>NW_025400984.1:4920235-5051396 GCF_015345945.1 Tribolium madens
TGTTTATAACTACAAACCTCCCCACGTAAAAAATTGGATAATTAGTGACAATATCTGAAATGATTTCTTCTATTTGATAATTTCTTATTACAGTTTTTCGGTGTAACTTTTGTGCCAAAATCAAAAGTCTTTCTACCTCTATTAAAATCAAATCACACCACCATATTAAAACAACGGTACCGCCCTAAAATAAAGTAGGTATCTCGTGTATTTATAAAAAAAAACAATTACCGTAGTCAGAATTAAAAAACAGGCATTAGAGACAATGACTTCATCATATTCATTTTTCTCATACAAAAATCCACTTTCAAAACTGTCATCAAAGTAATTAAGAATCTGTAAACTTGTATATACAATTATTAAAAGAAAAGGCCATCCAAACACTTCGTTGAAATGCTCTGTAGTAACTTTTAACAAACGAAGAGTATTTTTAATTCTTTTAATTTGATAGTCGTTTACATTGGACAACAAAATGGTCACACTTTTGTACCCTTGTAGTATAATATCAAGAACAACATAGAGTAGATACTGGTAGTAAAACAACATGTATGACTGAATCATTTCTATACCATACTGCTTGAAAAATTCGAATCCCATTACATCAGTCCATGCATATGCGTCGTAAATAGAAACAATCCAAAAAATAACAAAAGTGATAACAAAACTCGTATAATGATTGTTGGGAACAAACAAAGTTGAAAGTTTTGTTAATTCTTTGTTGGTGCGAATCCAAGTTTTTCGTTTCCAAAATGATGCAACAATAATTATTAAACAATTAAAAATAAACAATGTCGCGTCCATTAAAACAGCGATTATAAGTTTGATGTGAATAAGACTCATGTAGTCCGATTTCTTGTAAAATGTCGCTAGTGCAACATTTAATGAAAGAAACAGTAAAATCACACTAGGAGCCAACATGTTTTTTGATTTGATAGGTGCGATTATCAGAATTTTGCCCAGTTTTAGTAAAATTAATAATAATTGTGGCATTTTGCACTACTCAAATCAACGAACACAAGAATAAGTATTTTTTTATTTCATTATTTTAATTTAATTGTTACAAATTATTTAATTATTGTAAGTACAATTAATTAAAAAGGGGGAATTTCCAATTTACTCTTGACACCTAACATATTAAAGTTTATCGATTGATACAGTTATTAAAAACTAATTACTCATTGACTGTTTTGTGGAGTTAAGGGAGGGTCACTATCATTACAACAGAGTAATTTTCGGTTTCGATATACCGGGTGTTCCAGGCAGGCTTGGATATAGGAGATTAACATGAGAAATTAGTTTTTATTTTTTTCCGCCTGCAGGAGTAAGAGAAATTAAAATCTGGTTAATGGAGCTTGTAGTGCTCGAAAAGAACTATCTTATCGACATTTTTGTCGATTCTCACTTCAAGTTATTGTCTTCCAGATGTTGTAAAAGTGTCTTAACTCGTGTTCTTAATCGTCGGTTTTGTTGCTGTAAAGTCCTAATTTGTTTGCTCTGAAGTATTATTCTTGATTTGGCCAAACGCCAATTTCTTTTTGCTTTCCTTGGTGTGATGTTCATGTCATCTATTAAACAATCACCCACATATCTAACATACTTCTTTTTTTTTCTAAAAATTATAATATTAATTATGTTTTGCAATCCCTTTTTAAACATACCCGCACTTAACATTGCTCAAATTCGGAACGTGCGCCTTTTTTTCCGACTCAAGTGACTCAGTGGTGGAACTAACAATGCTATGTGCGGGTTTTCTTCTTTTTCGAAGTAACTGTTGATCAAGGCTTCTAAAATTTGACATATCTTTATACATCTGTAAGCATGTAAAAAATGTTCACATTACCTTTCCTTAAGAAGGCCCATATGCTCACTACTAAGTTCTTCATCAGCAACGGATTCTGTGGCCGACTTTGTTGCCGAAGATGAGGATAGTGGTACTGCCAATGGAGATGAAGATAGTGATACTGCCAATGGAGAGGCTGCTGTTTCTTCTTTGCAATGTGTAATTAGCACAACTTCCTTTACTGTTTTTGCTGATACTTCTGATGATATTTCACTTGAACTATTATTCTTTTTTTACTTTGCAAATTCATTTTTAACAAAGTTCTTACCTTGTTCTAACGGAGTCAAATTCAGGGTCTTTACTAGCTGAAGGCATATTCCGTGGCCGCGTGTTCTTCTTTAAAACACGTCGACCCAAAGGCCGGATAAGAAAACTGTTTGGGTCAAAATGGTCTGAACAAAGATAAATGTTTCTTGTAAAAACTGGTGGTATTTCGAGATTTTCAAACCACTTCACCCTTTCGGTGTGATCACTTGGAAATCTACAACCATATCGTCAGAGTTACAATATAAAAAAATATTCAATGTAATATCGGACTAGAATACGTTACGACACCACTGGTGTGAATACAAATTTTGGTTAACACGTGTTCGACAGTTTCTTACTTACCGATGATAAGACCTTGTGCATAATTTTTCCTGTATCCTTCGACACAACAAACAAATTTTACCCATTCTCGGTTAAATTTTCAATTTTTCACCTGCACATGTTGACATCACAACAAATTGAACAGAGTATGCCCGGTCTATCTAATATAAATAAAGTCTGTTTTTTTTTAATGGAAATTACCAAGTCAAAATTTTGGTTAGAAAAATTGGTAGCAGCTTGTCTCCATAGTCACAAATTTTGTTTGCTTTTTGTTTTTGTCCCCAAAAATTTTGTTAAAAAATTATGGTTATATTTTCAAATTGAGATGTTGTCAAAATTTTGATTTTCATTAATGTTGTGTCCCTGTTTGCTCTTTGAAAGCGCTATAATTGAAGAACTAAAGACAGACATCATTACCTAAGGTCTAAAGACCGAATTCAGTGCTAACAATTTTGATAGAAACACACCGCAAGTAAGTACAATGTTGTGGACAAAAAAGAGGTTCTTGCTACAAAAACTTTAATGAAAAAGGATGTGTATACAGAAAAAAGTTATTTAGCGAAAGATACAAGTAGGTATTATGATGATTGGCAATAAATTTTGTGTAATTTATTAAAATGAGCTCAAAGTTGATGCAATTTATAAATTCTTCTTCAGCTTTAGTTTCAAAATTGTTACTTTTTTAACTCGTTTCTCTCAAAAACGATGCACAAGACATTAATTTAATTGCGTTCTTTCCGATTCATGTTTATTTTGTATTCTTGTCAATTTCTTGCTAAAAATTGAGAATGTTTAGCAAACCTGCATTACAAATTGCGTCTACATTTTAACGGGCCCTTTTTCTAACTTCCTGCTTGCGAACTATTCGTTTTCAAATTTCTAAAAACTGTTAGCGGTACCAAGTTTGTTTCTTTTTTGGTGTTTCGTCTCTAAATTTTCTTAGACGATTTTTTGTGTTGACGTTTAATGACATTGTTTTCAAATTAATTCAAAAAACCGGAACTGCCAACTTCCTATATTAAAATTACCATGAATGCATTTACAAGGATGCCAACGTTAAGACTGTTTGGCATTTCCATTTAAAAAAAACGACTTTAGATATATCTAATATATAATAGATAATTTGTTTGTTACCACGAACCAACCTAGATAAATTGTTTCAGAAACCGACCCTAAATGCGCCAGTGGTCGACCAGTTAACTTAATTTTCGTTTTTTGCCTCACTCTGTATAACAAGGGCATAACAATTTGAAACGGGTCTTAGGTTTTAGGCACACGGTTTTCTTTTTAAGTCTTCCTCTTATTCTTTGTTTTAAGTACACACAACTTTGAACACACTTTCACACACTTTGACAGAAGAGGTTATGTTTTATTGTTGTCGGCTTGAATTTTAGGTTATAAACATATTAAAAATGAAATTAGTGAGTTATTTCATTACATATTTACAATAAATTAATCTTGTTTGTTTTAGTACTGTTTAAGTAACGATCCGAATAAACCATGCCATATTCTTACTTTCAAAGAAATAACTTTAATGTTAGACTGTGGACTTTCAATGCAATCAGTATTAAATTTTCTTCCTTTATCATTTGTTGCTTCGAGTAAATTATCAAATTTACCCAATTGGATGCCAAATGATGTCTCTGATTCAGATTTGGAAGGAGTAAGTTGAGATTTACTTATTTCTAAACTAAAATGAAAATTCCAGGAATTGAAAGAGAATGGGGACCGCATTTTTGTGGATTCACCTCCGGAATTTTGCCCCCCTTTAAACAAATTAATTGATTTTGCACAAGTTGACGTTATATTAATTTCAAATTATTTGTGTATGATGGCACTACCATTTATCACAGAAGGGACAGGGTTTCAAGGTAGAGTGTATGCAACCGAACCCACACTTCAAATTGGAAGATTACTACTAGAAGAGCTCGTTAACTATATTGACCAATGCCCGAAAGCAAACTTTGCAACACAGTGGAAAAATCTTATTCATAAACTGCCTTATCCATTGAGCGATTCTTTTAAGCCAAAATCCTGGAAACAGCTTTACAACATGAATGACGTTAATGCAAGTTTATCAAGGATACAGATGGTTGGATACAACGAGAAAATTGTAAGTTTCAATTCAACCCTAAAATAATTAATTAAATACTTTTTCCTAGGATGTTTACGGGGCTTTGAAAGTGATGCCTTCCAGTTCTGGCTTTTGCTTGGGCTCCTCTAACTGGATCATCACCTCTGACCACGAAAAGATAGTTTATTTGAGTGGATCCAGCACCTTAACCACCCATCCTCGACCCATGGACCATCATTCTCTCAAAAACGCTGATGTTTTAATTATGACTGATCTAACACAAACTCCCATCAGTAACCCTGACTCAATGTTAGGTGTTTTATGTGTTGTTGTTGGACTCACACTACGTGGAGGTGGAAATGTTTTAATCCCTTGCTATCCTACAGGAGTTGTTTATGATTTATTTGAGTGCTTATCTGGGAAAATGCAAGATTTGGGTGTTTCCAATTGCCCAATGTTTTTCGTATCTCCAGTGGCTGACACGAGTTTAGCTTACTCAAATATTTTAGCAGAGTGGCTTTCTTCAGTTAAACAGAACAAAGTTTATGTGACTGAAGAACCGTTTCCTCATGGGCTTTTGGTCAAAAACAATAAATTGAAACATTTTAAACATGTTTATTCGGACGGATTCAGCACGGATTTCCAGGAGGTTGGTATATTTTAACAAAATGGGACGGCAAAGAAACATGTGTTTGCAATAATTAAATTGACGTAATTTATTAAGTTAAGTTAATGGATAAAAAATTTCAAAATTTATAGATGTAATATTAAAACATAGTTTTGATTGTTTTAAAATTATCTAATTATAAAATTATACTCTATTGTTCAATTACTAACAACTATCTATACAAAGAATTTTGCAAAAAAAAATGTAAATAACTCAGCATTTTCACAACAGAAATCTCAAGGCAGACAAAAGTTGGGGAAAACTGTTGATTGTTATTTATAATAAAAAAATGAGAACGGTCCCGGGAAACTGTAAGAAAACTCAAATAACTCTTGTAATTTAATTTAAAAATTTAAGAAAGAGAAAGATCACATTATCAGTGGACGAAAAAAATATTTATATTTCCAGATTTGAAGAAAATTTCAGTCTGTGGCTTGAAACGAAATTATTTTAAAAAATTATGGAAAAGGATACTCAAATACTGTGCCCTAGGTACATTTTTTTTGTCGTTTTGTGGTTATACTTTTTTAAAGTTGAAAAACAGCCATAAACATTTGAAAATTACTCAATATTATCAATAGTAATATCCCGAGTACAAGCCAAATTGTCGATACTTTTGTCAAAATTAGAATCAATTATGGTTTATGTACCAAGACGAAAAATTGTATTTGGACCTTGTATGTATTACTGATGTATTTTTTTGTTTTTAGATTTTTTTACGCGAATCATTGACTAAATAATTAAAAAATTTAAAGGTTTTTAAAATACTGACCCATTTTTCTACTCATAAATAATATATATAAGAATATAATATTTTTTTTAGCCTTGTGTTGTATTTTGTGGCCACCCTTCTCTAAGGTTTGGTGACGTGGTACGTTTTATAGAATTGTGGGGCAATAATCCAAGAAATTGCATCGTTTTCACAGGTAATTTTGATAATGTTATTTTTATTTCTTAACTACATTAATATACCCGGTGATTCATTAATATACCCGGTGATTCTAAATGACTATGATTTTTATCTCAAGTTGGAGTAAAATTTAAACCACCGCCTCCTTAATCAAATGTATCAATATCCCGCCTGGGCATTTCGTAAAAAATGCATTGGAGCAGTGATTCCGATTTTTTCTTAGTTACGGGGGTTACTAAGGAAAAACTGAATGAGTTTTAATTATTAACGAAAAATAACGCAATTAATAAAAGCTGGGAAGGAAGGATACAACAAAACAAGATACGCCAGAGAGAATTGATATTATGAGGTTGCACCCTTTAAGCTAAAAAACTGGATTTGTCAAAAATTTTCTCCAGATTAAAGCGCCAACGGGGAATCAGTTGAACTCAAAAAATGCCCAGGCGAGAAAAGGATTATTTCTATGGAGACGGCGATGATTTTAACTCTTAGTTTCGCAACCTGACTCAAATACAAACGTCAAAGTTTTATAGGCAATTGTGATTGAAACATTCTAATATAACAAATTATACAATAATAATAATCAGTGTTGCCAATAGATATTTTTGTTACAAACACTTATTTACTTGGCAATTTAGATCCAGCGTCAAGTAGTTTTTTAAATAAAATATAACAGGTTTTATCGACTTGTGTTGTTTCTAGTGACCTAATAGCTACAACATATTTTGTCATGTTTTTATTTTAATCATTGTTTTTCTACTTTATCAACAAACTGTTTTTAATCAATAAAAAGGGCTCATACTTATATTTGAGAAACATTGAGATAGAAACATGTTTAATTTTTTTTTATCTTTTGACATTAAAAGTTGCTGAAAACGTTATATATTTTAGAACCGGACTTTGACTACACTGAAGCCTTAGCCCCATACCAGCCCTTACAAATGAAAGTAGCCCATTGTGCTATCGACACTTCGCTTAATTTCACCCAAGCCAATAAACTGATCAGAGATTTAAAACCAAACACACTTGTGGTCCCCGAATGTTACACTCAGCCTCCAGTTTCCGCCCCAAACCTCACAGATTACGTCATTGAAAATAATCACGATCGTACTTTAATTCCATACAAATGGGGCGAAGTAATTAATTTACCACTAAAAAGGAAACATAGTCAAATTTTCATTGAAACTGGAGTTGCACAGAAAATTGTCCCAGTGGAAGTCAAACCAGGGATTAGTTTGTCGAGCATTACGGGGACTTTGAATATTAAAGACAACGTCCATAGCATACAGGTAAAAAAAAATGAGAAAAAAAGTTAGTTGATTGTTTTTTTCAAGGATTTGTCGTCCAATGTTAACAAAGCAAGTAAACATGTTAAGTATGAATGGGGAAGTTTAAATGTCACTGATTTTTTGCAAAAGTTAAGTCAAGAGGGTATTAGTGAACCGAAAGTGGAATCGCATGGGAATGTTGTTGTTATACACTTGGTAAGTCGAATAATGAATTATTAACTAATTACAATCTTGAATTAAAGCAAGAAGAAGATGCTTTAATCCAGTTAGAGGACAATAGTACTCACGTGGTTTGCAGCAGTGATGAAAATTTAAGGACAAAGCTACGCAGTATTGTCATGCAGTGTTTAAAGAAGTTTTAGTTAAATAAGTTGTCAAATAAGGCGTTTAAACAATTTATTACATTGAATATTGTTTTTCACATGTATATAATATGTATGCAGAAATAGATAAAGATGAAAATTTCTGTATTCAATATTTGCAGTATATTTTCGTTCCAAAATATTCTGCACCTCATCAAATACTAAATATACAATTGTAAATTGTACAACAGCTTACAAGATAGGTAATATAGTAAAAAGTCATAAATATAGTATATTTTACAGACATGTATACATGGTGGAAGAAAGAAATACACACTTTACCTTTTGATTGTCTTAAAAAAAAGTAATTACAAATATATCAAAAACTACACACGAGAGTAACTTATGAAAATTTTACTTAGTGTATATATTAAATAATACAGGCACATTTTTGATATTTCTGGATAAAGTAAAACACATGGAATGCTTAATAAAATTATTTAAATAATTCACAGCTTTCATCATAAAGTATGTACAAAATTGACTGATAAAAGACAGCCAAATCACATTTCTTGAACATTGTTAAGGTCTGTCTAGACAACGTATTTTAAGCAAATTCACCCTGCCTGGTCATACAAATGAGAACTTTTGAAATATTCAGTGGTTTATTACAGTAGGTAACAATAAAGGGCATAGCAGTATAACCGTTGAGTTTTTTTATGGATGTACTGCTATCGGAATCTGAGAAAATCGAACAAAACGTGAATAAACCTTGCCTTGGCAACATTATGTGACCGCTTTCTCGTACGAAGGCGGCGGGGAATCCCGGATAATCTGCACGGATTCGGTATCATTTTGCGAAGGCAACATGATGGCAATATGGTACGGGGGTGGCGGCAATTCAGCAGCAGCGGGCGGCATGAGCGAGCTTGGCACTTGGTTGTGGGTATCCTCCTGGTCAGTAACGGGGGCTACGGCCACGTTTTCCTCTTGTGGAGCGTTTGCAGTTGCTGTGATTGCCTCGTACAGCGAGACTAAACCTCCGATTATCAAAATTATTACCAAAAGGGAACAGAAAGCGAACGCTTCCATTCCAATGTTGACCTGAAATGGTTTTTTGAGACGTAATTTTCAAATAGTGAAATTTACCCCGTGAAAGTAATATTTGGCACCAGCTAGAAAAAATGTTACTATTGCGAAAAAAACCCAGACGCCACATTTGAATTTTGCCGTCGGAGTGCCGTGTCTGCGAGGGGTGGGGGTGTGGATTTGGCCCGTTGTTATTATTTCCAAAGACCTCCCCATCTGGCTGTTATTGCGGACGCTGGTGGCAGCCCCACTGAGAATTTTCGTGTTAGAATTGTACTCACAGTGGTGCAAATTGCTGTTTTATACTTATAATGGACAGACGGCTGGCAGTGAAGAGGCGCTCTGGAATGGTACCCCGAAGACCTCGCATATCTCAAACCACTATTGGCCACACTCTCAATAGACTGGAATCGATGTACTGGAGTTACCATCGGTTTAGGATAAAAGCCGCCACACATAAATCTCTGACTACGGCCGTACCCTTACAACAAAATTCATACAGTTGTCTAATTTTCACAAATTTAGCCTCACCAGAGAACCCACATCCTTGACTACGTTTGTCAATCCAAAAATGCATGTGTATAACACACACTGTCCTTAATTAATTATTTGCTCGACGAATTTAACAATTTTTAACATCATCTTGTTGAAAACACAATCAATAAGTTGGAAGCCTAAAAATAACAATAACAACCCGGCTTAGTTTGCCAAACTATTTGTTTTACCCAAACAAGTTGGTACTCATTTTTAACAGGGCAAAAATGGAACACATCATTACATTATACTACAAACACTGCAGTTTCACACGACATTATTTGTGTTCACCTTTAAAACAGCAGTCCCAGCGTTTAGTTCCTTCTCCCATAAAGTCATTAACGCGACGCTAACACTGGTTTGGAAGTGCTGAGCGACGCCAGGCGTCGCGTGGGCGCATCTGCGCCCTGTGAGAGTCGATGGTCATAGTTTTTCTAATATTATTATTTCTGTAACTGTATAAGAAGTGTTAAAAAAAATTGACTGAGACAAATACCAAAAAATCTCAATATTCATAATTTACTCTTAGCTTGTCTTAATTTAGAATTTTTTTCAATTAAAATAATTTGTGGCTTATTTTTAACGTAATTTTACTTATTACTTTTGTAAAATAGTTTTTGTCATTGTTTTATGATTTTTAAATTTGAGTAAATTTAAAACAACCAATCAGGAGCAGACGTCAAGTGTTGATATTCGCTTCAATGGACGTTATCGGTTTTTAACAGCATCAAGCTGTCAAAAGTCAAACTACCCAACTGTCAACTTTTGGCGCCATCAAAGTAATTTTTGTGTTTAAAAGCAAAAAAATAACAGTCAAAAATGTTGTGGGCCGATAAATACCGTCCTAAGGATTTTTCGTCTCTCAATTACCACAAACAACAAGCTCTCGATTTGAAAAACCTGACCAAGGATGGTGACTTTCCCCACTTGCTGGTTTATGGCCCCCTTGGAGCTGGGAAAAAAACTCGAATTATGTGTCTTCTTCGTGAACTGTACGGGCCAGGTGTGGACCGTTTGAAGGTTGAGGTTATGAATTTCACCACACCGTCAAATAAAAAGCTGGAAATTAGTACAGTTGGAAGTAATTACCACATTGAAGTAAATCCTTCAGATGTGGGCATTTATGATCGTGTTGTTATCATGGATGTCATCAAAAACGTTGCTCAAAGCCAACAACTCAACGCAAACACTCAAAGAGAATTTAAAGTTATTTTGCTAACTGATGTTGATAAGTTAACTAAGGATGCCCAGCATGCTCTTCGAAGGACAATGGAGAAATACATAGCGAATTGTAGGATTATTCTTTGTACCACATCAATTTCCAGAGTGATTCCCGCTATAAGATCAAGATGTTTATGTATAAGAGTTCCAGCTCCAACTATTGAAGACATAACATCGATTTTAACAAACGTGACCTCCAAAGAATCACTGGTATTACCTCCAGAACTCGCAAAACGAATCGCTGAGACATCAAACCGAAACCTCCGACGTGCTTTACTCATGTGTGAGGCTTGCAAAGTCCAAAATCAGAAATTAATAGCAAATCAAAAAGTTCAAGAACCTGATTGGCAAGTTTTCATCAGGAATATTGGCAGTAAGATTTTCAAGGAACAAAAAATTGCTAGTTTGGCCAGAATAAGGGAAAACTTATATGAATTAATTATTTTTGGAATTCCGTCTGAAATTATTTTCAAGACTTTATTAAAAGAAATATTAATAAATTGTGATATGGATCTTGGAAGAGAGATTGTGGAACAGGCGGCTTTGTATGAACATCGCATGGCACAAGGGAATAAAGAAATCTTTCATTTGGAAGCTTTTATTGCCAAGTGCATGTGTTTGCACCAAACTATGATGCAAGAGCTCATAGCAGGTGAATTTTAGATTTAAGTACAATACTTTTTTATGATAATAAAGTTAATAAAGTGTATTTGGAAATTAAAAGCCGCTTTAATTCAAATTTTTGGTATTTTTTTGCTTGTATGGGTGGCAGCTCGTAACAATGCTACCAATAGTACCAATCACATTCAAGACCAAGATGGTGGCATTTGCAACTTGGGAAGATGTAAATAAAGTTTATTTTGCATTTGATGCATCGAAGAATTGAAAGTTCTCGTATTTAAGTTATATACCAAGTTCAATGGATCCCAATAGGATAAAGTTTTGTTATTTAAACCCATATTGTTCCGTAAAGTGCATTAATAATCTGGCAGATGGTAAACTGCAATGTGACTGTGCAGATTCTGGAATTTATAACTGGATTTGGGAAAAGCAAGACGACACGTGTGCCTTATTGTCAAAAAATAACCGGGAAGTTACCTTTCATCCTGTATACAGTTCGGGGACAGCAGCCTTGAGAGGCAGTCAACCCTTTGAAAAAAACATGCATCATTTTTGGGAGATGAAAATGTTATCAAATTTGTATGGAACAGATGTTGTAAGTTGATGATGACATCAAAGAATATTTTGCATCAGAAGTGATAATGTTGATCTATGACTTTCAATTTCACAATCGATTTACAGATGGTAGGAGTAGGGACTTCAGAGATAACATTAGCTGACTGGCGATACCGGTTTTTCAGTTTATTAGGATTCGATAAACAATCTTGGGGTTATTCTTACAATGGACTGGTACAACATGATAACGTTACTAGATGTTACGGATCAAAATTTGGGCTAGGGAGTTTAATTGGAGTGCATTTGGACATGTATAATGGCACACTGGAATATTATTTCAACAGGAAACCTTTAGGTTATTGAATTGTGATTGAAATTGATCGGTTTTAAATGTTTTTTTCAAGGAGTTGCATTCCAAGGGCTGAAATCATACAAACTGTACCCAATGATAAGTTCAACAGCAGCACAATCAGCAATGAAAATGACTTGTGCTATTTCGGTTGAATCATCATTACAACTTACTTGCCTTCAGTGTATTATTAAAGATCCGGAATTGTATAAACAGTTTAAGAGCATACCTGGCTTAGCTAAGATCTATGAACATAAATTTTTCTGGATGCTTCCTAAAGGTAGGTTACCAATTTAACAATGAAAATCAACCTTTATAAAAAAAATTTAGACTATGATGATTCTAAACGCAAGGCTAAAGAGAATATGTGGTCATCAAAAAGAAGAAAAATGTTGATACCAATCAAATGGCCTAGATGTCAAGATTCTGAACAAAAAACGCTCAAGATCTCGTTGCATTTTACCAACTTTAATAGTGATTCAGAGAGTAGCTGTGATATGAATTATGATGGTTCTGGAGAAGCATCAACTTCAAAGGAAGTTTAATAAAGTTTAAATCAAATTAAGTTTTTTATTCACTTAGGGATTGTAAATTATAGTTTGAAGGCTTAAAATTTACGCTTTATTAACAAATGAAATTACATTATGGAGGTTCAATTTTGGCATAACAATGCCAAAACATAAACACAACATTAAGCCTTATCTACTGTTTTATTACAAACCTATTCATAAATGTCTTCTTTGTCTGCAACATACCTAACAATATCTGCAGGTTTTAGTAGTTTCTCAGCATCTCCATCCGGAATTTCGAACCCAAATTCGTCCTCCATCGCCATGATCACCTCCACATGATCCAAAGAATCAAGCCCCAAATCGTTGATGAAATGTGAATCTAGCGTGAGCTGAAATAAGGCAAGAATCAATGACATGTCCGTCAAAGTCAATTTCAGAGACTGTGCCACAAAGTGCAAAATTACCGTACCTTGTCTGGATTGACTTTATCGTACAATTTTAATACCAACAGGACGCGGTCTGTGATTAGTTTTAAAGTCAACGGTGGCTTGGAACTGTAACATCGCTCAAGTGGCAATACCAGTCTCTGAAATAGAAAAGTACATTATGCAGTACCTTGTCAGCAGTTACTTTATCATAAGAAGCGCAAACTTTCAACACTCTCTGTTTTATTTCCTCTTCAGTCGGTTTCGTTTGAATTACTTCAGGAGAGTAGAAACGTATCTAATAAAGTAAGGTTAAGAGTTATGTAATCACAAAAAATCGCACTTTTTTCTATTAAATCACCCTAATTGAATGAAAATAAAACTATTAAACGAAAAAATGAAACGTACCTGACTAATTGGTGCAAATACTGTGTTGCTGCTAATTGGGGGCTGCTCATAATTTTTGTGTTTATTCGCAATGACAGTCAATGGCCTAATTGAAACTGTTCGTAAATAACTCGAATTTCGAGATAAAACACGAATGGTTTTTATCAATCCAGACATTTTTCCAAATATTTTTATCCAAAATCTCGGCCAAAATGTCAATTTACACCGACTGGAGTGGAGGAAACACACAACGCCATCTACATCCGGTTGATTGTCAAATGTTCGAAAACCGCGAAACTACAAATGTGTTTAGGGTGTTTAGGTTAACGTAAAAAGGTTCATTGCATTCTGTTGTCTAAAATAATTACAAAAAAGTATAAAAGTAGTTAGTTTATTAGCCCCAAAAAATAACATGTGTGTTTGGCTATAAATAAAAATAAGTGTGTAAATAATAAGTGTGCTTTGGATTAAACTTTATGTCTCATTGTTTTAAGGAAGACGCTACACAAGAAACTTATTTTTTTCAACAGCAAGGCTTATTTATCACAACTGCTTGTATAAATTTAATGGTAAGTCACACTTTATATTTTTCTGCTTGTTGATCATAACATTTAAAAATGTAAATATTTTGCGTAACCTCGTTTTTTGTGTGTAATACATTATTAATGAATTAACGTGATGGAAATCGTATTGTAAAATTTAGCAAATGGGTTAGTTTCAAAATATTTGCGCGAATGTTTCTACTTTTACTTCATTGCTGCCACCTGTGAAACAGAATTAATCCCATTATTCTCATTCTTCCACCATCAACTGTCAAAAGTGTGTGGTGCTTGTAGCTGTACATTTTTCTAGTTTTTTACTATTATTTCGTTATTTATAAAATTGTAACTGACGAAATGTCAGGGAACGGCAGCCCCACGTTATTAAATTTGCGAGATTATCGAATACAAAAAAAGACATTAGGTCACCACAGTAACAACGGTGCAATTAGCTCTGGTAAGAGACCAAGTACATATCAATTAATGAACGGTAAAACATTGTTTTCAGCACCTAATGGAGCTGTAAGACGCCGAATTATTGCATTCTCCGATTCTGATTCCGACTGTGATAGTTCTGGAACAAATTCTCAACCTGCACAAACTCCAAAGCAAAATATTATAATACCAAATTCGAGAAACATGAAAAATCCGTCTGTTTTAGAAAAAGAGAACCAGATGAAGTATTTAATGTCGTCATTCCCGAATGTTGATGCTATGGTAAATCTCAAATGAAATTAGTTTTTTTAAACAAGAGTTTTTTTTTATGTAGGTTATCCATGATGTGTTATCTCGTCATGGGTTTAAAGTAGACGAAGCGGCGTCAGAATTAGCAAGATGTCACGCTGTTGAGTTTAATTCCCAAGGTTATGCAAAATGGAAGGAAGAAAATGTTTTGAATAATGCAGGAAGTCAGACGAAAATTACTGTTAAGAGAAAACCATCTCCTGATAGCGCGCCTTACAACAAAAGGAAAAAATGTAATTAGTATTTAATTTCAATCATTATGTTTGCGATCTACCATAAAGCCAGAAAAAAAAATTATTACATTATCAGAATGTTTCATCACTTTTTGTTAGAAACTTATTTACAACTACTGTTTTTTGGGTTTGTTCAATTTTATTATCTTATTTGTTTTTAATATTTTATGTTCTATCTTGTATTCTCAGTTACTTTCTCATTTTTTTTACTGTATCTTTTTTCTTCAAAAAGGATTATCTTATATTTTAAAAGGCAAAGGAATTTGAGAAAGAAATTTTTATTTAAGATTATTTTATTTCTTGAAACAAAAATTTTTTACTTGTTTTGGTAGATTGAAATTTCTCGTTGCAGTTAAACGTCGGAAGTCAGATGACGACACAGACGACAGCACTGGCAGCAATCAAGATTTCAAAGATCGACGTGTGTTTGACAGTGATGAAGATTCGGATGTTGAGATTAGTGATGAATTAACTGGTGACAAGAAGAAAGTTTTTGAATTTATGCAGACAGCAACTGAAGGAGAACTTCAATTGATGAGTTTTTGTTCGAAGAAAAAAGCAGAAGCTATAATAGATGCAAGACCGTTCACAGGATGGGTGGATCTAGTACAGAAATTGAGCAACAATAAAAACCTAAACACGGATTTACTAAATGCGGCACAACAAGTACTTATGACTCGGAATAATATTAGACATTTGATGAAAAAATGTACAAATTTGGCCCAACAAATGGAAAAGGCGGTGGCTGCCGGAGCTGGAGTTAAGGCACAACCGAGGATTTTATCAGTTTCGTGAGTTTGCTTTAAATTAACTAAAATTGTGGTTTATCAATGGAATTACAGATTGCGTTTGACTAATTATCAAATGGTTGGACTTAATTGGTTGGCAGTACTGCATGCACAACGAGTAAATGGGATTTTGGCTGACGAGATGGGTTTAGGAAAAACTGTACAAGTAATTGCTTTTTTAGCCTATTTGAAAGAGACTTGCCAAGCGCAAAATACTCATCTTGTTGTTGTGCCCTCATCGACATTAGGTCACTTCATTTGTATTCTAAACAAAGGAAATTAAATGTTTGATTTGTAGACAATTGGAGGTCTGAATTTGCTCGCTGGTGTCCAGAATTACGAGTGTTTATGTATTACGGGAGTACAGAGGAGAGAAGATTGTTCAGAATTGATTTTGCCAAAGGAATTTTGGCTGATTTTGATGTTATTTTAACAACGTTAGTATATTATTAACAAGGATTTTGTAAAAATGTGCAATTATTTTTTTAGTTATTCTTTGGTCGGGAATAGTCCAGAAGAACGGAAGATGTTTCGCGTCACACCCATGCATTACGTAATTTTTGATGAGGCCCACATGCTAAAAAATATGAACACACAACGTTACGAAAATCTGATCAGAATAAACGTAATAATTATTATTTGAAAAATTAACAAATGTCAACAACTTTTTTAGGCGAAACACCGGATATTGCTGACTGGCACTCCACTTCAAAATAATTTGCTTGAATTAATGTCATTGTTAATTTTTGTAATGCCAAAAATGTTTGCTGAGAAAACTGAAGATCTGAAAAGTCTTTTCCAAAAAACTTCTAAATCTAAACAAACCGACGATTCGTTACCACCTTTCGAGAGAGAACAGATTGAACAAGCAAAACGTATCATGAAACCGTTTGTTTTGAGACGATTAAAATGTGACGTTTTACAAGATCTTCCAAAAAAAATTGACCATGTTATAAAGGTGCCAATGGCACCAACACAAAAAGAACAGTATGAAGCTTTAGTTGCTTCGTACCAAAATGCAACGGTAATTAGACTACTTAGAAAATCACTGTGCTTATTTTTCCATTGTATTCTCCAGGTTGAAGAAGAAAATTCATATAATGGGATGAGTATAATGACAGATTTGAGGAAATTAAGCAATCATCCATTGCTCTTAAGATATCATTACGACGAACATCAAATTAAAGAAATGGCGAAACTTTTAGTCAGAGATCCAACATATAAAGACACGGTAGAAGAATACATTGTTCAGGATTTGTTGTTCATGTCTGATTTTGAAATCAACAACTTGACAAAAATCCACAGAGTACATCAACTTTTAACTTGAATTATCTCAAATAATAATTTTTTTCAGTGTTTGGAACGTTACATGCTTCCAGATAACTTGATTCTGACATCAGGTAAATTTTTGTATTTGGACAAGATTCTTGCGGAGCTGAAACAAACTGGACATAGAGTTCTCATATTTAGTCAGTATGTAATCATGTTGAATGTAATGGAACACTATCTTAAAATACGCAAGCACAAGTATTTGAGAATGGACGGGAGCACTCCAGTTAGTGACCGACAAGAACTTGTTGATGAATATATGGAAGACAATAGCATTTTTATTTTCTTACTATCAACAAGAGCTGGAGGTCTTGGTATTAATCTCACTTCTGCTGATACTGTAATTATTCACGATATTGATTTCAATCCTTATAACGATAAACAAGCTGAGGATAGATGTCATAGGATGGGACAGACTCGACCTGTCACTGTTTACAGATTAATTTCTCAGGGTACAATAGAGGAGGGAATGTTGGAAATGAATAAAGAAAAGTTGAAATTGGAAAGACAGATAACGACTGAAGGTAATTCATTTATCTTTAATTTAATGAGTAATCAAATGAGTAATATATTTTGTTACAGAAACAGATAATCCTGATGTCAAAAGTGTGGTGAGATTACTTTCTTCAGCCTTGGGAATAGACAGTTCAAAAGCCAATGCGTTTGTGTCTCCTACAAAAAAGAAGACGTGAACGATTGTCATTTAGAATTATTATTTTAGGTTTTCTTGTTACATTAATACTTGTAACAGATCTGCATTTGTAATGTTAGACTGTGTTAATCAACAATAAACATATTTTCTTTAATTTTGTTGCATATTTCAATTTTTGATTAGAGGCAGCAGGTGTCAGTTTACGTCAGTGTTGCCAACATTCGACAGGTGATAGTAACAAGTAACAGCTGATAACCGAGTGTGGGAAGTTGTAAATACAAATTTTAAAAATTATCGTTACTTATCATTGGTTTTTATTATTTATTTAATGTCACACAATCAGTATTAATCGTCGTATACGCATTACATTACTGTGTTATTCCGCTTTGTATGACTCATTGTAGTAAGAAGAGTCGAGCTGTGTGAGCCGTTTTTGGGATTGTGTTCATTGATTTACTTAAAAAACCATGTTTGCAATTAGAAATGAAGATTTTGAAAGTGATTCCGATAGTAACTTTGAAGATGAAGATGAATTAACACGTATAATCCCACCTGAAGGTATCTTAGACAAAGGAACAATGTATAGTCACTCACAACGCCCCATTTTTAGTGGAAGACACCAGAGAATGTATGAAAGCACGACATATCTTAGGAATCCTTGGTTTTCTAGGTTTTGCAAATGTGTATGCGATGCGTGTTAACTTATCTGTGGCCATTGTGGCTATGGTGAACAACACAGCAATACCACAACCCTCTACTAATAGCAACATTTACGATCACTGTGTGGCCCCAAACGCCACAAACTCAACACAACCAAACACAGTGAGTTTGTCAATTGAAATGCACAGTTGTTTCACAGTTTACTTGCAGTCTGATGGAGAATTTGCGTGGGATGAAGCCACTCAGGGTATTGTTTTAGGCTCGTTTTTTTATGGGTATGTCCTTACCCAAGTACCTGGTGGCCGTTTGGCTGAGTTGTTTGGTGGGAAATTGGTGTATGGTGTGGGAGTTTTAATGACTGCAGTTTTCACTTTACTTAGTCCCATTGCAGCAAGGATTAATTTCCCACTTTTTATTATTGTTCGTGTTTTGGAGGGCATGGGCGAAGTAATTGTTACATTTTGTTGATGCGGTTTTTCTTAAATGAGGATTTTTAGGGAGTCACGTTTCCGTCAATGCATGCAATGTTGGCAAGGTGGATTCCTCCCCTGGAAAGGAGTAAATTTGCAGCCTATGTTTATGCAGGTAACAATTACAAATAACGTAATTAATGCACTTTTTCCGGTGATCGTTTGTTTACAAATACGTATCATTAGTTCATTAATGAATCATTTTAAAGAAATCATACAGTGTTAGAGAGAAAGATGCCCACAAATTGTCAAAATAATTAATAAGATTTTCATTAATTTTTAAATAATGATGATGAAAAGTTGTGCTTTACTAAAATCTTGTTTTTACACTTTTTACAGATGACACCGCTTTTCCCTTATTATTACAATAATTTTAAATGGATCAAATCAAATTGAAATTAATTTAATACCTATCAAATTGATACATATTTTGTTATATATTATATTATCTTTTTAATTCAAATGTACGTATTTTTTAATCGGAAGTGTTGCCAAATCTTCACTAAAATGTTAGTCAGAAAATGGACAAAATTTTAGAAGCTTTAAAAATATTAAGTACAAAAATGTCTTTTTTAATGGTACGAGGGGTAATCTAATGATTCTAAATACCATTCGAGTGATTGTACAGTTCTTTTATTGAATCATGTTATATAAATAAAAAGTTCGTATAGCACGCACGAAAAATTTTACATTTATTAATATTTTCAGAAAAAAATAATTAAATAAAAAATACTTTCCTCAGTTTACAATCTTTTGATGTTTCTAAAAAGCACTCGAAACTTTTAATTTCAGTCATTCATGTCACTTTAACCAATAAAAACATAAGTATAGTGGGGAGTTTTTTATTTAATTGTTGCGAGAATTATTTGAAGTATTATTATAATTATAGATATTATCATATTGACATTGAAACATCAAAAAACAATCATCAATGATGATGAAAAGTTGTGCTTTACTAAAATCTTATTTTTACACTTTTTACAGATGTCACCGCTTTTCCTGATTGCAATAATTTTAAATGGAATAAATCAAATTGAAATTAATTTAATACCTATCAAATTGATACATATTTTGTTATAGGAGCCAATTTTGGAACCGTCATATCACTTCCCCTATCTGGTTGGCTCTGTTCACTAGAATTAGACGGCGGTTGGCCATTGTGCTTCTATTTATTCGGTTTTTTGGGTATAATATGGTTCGTATTTTGGTGCTTTCTTATCTACGACTCACCTTCGACCCATCCGAGGATAAATCCACAAGAGAGAGCTTTTATTCTAGCCAGTATCGGCCCTCAAGTACGTAAAATTGTCTATGATTTATATGGGCTTTACTTTGGTCTATGTTATGGACTCATTTTAAGAAAAAAATTCTTGTTAGGATGAAGATGACAGGGCTGCCATCCCATGGCTTAAAATGCTAACTTGCGTCCCACTTTGGGCCATCTTAATCACCCAGTGTGGCCAGTCGTGGGCCTTTTACACCCAACTGACCGAACTGCCTACTTACATGAGTCAAATTCTCCATTTTGACATTCAAGCAAACGCACTTTTATCAGCAATTCCATATCTGACAAGTTGGTGGTGCGGGATTCTCATCAGTATCATAGCCGATTGGTTGCTGAGTCGAGGATATTTGTCTCTCTCTACTTCGTATAAAGTTTTTAACTCTTTAGGTAAATTGTGCGGAAAACTAATGATTTGCTGGAAGTTTATTTTTAGCTTCAATTGTCCCATCGTTGGGTCTTTTGGGAGTAGCGTATGTTGGATGTGATAGAGTAGCAGTGCAGTTACTTTTGGCCCTTCCGGGGGCTCTTGCTGGCGCTGTTTACGCCGGTAATCAGATGAACCACATAGCTCTCAGTCCGAAATATGCCGGCACTATGTATGGGATTACGAATGCTGCATCGAATATGTGCGGATTTCTGGCTCCTTATGTCATTGGTGTAATTATCGAGGGACGGGTAAGTTATTAGGCGATTGATTTTTATTAAAATTTGTCTTTTGGGTTTATTTACATTAGGAAACACTGGGTCAGTGGAGATTGGTGTTTTATCTAGCCGCTGGTATTAATATGGGAGCAAATTTATTTTATATAGCGTTCGCAAGTGCAAGGGAACAACCGTGGTCAAGATCACAAAGACTGAGTACCATCAACTGACAGGCGCTTTATTTAGCAATGCTTGTTGATGCTTAGATCAAGATTTTTTTATACCAATACATGGTTAAACTTCTGCTTAATTTAAAAGTAAATTATTAAGCAGAAGTTTAGTGGCGCTAAATAGTTAAGTATTGAAAAAAATGTGATTCCCTAGAATTATTATCGTATCAACAAGAAATTACTCCTTAGGATTTAGGGATATTAGTGAATAGGTTGCCCTAAATTTGGTTGGGTTGGTTTGTGGTGACAAACAAAAGATTTTGTAACTAGTGTCAAAAATTTAGGTTAAATCACCTGTCAGCTTGTAGAGATAACTCAATTGATAGTTGACAGCAGGTTGACAGAAAACGTCAATCGTCAACAACAAGGGGTAACCAACCCTAGACATTCAAAATTACTTCTAAAAATTCTAGTCGCCAACAACAAGAAAAACGTAATTTTCCTAAAAATTCAAATCCTAGGTGGTAACTTCTTGATGACAAATCTTTATCTGATTTAATTTTGTGTACTAGGTGCAATGAACATTAAAAATATTTCAATTTGTTCCTTTACCTTATTATAGAATGTATACAAATGTTTTCAAATACATCTATTTACGGAAAACAATTATTAAATGTTATATCGTTAAAATTTAATTTTGAAGAATCATTTAGAATGAAAATTTATGTTATTTAATTGTGTACTTTCTATAATCATGGTATAATTAAATGTGATAAAGCCTTATCTCACTTTATTTTAATTTATTGTTTTAATTTCTTAGCCAATGTAAATGTTTACAACAACCCTGTATGAACAATTTTACGCTCTTTCAATCTAGATAATATCAACTACAAACGGCCGAACTACACTTTTGTTGAAAGTTTTTATTTTCATATTAAAATTGTATATAAATTTTATTGTAAAATATATTTTTTCTATTTACCACAGACTCGTAATTTGTTTAACTTTTCTTTGAATAAAGATTTTTCCCGGAGTCAAACATTCAAGTTGGTATTAATTTGAAGTGGCATTTTGTCATAAATCGATGCACACGTTAGCGATGTTTTATTTTGGGAAAAAAATGAAATATTTTCAGTTTGTTGCAAGTAAGCAAAGACTTTTTACGTTTTTAGTGCTACCGTGCGATCAAATAAAAAATAAATTAGAGTAGGCGTCGATTGAATTCTACAGTTGGCAACACATTGGCTGGAAATCTGAGCTAGAAATTTTCCACACAAACTCAAAGTGCAAATGACCATCCACCGTTTCCCTCTTGTACAGCAATAAAAAATGTCTGCTCTAAAGTGAACATTATTTCACTCAAAAGGAATAAAACGCAAACTAGTCAAAGTTTCCGCTGACATTTGATGTCAAAAATCAGGATTGCCATCTGAAGGACTTTAATCACCGCCTACTCTAATTTATTATTTTTTTGATCGCACGGTATTTTTGAAAAAATTAATTATTATGTTTTGATTGGTTGTTGAGATGTATCAGTCTGGCCAACTCTAGAGAATTTCCTAAGATTTCAACTTTTTCTGAAAAAAGGGATTTTTCAGCTACAAAAAATTACAGTTTTACGCAAATTTGGACTAAGATGCAACTAATTAATAGCACAAAATTTTAATTAATAGAAAAAGTCATGGTTGGCGACACCGACAAGCAATTATCTGTCAGATTTTGGCGCCTTCACAATTTACATTTTTCACGTTCATTTCTTTTTGTGCTTATTTTCCGATTGGAGTAACTATAATACTTGCAAAATGAACACTTGGTGTAATGAAAAGTGAAAATTATTTTAAATGTTTGCCTAAATACTCAATTCCGTATACTTAGATAAAAGTGAGGTTAAGTGCTTTTGTTTGTGTTAAGATTTTTGTTATAAGAAAATAAAAATGGTTAAGAACGAGACACGCGTTAACCTACCTTGGTAAGTCCAATTTGTTTATTTTTTCCTCACGATTTCAATCTATTTTGCACAAAAGGATAGAAAAATACCGCCCCAGCCGTCTGGATGATTTGGTGTCTCACGACGATATTATAAAAACCAGTAAGTCCTACTAATTGTTCACACTTTCGTTTCATTATTCTCTTTTAGTTGGCAAATTTATTAGAGAGGATCAAGTCCCTCACTTGCTGTTTTATGGCCCTCCAGGAACTGGGAAAACAAGTACTATTCTGGCTTGTGCTCGACAACTTTACACACCAGCACAATTTTCCTCAATGGTAAATTGTACATACAATACAGTATGGGAAAATAAAAATCACAATTTTGAAGGTTTTGGAATTGAATGCTTCTGATGACCGAGGTATTGGTATTGTTCGAGGACAAATTCTCACATTTGCAAGCACAAGGACAATCTTCAAGTCTGGTTTCAAGCTAATCATTTTAGATGAAGCAGATGCCATGACCATGGATGCTCAAAATGCCCTAAGAAGAAGTAAGTAGGGTTATGTTGTTTATGTTTGTATGGAAGTTGCTATTGGTATCTTATGATTTAATTGCTATTTGTACGTATGAGTTCATGAGGTGTTAATCGAAAGAAGTCGAAGTCTTGAGAAAGGTCTTAAAGGGTAATTACAAACAATTTAACACTGATATCGCTTTTATTGATAATTGCTCAAGTTTTCACACACTTATTAATAAGACATTACATTTGTGGTGCCTTGCAAAATAAGCTTAATTATTGATTTTTTTTATTTATCACCAGCCAACTCTGCTTGATAATTAATCAGAGTGTACAAGTCTATCGGACTTTCGGCGAAAACTCTTGATTTGTCGTCACTGGCACAGCTTTTGTCTGCATGGCAAGAGTCTGAAATATTCAGTATTAACACAAAATCCATACTGTTGTGAACACTATTATTGCATGTTTAACAAAAATACCTTGGCTGCAACAAATTCCATCAAAAGCGCATCGTCCTGTGTTTTTCCTGCATGGGGCACTGCCGGCAATGCAGGGTTCGCGTTCGTGGAAAAACCCCTCTCGTTGGCAACGCAGCGTTTCTGGGGTTCCCAGAAGGCACCCAAATGGTCCACAGCAAATGTTGGAACCGAAACATTGCCCAGTTTGACCAGGTCCGCAACTCACACACTGCGAAAATTATTTTGGTTTTACAAATAAACGATTTTCTTACCGGTTTGACGGCGTTTTCACTTATGGCAAATTTACTTCTTTTGCCACCACGAGGACAATTGGTAATAAGACATCCTAAAACTAAAGATTCGGTTAAAACGAGTAAAATTATTGAAGAAGCTATTGTGGACATTGTGGTGGTTTGTGATGCAGTGATTTGGTAGTGTTGGAGCTTCACTTTTATATTGCTTGTGGATGTGTTTTTGAATTTTATATTTCACGGATATGTGTGTGCACTGCGAATTTTAAAAAGCACTCAACCGATTTTGTTTTGTTATGGTAATTATTGCTTTTTGCAGATACTAATATGAGTTTCTTATAAGGTGATTTTTTTGAAATGCATTATTAAAATGTCAGATTCGGAAGAAGAAAGTGTTGGAAAACAATTAAAAATTGTTTTTGTTGGGGAACCTAGTGTTGGAAAGGTTTGTACTTTTTTGCAATGACCACTTGATTTGTTTTTTGTTATTAATTGCAGACAAGCATAATAAGAAGATTCTGTTATGACGAATTTACAAGGCAATATAACCAAACTGTTGGTGCGGATTTTTATATACGCCGGCTTTTTTTACCAGGTCGTCAGGAAATTACTGTGAGAATTACAGATGTTGGCGGTATGGAATTTAGAGGACATATGCTTGGAAATTATCTGTTTAATTCAAATGTACGTATTTTTTAATCGAAAGTGTTGCCAAATCTTCACTAAAATGTTAGTCAGGAAATGGACAAAGTTTTAGAAGCGTGAAGAAATATTAAGTAAAAATTTTTTTTTAATGGGACGTGGTGTAATCTAATGGTTCTAATGTTCTAAATACCATTCGAGTACAGTTCTTTTGAATCATGTTATAAAAATAAAAAGTTCGTACAGCACGCACAAAAAATTTTACATTTATTAATATTCTCAGAAAGAAATGATTAATTAACAAATACATACTTTCCTCAGTTTATTATTTTTGGACGTTTGTAAAAACCACTCGAAACTTCCAATTTCCAAATTTGCTCGATTTTAATACAGAATTAATTCAAAACTAATGTATTTTATAAAAATAACTGCTTCAATCTCAATTTTAGGCTGAAATAAAGAAATTTGTGATATTTTCAATCAATTTGGCTCAATTTGAAATTAGGAATCAACCTGAATCAAAGTATTTCTACCAAATACTGATTTCAATAACACTTTAACGAATAAAAACATAAGAATAGAAGAGAGTTTTTTACTTAATTGTTACGAGAATTTTTTGAAGTATTATTATAATTATTTTATCATATTGATAATGTTTCTGATTGAAACATCAAAAAACAATCCATAGATTACCACATACCCTTTTGCTCTGTTCTAGTCTCTAGTCACATTTCGGTACAATTTAGTGTGGGAAGTAATAGTAAGAATATTGAATGTGTATAATACAAATATTAAATAATTCAGGAATCACTTTTTCACAAAATGACTATTGATGACTTAATAACATTGATAATATTGATTAAGATTCACGTAAGTGGAAATAAGGAAATTGCCTGTCTTTTATAACGAACTTGGGTTTGTGATTTATGAATATTATATTATTAAAAAATAAAACTAATGACTTCTTATTTTTCTTAACTGCTTTTAATAATTTTGTTTCTAATTTTTTAATATGGTATAATTTGAGTTTTTAACTGCATATTTATGTCTGGTTTACGGATTCTAAACATATGTATTCTATTTTTTATATCAATATTACTTCCAAAATAGTCTTATTTAAGTATTCATTTACATTGTTAAGTAATTATTATAAATAATACCAAGAAAAGTCAATGATTCTTTGCTTTATATCGTTGCACAAGACGGATGTGCGTACTTACCTATATTGAAAAAAAGTTATTTCATAAATTTTGTTCTAATTTTGTAGAAAATATGTATTCAAATATTGTACCAAAAATGACGAATAATTTCGTACCATTATTCTATTTTTTTTTATACAAAGTGTATAAAAGAGTGTAATCAAGAGTTCTGTGGAATTCGAATATATTTAATTTTGCTTTTCTGTAGCATGTTGTGCTACCAAATTGAAGTGAGCTTTTTAAAGGTTTTAGTCTTGATTAAGATTGTTGTAGAATAGAATAAAGAAACACTGGAGAAAATAATGAAGACGTTGACTGAAAACTGATGCTAAAAACTTATAATAATTTGACATTTGATTTTTTAATGCTTATTTATATGTAGATTAACAAGGAGACTCCGTCTCTAATCCGCCCGCCATGTTTTTAGTTCAAAGCCTATACGGTTGCCTACCTTTAGACACTGTTTGATAATATATTATTTTTAATTTACAATGCTTGGAAACTATTATTTTTATATGATTTATTTGTGTATTTATGACTTGGCTTATGTAATCCATATTACTGCAATGTGCTTCAGTTGCTGTACTTTAACAATTTGTTGATTAAGAAGTCAAGAGAGGGAACGACAGTACAATATGTTTATGTCAAACATTGAAAACAGACATTTTACAAATTTGGCGCGTCGGATAGACAGAGTTTTTTTTGTTAATCTAGGAGGCCGTGATATTTAGTTATGTAGTTCGAAAATTATAAGAGTAACACAGGGTGTCCTAACTAAAATTTGCGTCAAGTTTGGAAAAAATGCTGAAACAGGTCAATCTAAACAAAAAAATTAAATAGCAGGAGGGGTCGAGTGACACATTATTTTGAGGATATTTTGAGCAGTATATTCCTTAAATTGAAAAAAAAAACATGGTTGCGTAGACAATGCATCATTTTTTCCACACTTGGACGGAATCGGAGAATTAGGGGGTACAAATTTTAGTTGGGGCAGCCTGTAAATGTCATGATTTATTACATAAAAAGAACATAAAGTAATCTTTTATAGTCGTTTTCTACTCGTAAATACATAATACGAGTATTTTACTCCAAACTAGTCTATTACTCTATTTATCTATTTACTGTGCTATATTTTTTCAGTTGATAGTTCTAGTGTACGACATAACAAATTCAGTAAGTTTTGATTGCCTGTCCATGTGGATAGATGCCATTAGAAAAATCGTGGAAAATCCTCCGATTTGCGCAATAGTTGGAAATAAATGTAATCCAAATATTTGTTTTTCTTGATTTCACTGATGATTTTTAGGCGACTTAGAACATCAAAGAGCGGTTCGATTAGATAAAACTAAACATTTTGTTCAAGATTATCGATTATTTAATTTTTTAGTGTCTGCGAAAACAGGAGAAGCTGTTAGTATTTCAATAAACATTAAACAGACTAATTGAATTAACTCTAGGTCAACTCAAGCTTAATGGATTTGATAACAAAACACTTTGGGATACCTCTAACCCGAATTGAAAAAGAACACCAAGAATCTATAGTTAAAGTTGAGTTAACTACAGCCCCAGCGGACCAAATGAGACCAGTTGTGCACACAACGAATTCGTCAGTGTGTTGTTTGCAATAGAATCTTCCATGTTTTTACGTTTTTAAATAAATATTTAAACTGGATCGTGTTTTAATTTTGTTTTGTTTATTTATTACAAGTATATGTTTTGGCTTTATTTATTTCAGTCATCGAGAAATATACCGAAAATGTCCGATTTTGCATAATTTGCAATTACTTAAGTAAGATCATCCCGGCTCTACAGTCACGTTGTACGAGGTTTAGGTTTGCACCACTGGCGCCTGAGCAGATTTTACCACGTTTAAATTATGTCATCGACGAGGAAAAGTAATGTTATTATTACGTGAAAGTAAAACATACATATTTCCTTTTTTAAGGGTTAAAGTTACAGAGGATGGCAAACAAGCACTTCTCACTTTAGCCAATGGCGATATGAGAAAAGTGTTAAATGTGCTCCAAAGCACTTGGTTAGCTTATCAAAACGTTACTGAAGATAACGTTTACACTTGTGTGGGTCACCCTTTGAAAAATGATATTGAAAGTATTGTTAAATGGCTACTCAGTGAGAATTTCCAAAGTGCTTATAAAAGTAAGGGGTGATTTTTTGAGTCAAATTCTAAATTTTATTTTCAGATATCAAGGAATTGAAAACAATTAAAGGCTTGGCTTTAAGCGATATAATTACAGAAGTTCATAAATATGTTCATAGAAGTGAGTAATTGGCGGTTGATAGACTTAAATTTATTGATTTGTTTTAGTTGAATTTCCCCTAGAAATTATGCTATCGTTGTTAAATAATCTAGCGGAAATTGAATATCGTTTAGTTCAGGGAGCTAATGAAAATATTCAACTCACTGCTCTAATTGCCGCATTTCACAAGGCTAAAGAAGCATCTCCTCCAGAAACTTTGTAATATTTTATGTTCAATAAAAACTTAATTAGATAGTGTATTACTTTATTTCTTAACATTATTAACAGTCTATAACAAGGGAAGTCAACAACGTTTGATAAAATATACTTAACAGTAGATTTTGAACAGAAAATCGTAAATCAAGGCCTTTCTTCTTAAAATAAGTTTGTGAAAGCTCCTTGAGCAACCTGAGACTTAGGAAACTTACTCATAAATACAAAATAAATAATGCAAAAATTAAAACGTATCAAATACGTTAACTTATCCGAAGAAACTAACCAAATTATTAAATCCACTAGTTATGGAAGATATGAAACCCGGCTGTTGAGGATG
Source organism: Tribolium madens (assembly GCF_015345945.1). NCBI lineage: Eukaryota > Metazoa > Arthropoda > Insecta > Coleoptera > Tenebrionidae > Tribolium > Tribolium madens. Next base: position 4,948,919 of record NW_025400984.1, read on the forward strand.
TTGATGAACTGGCTGTCGGTGGTAAAAGGGCGGCTGTTGTTGTGGGCGATAAAAATTTCCATCCTTTCTCTACAATCAATTTGTTAAAAATATCGCGACAACATGTTAAAAATATATACATAAATGTTAGTCTTGTGGAAAAGAAAAGTCTACATTTGAAGAGGGTGCCGCTTCGGGCGATAGCATTGTGATCGGTGGAGAAGTGACCGGTCTTTTAAAACTGTCCCCAGGCTGAAATTCAGTATGTACAAAAGGTGTGCCACCACCTCTAAACCCCTAAAATACTTTGCTAAAAGCTGGCTATAAGATATTATCATACCTGAACACGGCGTTTTTTAGAATTAAAAAAATCTTTACTGTGAAAAGTGATAGTTACCATTATTGATATACAGGTGTTCGGTCCAAGTCGCCCCGGCTGATAAGACCTAAACTTACTTCTTTTTTTCAAAAAGTAAATATTTAAGTAATAATATTTATTCTTGTCTTTCTTAATAAATGTATTAAATTTTTTTAGCACATCCGGTGTTGCCGGAAATGCTACCAAATTTAGTTTTCCAAATGGAACACCTATGTTTTTTTCCTCCAAACAATAATAATTGACATGAAAAATACTGTAAACCACTATTTATTACATTTTGCGTAACACAATGCAATCAAAAAAATCTTAAATCTTAGAATTTTACAAGGAAATTGGTCTCGTAGCCTGATTTTTAATTTTAAAGGAAAGGTGTGAATAAAAAAATGCTTGGATACAATTTAATTGTTGGTTTTACAAATCTAATTTGTCAGTTGATGAGCGAGTTTTCTTATAGAAACACTTGGATTTTCTTCGACTGATAACAGAACATTCAGATTTGTATTTTCTTGTTCTTCACTAAGAACTACAGCTTTTTTAGTTTTAAGAAGCGAACGTATTCGTCTCAGTTGTTTTTCAATTCGACTAAATTTTCAACGATTTGGGTGAACTCTATTTGAGTATTTTTCTCTATATTGTCTTTCAGCTTTCGCTCTATTTTTATTGCACTTAAAAAACACTTCAAGCTGATCTACCAATTCGTCGTAATTAATATCATCCATTATTAAAGATCTCAATAAGATTTATTGACAAATTAGGCTTTGTCAAAATAACAATTAAACGGTATCCAAGCATATTGGTTTTTGCATGAATACCTTGACAAGTAACTCCGCCTACGTTGCAAAATTTGCAATAAAATTCAAAAATTTAAATTGTTTTCCGGGTGCATTATGTAAAGTAAAATGTAATAAATAGTGGTTTACTGTATTTTTCATGCCAATTAATATTGTTTAGAGGAAAAAAAGCGTAGGTGTTCCATTTGAAAAACTAAATTTGGTAGCATTTCCGGCTACACCGGATGTGCCAAAAAAAATTTGATGCATTTACTAAAAAAACGAGGAATGAATAGTATTATTTGAAAATTTAGTTTTTGAAAGAAAAAGTAAGTTTAGGTGTTATAGGCCGGGGCGACTTGGACCGAACAGCCCTGTATGTAAATTTGTAATTAAATACTAAATAATGATAACTTTCACATTCCAAAGTGTGATGTTAAAACAGTCAATATTTTCCTCATAAATTGCAATTGCTCTGGGAAAAATCATTTTTGACAAATATTAACTATTTTGAGTTTTATCAGTTTTCATGAGGTTTACTTCAATTGTATTCCTAAAAAACAGCAAAAACTTCAAGTTTTTGTACCCAGGTATGATAAATGGTAAAACGACTACCAGCTCTCAGTCTAAATAAATGCCTCATACCTTAGCTGTGTGCAAAGTCACGTTCACAAGAGTTGGGTGTTGTTCCACAACCATGACGTCCACCTCTCGGGGGACATAACCATCAGCGTAAACCTCGAGTTTGTACACTCCCGGCATTAAGATCCTCCAAAATTCGCCATATTTTGTGGACTGGAAGCCCACATCGCGGCTTTTTATTTTGAGCGAGGCTTTTTCGACAGGATTACCATTTTCGTCCATAACAAACCCATGGACACCACGATGGGCTTCGGCAAGGAATTTAATCAACGACTACAATTTAATATTAAAGTAATTGTTTTCGCAAAAGAAGTGTTTACCATGCGATTGTCTTCCCAATATTTTGGTAGTTCGTTTGCTGGGGGATATTTGCAACAAGATACTTCTAGAGTGACTTCCATGCAACCGTACCAGACGTAGTTGAAGTCTTGCATTCCTCCGGTTAGGGGGTACCACTCGGCGCCATTTGTAATTCCCTGGAAGTGGGAATTGATTTGAGTTACTGATTTCACAAGGAAAAAAAATGAGTGAAACGAGAAGAAAGAAGTACAAAAATACTTACCCAGCGAGTTGGTAAGTTTATTATTAACCTTTAATTGTTAAAGTTTTAAAAAAAATGTATATAGGAAATTGATAAACACTGAACTAGTGTTCTAAACTTCTATTGGTCGATTTAGCTTGATTTTTGAAACAGGTTGATTTTTTTGATGAAAACATACTCTATTAAAAAATTATTATAGAAAATCTAAGGCAACTAGATTTTTTTTTATAACTGCAAAGCAAAATGTACAAACTTTAAGACTATATATAACATTTTTTTAGTATATTGCACTTGCATAGATAAAAACTGAAGTTTGTTAAAAGTTAAATAACGTAAAAATTTAAATGGAACATCCTATTTTTTTGTTTCTACATCTAAGAGATTATAGATAATTACGAGAATATTAAATTATCTTTCCAAAAACATTTACTTTTAAGTGCCTACAATTAATAACTAAAAAGATTTTTATATTAAAAAAAAATATTATTTCAATAGCCAAAAAGTGTGCATTTGCACAAGAGTTGGAAAAAGTATTACTCAATAATCACATTTATGTTATACTGAAATCCATTATTCGTTATTTCTACAACAAAACAATTCGAATTTTAATATTTATTTCGGCTTTTACATCTCTGGACGAATCCCAAATAAGAGCTCATTTTAATGATAGACATTGTTGCCACAATTAACATTTAAAGCTAAATATCTTTTAATTTATCAATTCTACACATCAAAATTTATTGTTTTAGATCGATAATTTATCAGTCTATTAGATACAAAAATAAAAAAATTAGGTGTTTTATTTAATTTTTCAAATTATTTAACAACCTTTTACATTTTTTTTTAATTTCGACTGAAATGTTAAAAAAAATGTTACTGCTTTAAAGTTCATAAAGTCCTCGTTACAGTGGTAAAAAAGTTTTTTCTTATTATCAGTCTGTTAGATGCAAAAATAAAAAAAATAGGTGTTTTATTTAATTTTTCAAATTATTTAACAACTTAACATTTTTTTTATTTCGACTGAAATGTTAAAAAAAATGTTACAGTTTTAAAGTTCGTAAAGTCCTCGTTACAGTGGTAAAAAAGTTTTTTTCTAGCTGCCTTAATGTTTTGTGTAACAAATGTTTAAAAAAAAGTGTTTTTGACATGAAAATCAACATATTTCAAAAACTAAGCAAAATCGACCAATAGAAGTTTAGCTTCAAACATTGAGCTTAAAAGCTATATTCAAAAATGCCAAGAAACATAAGCTTGTATTGTAACTTTTTGGGACACGCTGTATAGTTGAAAATAATTTCAGGCGATGCACTAGACTAGTATTTACTAATTGCCTATGTAGATTTTGTAAAATTTTAACATTTAAAGGTAAATAATAGACTTTACTAACTCGTTGGGACACCTGTATAGGAAAAAGAAAGACAGGCAAAAAGGGAAACAAAATAGTAAGAAGGGAAAACGAAAAAATAAAAAAGAAGTAATGAAAGTAATACAAAGATTGAAGAAAGTTAAAGTAGTGGAAGAACAGGGAAATGGAAACGAGGAGTGGATTATACGTAGGAGAGAGAAATTGTGAAAAGAAATGTTGCCGATGGTAACACCAATTATTGAATTCATTTAGAACAAATAAAAATAATGGGAATTAGAAAGGGAAAAATAAGTTGAAATGAAAATGTAGACAAAATCGTGCGCATTTATTTAATAAGACTAGAAAGAAAAGTGGAAAAATAATGATAATTGCCTACAACCTTCAAAGAGCTAGAATAGAAATAATGGCAAAAATTATTTTAGAAGGTTGTGTTAGATAGAAAAACGCTAGAATACATACTAATGAAATAATGAAAAGAGCAAAAATTCGATAGAAACATGGAAAAAGTGTGATTACGACCCGAATGCAGATTATATTGGAAAGAGAAAATGAAGAAATGTGAAGAAAACATACCAAAATGTGTGAGGAGGAATCAAAAGAAGAACACATATTCATCCATAAAAGTCTAAAAGGTACAGAAAAGGGTATGGAAAACTTCGAGAACAAACAAAAAATTACCCTTCTGAATCCCTGCTGTGACGACCTGCAAGCGACTCCACGACTCATCTTCGCATGATTAGTAGAATAGGTCAAAGCCAAATGTTTGAAAACGTCATCATCTGGTGTCAAAGATGGTGAGGATGCGTAGCTCTGAAACACTTTGATTCTTGTTAATTAATTAATTTCTCCGACACCCAATTTCATGTGAATCAGTGACTTACAAGAACACAATGCTGAAGACCTACACAGTCCTTGCAGCATAAATAACTAGTGTAATGATAAAGTAAAATGTTTTAACAGAACAGTGGTGGCCAACTTACGTGAGTTCGGAGTGTTATCGAATGGATAACTAGCGACTAAAGCACCTCCGTGTAAACTTCCCGATAGGACGAATTGGATTTTTGAAACCCATTCCTTAACCGCTTCTGTTTCTGGTTGCGTTCTTTTATTGTTTTGTTTGAAGTAATCTGGGAAATTTCGGTTCAAGTCAAAACCACGAGCGTTGTAACGGCCTTGACCACCGTCGCAAGCGCCTTCTTTGGCAACTTCAAAACCGTCAGGGTTCATTGAAGGCATGATGTGGATTCTTGTGTTATCCATCAACCAGCGAATGTAAGGATCGGTGTGGTAATTGGTTACCAGGTGCTAAAAAATAAACATGGATTTAACAAATTTGTTAAAGAAACTACTTACATGTATGAGATGTAGCATAAGTTCTCTGCTGACAGCTTCGTTTCCATGCATATTTGCAACATACTTAACATCAGGCTTCCCAATCATATGTTCATATGGAGAAGCCGAAACTACCATCACCCACAAGTCTCTCCCTGAAATGTAAAAAACGTTCGTTGAAAAGAACGGAAATAAATAAAAGTAAAAAGATTGTGTTTATTCAGATACGGTCATTCAGGTGTTCAAAATAATAATATGCACCAACACGTTATATCTTTTGATAAAGAAAAAAATTCCTACATTGACTGTGAACATTTTTTGGAGATCAAGAGCAATTATGAAAATGAAAACCGTGTATAGTGAAATACGAACCTTGTACTGACTTTCCAATTGAGTACAAAGCTGTTAAAGAGGGATATTTGGACGTCGTTGCTCTGAGAAATCTCGTCATTTGATCGTAATTGTGATACTCGAAGGCAATGTTGTAGGGTTCGCTTTGTTCCGGTAAATTATAGGGCGAGGGTGCCACTTGATAATTTCTTTGTTCAATGGGAGCATTGCCTACTGTTATCTTGGACATCAGTTTAGCTTCATTTGGTTTGTCTTCGGGGGTGGGTAACTCCCCTTGAGCCGACGTCCACGATATCAACCCCAACAGGATCCATGGTATCAATCTCATAATTTGTATCTGAAATTGAAAAGATCAGATGTACAGGCTGCTAAAAAAAGATTGTCAAATATTCCTGGAGGTAATACATTACTCCAAAAAATTAAAGGAACAAAAATTTTGATGATTATTAAAAGGCTGAAAATTGTTTTTCTTATTTTGACGAAGATTGACAATATTCAATTGCAATTGTTCCTTTAATTCTTTTGTAAAACTTTGATCAATCGGTCCGAGAAAATGGTTTAATGGATCGATTTAAAAATTTACAGGGATATGAGGGGTACATGAAGCTGTAAAAACACCTAAAAACATTAGTCTCCCCATCAATATTAGTGAATACGCAGTAAATTTACTAAAACAAAGTAAAGAGTTACTTTTTTCTCTTTTCTTTAAATTAATGTTGAGGGTGAAAAAAAAATTAAGTTATCTAAGGATCTTGTAAGACATTTATTCCAGTTTTTGACACTACCCTTATATTCTCGGTGTAGTCATTAGTTGCTGAGATATCGATGATCAAAGACAAAAGGATCTTTTTTCATTTAAAGTCAAATCTCAGCGACAAATTGACGTAAAGAGAATATGAAAAAAGCATATAAAAGATGAATGAACAGGCTATCCGGCCTATGGATTGACTGAACTAAAAAAAATCCCCACGTCCGTGGACCAAAAGCAAAAACAAAAAATTTTAGAATTTGTTTTTCTCGCGTGATAACCGTAGCCCAGATAACCGTAGCCCAGAAATTTTTTTACCAAAATATCTCAAAACTAGAAACTTAAAGCTTCAAAATAGTTTCTTTTTAATCCAGATGCGACCATTTTTCGATGAGTTACAGCCTTTCAAATATCACCAAAAAATTTAGGAAAATGTTACCTTCCTTTCATTTTTTTGGAGTAGTGTAGTATAGATCAAAACAAATAAAAAAGTCTTAATAAACATGGGTCCGCAAAGTAACGGTTTATAAAATATCGAAGAATATCCGTTTTTTGATACATTTATTTGCAATCTATCCAAACAAAAAAGAGAAGCTTCTAGTAAATACAAAATTTAACTTTACAGAAGATGTTTAAAGTGCCCTTCCTTTATTTCCACACGAGCACGACATCTTCGTCTGAAGGTTATTCAAACTCTTTCTAAAACTTCCTTATTGACTTGGATTTCGTTAGCATTGCTGAATTATGCGTATTTGCAGCTCCTCGAGACTATTTAAAGGGACTATGATAAAAAATGAGACATTTTTACCCAATAAATTCAGCGGATAAAAAAAATTTCTCATTCGATATCTCCGAAACCGTTAGTTCGCGAAAAAAAAAACATTAGTCTCCCCATCAATATTACTAAATACGCGGTACATTTACTAAAACAACGTAAAAAGTTACTTTTTTCTCTTTTCTTTAAATCAGTGTTGAGAGTGAAAAAAACATATTTTTCACAAAATGATAAAAGGATCTTATAAAACATTTATTCCAGTTTTTGACACTACCCTTATAGTCTGTGTGTGATCATTGGTTGCTGAGATATCGATGATCAAAGACAAAAGGATTTTTTTCATTTAAAGTCAGATATCTCAGCGACAAATTGACGTAAAGAGAATATGAAAAAAGCATATTAAAGATGAAGAACAGGTTATTCGCCTATGCATTGACTTAACTAAAAAAAATCCCCAAGTCTGTGGACCAAAAACAAAAAAAAAATTGATTTTTTTTTTCTCGTGCTATTACTTATAGGAATGCGTGCTAGCCGTAGCACAGAAAAAATTGCCAGAAAATCTCAAAACTAGAAACTTAAAGCTTCAAAATGTTTTTTTAATCTAGATACGACCATTTTCGGTGAGATACAGCCTTTCATAAATCACTAAAAAATTTAGGAAAAATTTTTGTTCCTTTAATTTTTTGAAGTAGTGTTTTACAATCTTTTTTTACATCCTGTATATTTGCGACGTTCTCTTTGTACACCATAAAATTTTACCATGATACTATGGATGATTGGCCTTCACAATAGGATGTTGTGACAAGGGTAGTTCGTTAATATTTACAACGTCCCTCTGTCCGTGTGAAAAAATGTTTATATTTAAAAACTGAGTGTCATTTAAATTTCAATTGATGTTTACAGTATTAGAATTTCCCAATAGCTTTAAAATTAACGCTTTTCCAAAATTGTGATACAATTGTTAGGCAGCAATTCTGATCCTGTCTGCAAAAAATCACACAAGCGTGCCAAAATAATCGACTGGAAGGGTCGTCTGTTTGTATAATCATCATAAAATTTTATGGTGTACAAACTAAATATTGTCCTCATTTGAGTGAACAATTTTTGTGTTAAGCAGTGTAATATTGCACGCCACTGGATAAAACTAGGCTACGAGTGCGACCATCGCGCGTGTCTGTAACCGTCCTGGGTCAAGGCCCTTCGATCAGCTGATGTCCCATCAAATCACAACCCACGCACGGTAACCGGATCCAGTTTTAGCTGAATTCAGACTGAGTTACCGTTAAGTACCATGAAATTGGTGTTTTGGGCGCCTCTTCCGATCAAACACTTAGTTCCAACAACTTAAGGCGATAGCTAATCAAATTGGTATGCTTTAAAATTTATAGAAACGTTAAAAAAATGCTAGAGAAACTTATTAAAATCCAGCCAAATTTGCAATAGAAATGTTTAATCAGAAATAGGTGATTAAAAAAATTGTTAAAACTGATGTAGAACAGAGATTAGTTACCAGCGTAAACCTATATTCACCTATGGATAAAAATATGTAATATTTCGTTTTAACAGAATCTTACCAGACAAATTAAAAGTAGTATGGTTTAAAAAATATATAGACAATGATCGACTTTAAGCTAAAATTGGAAGAGGAAAAATATTTATAAAGAAAAATTTAAAATGCTTTAAAGAGAAAATTGGAGAGTTGATGGTAAAAATTCACTTATTTTTTATGTAACAAAAAATATGGTTCTTCATTATGATTCTAATTTTTACGTTTTAGCATTTTTTTAGTTATTTAAATAACTGGGGATTAAGTTAAATAAACAAAATTAATAACCTTATCTTCCATGTTTTACGCAAAACCATGATTCATTGTTGTTTTATTTTCTACCAATGGTTTTTCACGCTTTCTTTGATAATCGTTACTCACATGGAAAGTTGGGAAAGGTGTCAACAAAAAGCATCAACGAGCAGCCTCAATTTTGTGTTTCCGCTGTCGCATTTCCGTTATAATACTTTTATTATGATTTAAGAATACCAAAATAGCAGATCAGTGAACTCAAATTTTGAATATTGAAAATGTCATGATTTGTAAAATGCCCCAAATACTTCGGATATGGGAAAGTGGGATAAGGCGGTGATTTGAAACAAAATAAAGGTACTTTTCAAAAGTTGGTATTTTAATTAGCAGGTGCGTGCGATATTTCATCAAAACATTTGCGTTCATTGCTTTATTTCTCTTTCGTTAATAGTAACCACCAAATTTCAGAATATTTGTTTTTATAAATATTATTCGTTAGAATATCAACCTACTAACACTAATCTAAAGTAATTTTATATATGTATTTGGTAATTTTGCAAAATCAAGAAATTGCATCAAAGGTCATGTTTTTTTCAATTACGTGTAATAAAGTGAAATGTTTGATAAGTTTCGAAATGGCTTCAGATTCAGATCGAAGCTGACTTTTTCTAATTTCGATTTCACAGCACATGAATTTTTATTAAATTAAAAATGTTATAGTTATTTATGGTAAGTGGATTACTTTTTTAAGTTATACCTTATTCATTAAAATTATGAAATATTATATAAGAGTGTTGGATGTTGGCTAAAAAATGTTTCTTCTTAGTTGGATTTCATCAAAAATTTATTAAAATTAAATGAAATTAATTGAGTGGAAGGAGTTTTTAAGATGAAAATATTTTTAGTGCCAAAAGGATCTACTTAACATTCCACATTTTACCTGTATTTTTGCTTGAGTTGGTTCGAAAAGACAATACAAAAGACATACAAATGGGAATACCGAAACGATCATTTATTGTATAACAGGTCTAAAAATAATGTTAATGATTCTTTTTGCTTGTGGATTTCAAAAAACCCGCATACGTATTGAGAAATTTGTTTTTTATTTCGTTTATAGAATGATTCAGTGTATTAAATAAATAACAAAAAAAAACAAAATAAAAATACGTATTAATTTATTTTTGATGGTTAATGTATGGTTAAAATATTTGCACTTCCTCGCGAGACATCCTGTATATTAGTTTATATTCGTTTTTGTCAATAATAATAATTATATTCGTACTGAATGATTTTGTGTTATCTAACAGTTAATAGTGTTGGACTTGGTATAGGTAGTGTTTGAAAAAAATATGTAGGTCCCGTTAAAACAAAAACGATTTGAATAACAAATCACTTATTAATGTTTAGATTGTAATATTACGAATATCATGATTATTTAAACTTTTGACTATTAAATTAGAGAGTGCGGAAAAACCAAATGTTTATGAATTGTACAGGTAGATATTGAGAAACCAGTTCAACAAACACCATGTTTTTTAGTTTTAATACAAATAGCTCAATGATGAACCAGTTGACATGAAAACCTTCAGCAAGTTTTTTATTTGTTTGTGAGTACCGAAATTATTGATTATGCTAATTATTTATGTTCTGTAATAATTGCCATTCTGTATCAGTGTTGTTGCTACACTCTATTGAAATAGCGATGAATAACAACCACAGAATAATAATTCCATTCACAATTTCAACAAAGCGCAGTGAGATCACGCCAATCTTCTTTTTTTTTTCAAATAATTTCCCTTTTCAATTTTAGAACAAATATCAGTGTTATACTTTATATCCTAGTTAACGTATTAATTGCTTTAAACAATTTACACGTTAGGTGTAATGAATGTGATAATTATGTCGGAAAAAGTAATTGTCTGTAACTACAGTGAATGAAAACTGTCTTTGCAACTTGTGATTTCTTATTGTTACAATACTGAATGAGTCACAAATAAACATGTTACGTTTTTTTTTTAATAATTTTCCGAAATGTGTCAAAGCAAAATAAGAAAAAAACAATTTCCTTCCAACAGGGAGGACTAATAATCTGGTACTTTATTCCCTCTGGAGTAAAATAAAAGAAATATCAATTTTTACTCTTAAAATAAACTGGAATTCACTTTACTGGAAAATTTAATTTTAATTAAAAAAAATAACCCAAAAAACCGTAAAGTTTGTTCTGAAATTACAATAAATTCGGGGTAAGAGTTATAAAACCTAAATCATTTATTTGCAAGAGGAAAAGATCATCTCTTTTTTTATAAGTATGAATTACTGTCGAGAAAAAGTCGAAGTAAGGCCTAGATTTTTCAGTCAATTTTTCAGTATTGGTTACTCAGACTCTATTATTAAAAAAACACTTCGTAGTATGAGTTCGTAGTGTGAATTCTAAGACAACAATTTTTGGGATACTATTTATAAAAAAATGCATTAATAAAATATTTACTTGTAATTTTTTTGATTTTAACAATAAAGTTGACGTGAAATGAGCATACAAATTAAAACTGCTTTAGAATTCGAGAAAAAATCTCGCATTTGGTTGAATATTTTATTTAAACAAAAGGTCAATTTCGGACGATCATCCCTTCTGCTCTGTTTTTTTTTTTTGACAATCAGTGTGGATTGAAAATCGCAAAAGTTTCGCTGCGTTAAGCCCTTAAAAATTACACGTGGTGAAAGATGACGTCTTTAGTACGTTTTTAACATAATTGAGAAATTTATTTCAAATTTGAATTTGAATATTGGGTAAATTTGGTGAAAAGTGCACTTTAACAAAATATTTATAATCGGCATTATGTTCCACAACTAGTAAAATAAATTATGTTTGTTTGAGCGTAAAAGAAAAAACAACGGAAACCTCATACAAAAATATTCACCTGTAGCCCGCAGGTACAGATTGTTATGAATAATTGCAAAACACATGATTAATTTTAACTAATTTTGCTTTGCAATTAACCCTCACGGCCCGATGACTATTGAGTTATTCCATGTTATAGTTTTTTTACAATATGAAATCATGTTATTTTCAAACTTTCATATGAAAAGCATTGTATTAAGAACATAACAAATAACTGTACCTACTTGTTAAAGTGAAATGAAAATAACAGAAAAAGAAATTGTTCCATCTATCAAATTTTCCTTTGCAAATTGGCGCTTTTCACTTTAATACCTTTATATTGTTTTATATTATTATTATTTAAACAAAACAAAACACAAAAAAACATTAGACTTTGTATTTATTAGTGTTATTCTTACAGAGCATTGAAATTTACTGCCAAGGCTATTTTTGTAGGTCTATGGCAGTCACTTGTCAATAAGGAAATTAACAACCGGTCATTGCACAAAACTTTCTACTCTTCATAATCACAGGACTTACATTTTAAAATCCGTGTGTCATAAGTCCACCAATTGATTTTTCTCTTCTCCAGGCTTGACACTACCACAAAACACGAAACACCGAATCAAAGTGAACGAGAATTACACCTGCCAAGGCAGGCAATGGATAGTCCCCTCTACAATGCGCATCTCGCGGTTTTCTAGGGCACAAACCCATCTACCTCTTGTTCTATGAACTTGAAAGACTGAAAAATTTTACAAAATTGCTAAGAAATCGTATCATAAAACCCCAGTTGTCTTCTATTCGCATCCATATATAAAATTTTACTTGATGTTTTATCTATCGCATTTCACCGCTCTTTCTCTTTGATTGCTGTTAAATGAATTTGGAATGTGTAACGGTAAAGTACAAGGTTTCACCAGTGGCGCGACGAGGCCTAATTACTATAAAAAGAGTCCCAAAACTGCATTCGGTCACAATCCGGGTTTTTACCCATTTTCAATTCTCGCCCAATATCGAGGTAAAAATCACTATCGTGAGTTATTGGTTCCCAGAGGATATTCACAAGATCGGTTTTAACCGGTGTTGGATGACCGGTTTTTGCAAAATTCGTCCACATTTTCACAAAACGTTGCATGGAAATCTCCTCGATACTCCCTTTTTTAAGTCTAGGAGAAGCGAAAGAATTGAACAAGTAGGAAACGTCGTCTCCGTGACAAACACCCTCGATTTTTTCTTTAGGGAAGAAACGTCTTATAAGATGACCAGAAGAGTAACATTTGTACGAAAAAAATAAGCAAACGAAGGAACACACAACACATTTTGTGGTACACAAACTTTTAACTAAATTAATACTAGTTTCAACTGACATCCGATAGAGAAAAATCGGTGCCTTATTTGACAATTTCATGTAGGAAATTTGTCGGTGAATCCCATGCAAGAAATTATTGTCTGATTTGAGCGTCACCATTTTGTAACCTTTTCGTGAAATATGTTCTTCCCCGAAGTAGAATTTTTGGATTTTGAGTGCCAACTCTTTGGATTTTTTACTTCCTTTTTCACACTTCAAATCATAAGGAATTTCTTTTTCTAAGTCAACTTCTCGCTGATCGTTAAAAATTTTGATTGCTAACTGGTACAAAATACCTTCCCCTGTTGTATACCCCATTATCAATGGAACATTATTAAAGGTACCCTTTTTAAGGATTTCAATCGGTTGTTCTAGGAGAAACGCAGGTTCATTTGATGGTTTTTCCACCACTGGAGCAAACAACGTGACTTGATTAGGATTCATCACTTCATAATTTTTCAACTCATACTGGGCTTTTACTATTTTTTTGGCCGACAATTGTCGCAAATATTTCAAAAGTTTTTCTTCATCACTGTTCTTGAATTTTAACATTTGTGCCACAACTTTCGCATTTCTGGAACCACAAGCCCAATAGTTCAACGGAGAGCCACTTTGGGCTATCGCTTTGTGAAAAAGTCCCTTACACAAAGGTGACAAACATAAATAATTCACAGAAGCCGAACCAGCACTTTCGCCAAAAATTGTTACATTTTTCGGATCGCCATTGAAGTGTTTGATGTTCCTTTGGACCCATTTCAGGGCCAAAACCATGTCTTTCATGCCCGCATTGCCTGGAACTTCCAGTGAAGGGTCTTCTAGACACAGAAATCCTAGTATTCCTAATCGGTAATTGATTGAGACCAAGACAATGTCTTCACACATGAGATAATCAGGCCCGAAGATGTCTCTAGTGTTGCTTCCCATGAGAAAAGCTCCTCCGTGGATCCATACCATGACGGGTCTTAAAGAAGTGTAATTTTTTGTAAACACGTTTAGGTTTAAACAGTTGTTTTCTGAACCTACGTAAAACTGGAAAAACATGTGAGGTGAAGGACAAGCTGGACCTTCTTTAGTTCCGTTTCTTATACCTTTCCATGGTGTTTTTGGGATTGGAGCTTTGAATCGGAGGGGGCCGATTGGAGGTTCGGCGTAGGGGATTCCCAGGAAACTATAGAAAGTTTCTCCGAGGTAAGTTTTTGATTTTTTGCCACGGACAGTGCCTTCGTCGATGGTTACGAGTAATTTTGGCATTGTTTTACGTTTGATTTTAAAATTAATTAAGACTACAATTTTAAACATCAGTAATCAATTTGATTACTAATTGACACTTCTGACATTTGCATTTTTACGAGTAATAATGTCTCTCTAGATTATATAGGATGCATCGGATTTAGGTGACCGAATTTTAACCAACAAAAACTCACCAACATTTATTTTTTTCCTCCTAATTTGTTGAACAAAAACACGATTAGCCCGTCACACCAAACTTTTATTTAAAACACAAAGTGGTCATCCTCAAGTGAGAATAAATCTAATTTGTTGTTTAGTGTCTAACTGGTTGTCGTGTTACCTATTTCTGACACACTCTGTAATTTTAAAACCAGTTTCAGAGTCTGAAATGTTAATCAGAAAACGATGTTTTTATGTAAATTTTTGTCATCCCAAATTCTTGTGATTCAAATTAATCCGAACAATAGCCAACCTAAATTTTATTTAATTCACTGCTCGTGGTGAAGTATCGTTTAAAGTACCAGTAAAAGGCGTGGTACCACACCATTTTTTCGTCACAGTTTTTTGACAGCAATCACCGATTGGTACTTTCCACGTGATTTTTTTTCAAGAATTTCTGATACACAAATGAAAGTATTATTATTTCAAATATAAATATGTAGGTACAGAGTGTCTCAGCTAAGAAATTTTGCGGTTATTTTCATTATTATTTATAATTAATAAACAGAAAGTAATAATTTTACTAGCTGTAAATTTAAAAAGCGACAAATCCCTGACATAAACAGAAAAGTTATCTATTTTAATTCTTACAAGAAATTGTTCTGTTTATTTTACATAGTAATTCCCATAAGAAGAAATAGGGTGGAATTCTTTTAGATTTTTTGCAATTTGATTTAGCAGCTATTTTCTCGAACAATGGAAATTAAGTCTTCTCGCTGAAAACATATGTTTTCAGCAAGACGGGACATCACCACATTTTGGGATAGAAGTCAATTTTTAAATGACACTTTTAACGAAAAGTGGATAGATCGTCGAGGTTTGATTATTCAAACCTCCGAGGTTTCCTGATTTAATCCCGTTAGACTTTTTTCTTTAGGGTAATCCCAAGGGTCTATTTTAACAGACCGAACACCTTAGAAGAATTAAGAGAAAGAATTCATTCAGAAATGAGTGAATTAAATGAAAAAATTGCTTATGTATGAAAAATTTCAATGTTTTGTAATAAATTCCCAAAAATGTATAACATTTTTTTATGATTACTAGAAAGATAAAGGAATGTACCTACCATCAAAAATAGTTAAAAATATGTTGTCTTTAAAAAAAATGACCTCATTACTTAAAATCCAAAATGTTGCTATAGTGTTAAAAGTTAAAATATATTTATAAAAATAAAATCGATCTGTTCGAGGATTTTTTTGAAAAATAATATTATTTTTGGTTCAGTCTGTATACAGTGTTATTCACCATAGTTTCCGCGAAAATTTTATATTGTGCAACACAAACACAAACTTGTTTTGCAAATAGGGAATCAAAGTAATTTCATTTAAATCTCAAAATGACTAATGGTTCTCTATGTAAGATTATAAGAAGAAATATTGATGAAATCAATGTTAGAGAAAAACTTTAGAAACAGGAAACTTTTATTTTAATTTATTAAACGTCAGAAATGAACAAAATTAATGTAAAAGGTGCTTCTGTCTAATTCAGTTCTTCAGATCCTCAACATTTAAAATCGAAGTTTTGTAGTTTCTTTTTAATGGTGGTCAATCTCTGCGTAATTTTTCCTCTAATTATCTGAAAATTTTAGAGCAGGGATAACGCCGATTTGGTTACACATTACTATTTTTTATCATTTGAATATGTAGGTACAATAGCGAGCATAAAATTTTGGGAGGTAATGTCATTTTGAAACTTTATCTTTTTGTCAAAAAAGTAGTTTCCCTGTGTAATTTTGACAAAAGGGTATATTAGGAAATGACATTAACTACTAAAATTTAACAATGATGCCATCGAGCCATCGTGGATTATAAATTATTTAAAATTGAATCTAGGCGCTGCTTTAAACTGTATGTTGTATTGCATAACGTTAAATTTTCGCGGGAACTCTACGATGAATAACCCTCTATACGTATAAAACGCCAAGTGCCATTGTTATTAGATTTTATTTAAAGCATTGGTAATATTTTTGTAGTTATACTTAACACCTTTTTAATGTTTTACTTTTTTTTTAAGTTTTTGTTTGATAAGTGGTTGTGGAAATATTTACTACACAATAAAATATTAAAATATAGTCAGTTGATGTCTTATTTTTTGAATAACTATTTTCAATACACTGAGTTCAGTATAACGAAAATATCACTTATCTTGGGTTTATGGTTTTGACACTTAGCACACTATCAAATCTATTCAATCTATTCACTATTCAAAAAAAATAAATTTTAATGTTCAATAGAAATCGAGACAAGAATTGTGATAAAATTTACACCGGCGTTTTCAAAACAGTAAAAATTAACTTTGTCCTTTGTTTTCGAAAGTTTTTAGTAATTTTTTTTAGAAACTGGCTAAATTTTTGAAACGTCATTAATATTTTTGAGATGATTAGAACACTTGTATAATTAGGTAATTGTGATAGCTATTTTCTAAAGAGAGCAACCATTACGTTTTAATTTTAAAATATTATTCAGAAGTTTTTTTTGCCGCTCAATTAAGGTTGCATTTATAGCAACAGCTGTATTATTGTATCGCAATACTGGCACTTAGCGGGTTCTTTTAAGAACAATCTAATTTTAATTCGTCATGTCATACAGTAGATCTCTGAAAAAACGGGAAATGGTGTAAATAATTTCATCAGAAAAGAGCGAAAAAAATTACTATGCACATATTCATTTTCGTAAAAAACAAAAGCCCAAAAAATACAAATTTTCATTTTTTATGTAGGTATACTATGATCAAAGTAATATGTGATTTTGAAATTAAAATTGTCACACTGAATAAAATAGAGGCGAAAGATATGAAAATTGACACATTTCACATCTTTTGTCTCTACATTCTTTAATGTTGCCAACTTAATTTTAAAGTCACTGGCCACTTTGATCACTATAATAATACCAAACACATAAAAAGCTGTTTTACGACTAAATCGTTAATCACAACTATCACTAAAAACTATTTAATGGGGACAAACATGAATGTATATTTAAATTAGGAAAATTACCAAATTTTCACGGTTAACTCATCCATTTCTAAAAAAAATATTAAAAGTTCTCATAAATTATGATTTATTTCCTGTCAGCACTCATGACCGGAAACAAAAAATTTGACATTTCCTACAACAATAAATGAATGGCGTGTTTTATCATTGTTAGAAATGTAACAAATTACACCACGTATCAGTCGTGATGATAATTGCAGAAAACAAGTGGAATATTTTTCACACCGTAATGATAAGTAGCAAAAATAATGGCTATTTATAAATATCACACCTTGAATTTTTGCCCGTGACTCTGAAATTAAGTTGGCAACAATGAAAAATGTAAGCCTCAAATTTAATTTTAGCATCAGATTAACATTTTGTATCCACTAGCTTGCTCCAAGCTAACTGGGATCAACACCAAGTATTTCATATTCATAGGTGTTATTGCGAATTTTAGTAAAAATTGAACATAATTTGATAGTAAAATATGTATGCGCATTACGTATTACTTGTCCCCTCCATGTGCTTCCGCCCCTCCACCTTGCAATCCAGTGGAGGGTGTGAAATTGAAAAAGAGCGCGAGGGCTCCATTATTGATCGTCGGCAGTTAGGTGCTACACCCACCGCAGGGAAAATCTTTGTTTTGTCCATCATCAGGCACTTTCGAAACGTTTGATGCTGTTAACAACGGTGACATTATGAAAACAGTAGTGGTTTGATAGCTTGTGTTGTGTGTTACTTTTATCAACGAACGATGTCAGGTAAGCATGCGTTCATCTATTGTTGTTTTTCACTATAGCACAATTGTTCCGGTTAATAACTTGACTCGTTTCGTTATGCAACAGCCGTTATTTAAATGTATTGTACGAATTAAGCTGCGAGATAGGCATCTAAACGAAGGCATTTCCTACTTAATAACGCTGTGCCATCTCTGGAAATCTTATAGGTATTTATCATTACAAAACGAGATAAGAGTTAAAAAAATATTGACAATGAGAACTGAGTAGGTGTATCTGTGAATTTTTATTTACCAAACACATATAAAACGTTTGTTTGATGTAATTTTAGGCGCGGTAACGTTTAAGGAAGTAAATATAATATTATTATAAAATATGTAAATTCCGTTAAACACGCTTTCTAGAACGCACTAACATTTTTACGATCTCGTTAAGGTTTACATACATTTAATGGCAAATTAGTTAAAATAATGAGCCATAAATGAGCAAAGAATTTAATTGATTTGTTTCTTCACGAAGTCGTTAACGCGTGATTGAGACTGCATTTTTGGATAAAATGTGCAGATAAGACCGAACAATTAAATTAAAAGGAGTTTGATTCTCACGTAAGATGGTGCTCGAGTTGGCGCAGAGGATAGTTTTTGGAAAAATTATCAAAACGTGTCTTTGAGATCAAACTAGGGTTCGCAGCTAGTCCTGTTTATCAATGTCATCGTTTTGACGAGAAAATGACAAAATTGTAAGCACTTTTTGTAAACTTTGTGCCCAGAAAAGCAGGTCTCATTTGAAATCTATTCTCTTAAAAATTTTGTTTCCTTCTATTTTAAATAATGCGCCAGATTTGTTTTAGAAGTGGAACAAAGTAAGTTTTTTTTAATTGAAGTTTATTTATTGATTATAAGGAATTCTTAGGGAATTCTGGATTTTATTCCAAATTGTTTCCATTGTGTAAAGACTGTGAAGCTCAGTCATAAATTGTAACCTTCTAAACTATAGTAGAAAATTACTAGGTATTTTAGTAAAGAGGATGTTTTAACTTTGAATTAACTAGCTTGTTTGTATTTTCTTCTCCTAAGTGTGTGTTATTTCTTTAGCTTGTTTGTACTTATTATACAGGGTTATTCATAAATATGAAGCAATATTTGAACCTCAAAATGGAGCTATAAAATGATGTTAATTTAAATAATAAGTCGTGTCCAATCTCTATTGATAAGAATTTTACAGCCTTCGTAATGTGGGTATGGAAATTATTTTTTTTTGTAATAACTTCGGAACCATTTGACCAAATATTATAAAATTTGGAATAGTTACTTGCGAGAACATACTTTTTAATCTAGTAATTACGAAAACTGGATACATCTACTCAATTTCTGGTTCGATTCATTGCAGGTCATATTTTCTGTGTTTTTTCGTTTTTTTTTTGACTTCTTAACATTTTTTTTTTGGTCAAAACAATAGAGTAATCAATTTTGAATAAAAAATGCATATTATAGCCTTTAATACCTCTAAAATGGACAGCTTTAAAGATATTTTAATTTAAAGTGAGAACTACACAACACTGAAAGCAAAAAGTTTGAATTTTGAATGAGTGATATCCACGGCAACAAATGACCATGGTCACATATTTTTCTGTCAAGCATCTGTCACTTGAGATTGGACAATTATTAGACAATTAATCGAAAATATTTAATAAAAGAGTTTACCTCAGACTTCAAACATAACTTAGAATAAATCCGAATGGATCTCGTAGCATTTAATTCATAAAAAAATCACAAAAATTTATCGTCAAAGTTAAAAGATGCCTGGCAGGGATTTATGTGACCATGGTCATTGGTTGCCGTGGATACCACTTATTATAGACCACTTAAACGAGGATGTTTTAACTTTGAATTAACTATCTTGTTTGTATTTTCTTCTTCTAAGTGTGTTCTTCTTTAGCTTGTTTGTACTTATTATATCCCATTATTTTCTTTTCTAGATAGAAGTGACCGCGATTACATCGGTTTTGCCACCCTCCCCGACCAAGTACACCGCAAGTCTGTGAAACGCGGCTTCGACTTCACCCTCATGGTGGTGGGTGAATCCGGCTTGGGCAAATCCACTCTCATCAACAGCTTATTCTTGGATGACCTTTACAAAAATCGCAAAATTCCGGATGTCAGTGAACGCATCCAAAAAACAACCTCAATCGAGAAAAAAACGATGGAAATTGAAGAACGCGGAGTGAAACTCCGTCTAACCGTAATCGACACACCTGGATTCGGCGACGCTGTTAATTGTGAAGATAGTTGGAAAGTGTGCACAAACTACATTGACGATCAATTCAGACAATACTTTACCGACGAAAGCGGATTAAATAGGCGAAATATTCAAGATAATCGAGTTCATTGTTGTCTCTACTTTGTACCACCGTGGGGACACAGTTTGAGGCAAATGGACTTGGAGTTGATGAAACGACTACATCAGAAAGTCAATATTGTGGTGGTCATCGCCAAGGCGGACTGCCTCACCAGCTCAGAGATTGTGAAGCTCAAACAAAATATTCTCAACGATATTAGAGAGCACGAAATTCAGGTAATTTTACAAGTTTTATATGACATTAAAAATGCTACCATGTAGGTACTATGTGTAACAAGAAAACCTTCGGTGTTTTTGAAAATTTGACAAGCGTTTAAAATATTTTGAAAAAAAGTGCTTGTAAAGAAAAATGATTTAAATTGACACCAACTCTTACTTACAGTAATGAATTTACACAAACATATCTAATTCTTATTTAGAAACATCACAATTGAATTTTAGATGCATTTTCTTTTTCTATGTCGTGTATTGTAGTTTACCACGGACGGTTTTGGGCCAATTTTTTTATAATCATGAGCGGGTTTTTCTTTGATATAGGTACCGGGTGATAAGAATGACTGTTTGAGTTGGTATTTTAAGAACATTTTTTATTCTACTGTTTGTGACACTGCAATTACGTATCAGATGTTTAAAGTAAATAAGATTGTTGGTTATTAAAAAGGCTCGGATTATATGCACAGAAATATGCACAAAATATTAAAAAATATGCTCCATTATATGCCAAATATATGCAAAACTTTTAACAATAAAAAATCAAAGATGGGAAAAAATTATATTCTTCAGTACAATAAACTTTGTATTTTTGGTATTTTGAACTGCACACGATGAACGAAAGAGAATAAATCATTTGGTTTTGCCTCAGACCAGCTATTTTAATAACCCAGTAATTAAGCCTTTCTAAGAAATCTGTACTTTTCAGATCACATCACTTTAAACAATTTCGCTAAAATTCATTTGCAGGCAACTACTTCCGAATCCGAATGAAAAGATCATCACCAGGTAAATAAAAAGTATGGAACCACACGTTTTTTGCTTAAACTATTAATGGTGATGTTTAATCAAGAATAAATTTTTTCAAATTTTTTTTTTGTTTTTGAGTTGTACAAAAATATTTTTTTTAAATGGCAACCCACTAAAAAACCATTTTTCTCAAGGAGGTTATGATCTAAAGATTATACAACCATCTACTTTATATTAAATTTTTTCGATTTTTTTTTTACTCAGATAAAACCGCTTAATTCAAAGACAAAACAAAATTTTCTTCTCAAAATACGATCACATTTGTTATATTACTTTAATTTATAGGTATTAAGTATTATTTTCTGGAAGCAAATAATTTAAAAAAACCGTTTGGTTCCATACTTTATATTTACCCTGTATAAAACGAATCAAAAAAAGAAACACTCAGCAGAATACTAATTCTTTGAGTGCGGCTTACGATTTACCGGTTGTTTTCTCTGCAACAGATTTTTAATCCGATCATTTTTCTTAAACTGTCCAAAATCTGAACTAAAATTTTTAATCGAAAATTTGTGTTTTGAAGAAAATATGCACAAATATGCGATATTTCCTAAAATATGCACGAAGTTGTCAAAATATGCTAAGTTTGCATTTTTTAATTGGTTTATTTATATGCATAGAAAACTTACAATTTTGTTGATATACCTCTTAATAACAAATATGCATTTTGCATATAATCCCAGCCTTAGTTATTATTATTATTTTTTATTTAAGATGTCAAATAATGTTGTCAGGTTAAGCTGTAGGTAAACAACCGGAAACGTAACGGTAATTTAGTTATAATATAAATAATAAAATTGCCAACTCAAACTGTCATTTTTGACTACCCCGGTATCCTTAGTTTTTTTATACAGGGTGTTTTCATATTGTGAAAAATTGCACCCACCTATTCTACATCGAAAAATAACACAAATTTGTCAAATAAACCATAGTCCTATCAACCGTATTCGTTATGGATAGACAGGGTGATAAAGTTTCATGATAAAAATTGAAATCCATTAGTTACTTCCTCCGAAATCACTTGAGTTTTTCATAAAATTTTACCCGCTTTATGAGCAATTGAAAGTGTTATTATATTATAATTACTTTATTTTCAGTCTTACCAGTAACGTGCGCACGAGCACGTCTTTGAATATTTCTATTTTGTTATTAGTGTTGTTTTTCGATGCAGAATATGTGGTTGCAATTTTTCGCAATATTAAGAAAACACTTTGTACAATGAATTATCTTAGAATTATTTGAAAAAAAAATATTTTTAGAGCTCGTTCTGTTTTTATTTGGGTACCTACACAAAGTTTTTTAAAAACAACATTCTCTTTTTTTTTGCTAAAAATACAATGAGCAGTATTAAATAACGCACATTTAATTTGTCGTATAAGTATGCAAAAATAAGGCTTTATAACCCTCTAAAAACTGCGTGCTGTTTAAATAAGAGCGCAATTTTTCTTTTTCGCAAAAAAAGGGACAGCTGTAGGTGAATAAATCAGTTTTGTTGACTTAACTTTCTCAGGTCCCTATATAGTGTGATAACTTCGTTATTGTCCCACTTTGATAAGATACCACTTTCAAAAAATAATACAATATTATTTTCATGGAATCAACAGATGTATGAATTTCCCGAATGTGATAGCGACGAAGACGAAGAATTCAAACAACAAGACCGAGAATTGAAAGCAAGTGTTCCGTTTGCTGTTGTTGGCAGCAATACGATATTAGAAGTAGCTGGTAGAAAAGTCAGGGGTCGTCAGTACCCTTGGGGAGTCGTTGATGGTAAAATATGTTCAAAAAGTGAAACTTGAATTTAACACCAATTTGTTGTAGTTGAAAACCCAAAACACAGCGATTTTATTAAGTTAAGGACCATGTTAATCTCCACGCACATGCAAGATCTCAAAGATGTCACCGAAGATGTTCATTATGAGAATTTCAGAGCACAATGTATCTCGCAAATATCACAACACGCCAGAGAGAGGGGAAAATTGAAGAGGGATTCAGCTCCTTATGATTCTGATTGTACAGAAACCGATCGATTATTGCTCCAAAAAGACCAAGAGGTAATAAGTGCAGTTTGTCATTCCGTTATTAGGTATTTAATATTAATTGCAGATACGACGAATGCAAGAAATGTTGAACCAGATGCAAGAAAAACTCAAAGGCAACGCTTAAGGAACAGTATTATTGATATTTTCAAACAATTAGACGCTATAGTTGATGTTTTACCTACCAAAGACTTAATTTAATTTCAAGTTTTTTCATATTTATATGGGATTTATGTTATTTTATATGTTATTTGAATAAATATTTATTAGAACGATTCGTGTTTAGGATCTTTTAGTCTACATTCATTGCTTTTTAAAATAAATAGAGAAAATAACAATACTGCAACATTACTTAATAACCACCCACCAGGAACCTAGTATTAACTAGTTAATTAGTTAACAGTACCTCCATGCCACCCACTAACAAACATAACTTAAAATAATAATACAGAATTTGCCCCCTAGCCCGCCACCTCTATTGCATGGGTAGTGTCTATGTTGGTAGCAGAATTAACTAAATTGTGTCCACAACTATGACAGACGCAATAAATTTTATATGTGAAGTATTCTCAACATTTATAAAGTTACTTTACAAATCTTGAAGTATTCTAAACCGACTTTTTCAAAATTGTCATTGTTGATAGATACACTGAATAAGTTACACTTTTTCAATGATAATGTTGTTAGATACATTGAATAAGTTACACTTAGTCAATAATACAGAGTGGTTATAAATGATTTTCATCTAGCCAGCTTTGGATTTTTTTACATGTAACTTTATTTGTGCCGCTCTACTTTTTTGAAAGCTCTAGTTCTGTCATTAGTGTCACTTATTAATTAATAAAAAATTGTTGTTAATTAAATTWTTATTGTTTCAACTAATTTCCAATAATAATTGATAATAATGTATACTTTGGAAGAAAACAAGTTTATAATTGAA
The DNA here is from genome assembly GCF_015345945.1 of Tribolium madens. Taxonomy (NCBI): domain Eukaryota; kingdom Metazoa; phylum Arthropoda; class Insecta; order Coleoptera; family Tenebrionidae; genus Tribolium; species Tribolium madens. The sequence goes on from NW_025400984.1 coordinate 4,973,346, forward strand.
GTCTATTTTCGAAGTGGACGCTTAGTAAACGGCGATTTTTTAATTTTGAGTTAAAACAAGGAGGTACCCTTAATTTCGTAAAGCGGCATTTTTTATTTTACATGGAAAATTCACAGCTGGCTAGATGAAAATCATTTATAACCACTCTGTAGATATGTCCCTAAAAAACAATTGGATACTTAAAGTCGGATTTACACAAGTCAATTTTTACAAATTCACACAGGGAAGTGGCTACCATGAATTAACCGCGACTTTGATTATAATTCAATAACTGTCCCACAAATTTTGATTTACTTATATTATTAACTGAAGACATAAGGACATCACAAGAGTTAATTTATTTGAAAATATTTTTGAATTTTTACTCCAATTTCTAAGAATTGTTAATTGTTGATGTTTGATTTTTAAAAGTGTGGTGCCGGCCGTCGAATGAGAACCACTTATAAAGTGTCACAAAGCAACTTGCGAAAATGTAATGTTGGTTGCATCGAGATTTTGCCCAGGCGCATTATTCCTCGCGAATCAGCCAAAATGTGAACCGCCCTAATAAGATAAGTTATGGCGTGTGAATGCCTCTTTAAGGATTTGACGTCACCATATTTTGACGTTTTATGACTCATCAATCAAATATGGCGTCTGATAGATAGCACATCTGTCATTTCAAAAATTTAAGTGTGAATTTCGTCGTCATCCCTTGTAAACAACTAAGTTTGATCATGTTTTTGTCTATATAAACCGCATTCAGTGCTGCAACACTTAAAAAGATGGTCGAAATCGAATTCATTCAAAAAGAATACCCTTTACACTGGTTGGTGTGGCAGAACGATTATAAACAGTTGGATATTTTATTAAAAAAGAAAGAGGTATCAAATTCTCTTATTTAGTGTGTTATTTAAACTCATTTTCCATTTCAGGAGGATAAAGAAAAGTTGGATAATCGAGGACGAACTCCTTTAATGTTGGCTGTCACTTTGGGTCATTTAGAATCAGCCCGTTCATTATTGAATAACGAAGCCAATGTAAACTGTGAAAATGCAGATGGTTGGACTGGTAATGGGATTAAGATAAGCACAAAGTCGAAGTTTCATGTGATTTTGCAGTTGTACAGGAGGCAGTGGCCACAGGTGATCCAGAACTTTTACATATGGTGCTGGAACGACGCGATTTTCAACGATTTTCAAATCGCATGGCTGGCATTCCAGAACTGTTGCAAAAACTAAAAGAGGCGCCGGATTTTTACGTGGAAATGAAGTGGGAATTTACTAGTTGGGGTAAACACAAGCCCAAAAATTGTAACATATTGAAACAATTCTATTTATAGTACCTCTGGTATCAAGAATGTGCCCCAGCGACACTTACAAAGTCTTCAAACAAGGCTCTAATGTGCGAATAGACACAACTCTGTTAGGGTTTGACCACACGAGTTGGCAGAGAGGAAACAGAAGCTACGTTTTCCAAGGCCATAGTAAGTAATTTTAATTACGTAATTCAATTTACACAATTATATTGGACAGTTTTACAAATTTGCTCTGCAATAAGAGGCAAAAGGAGCTATATTTATAAACTAACAGAACCGGGTAATTACTAGAAGGCTTGAAGTAACGCAGTTGTTTTAAACTATCTATAATTCATGTAACAAGATAAATCACAATTTATCACAGGTGATGGAGCAACAATGATGGAAATCGACCATGACATCCAACAGGTTTATTGCGAGGAAATGAAGGCACCTGACGAAGCTTTAGGCGTTTTAATTCCAACCGAAGATTCGCTTTCTCAAAGGCTGACTACACCCATTGTCACTACTTATGTTGACACTGACAAAATCAGTTTTGAGAGGTAAGTTGATAACATTGCCTTTTATGAGTATTGATTAAAATTTTATGTAGGAACAAGGCGGGGATGTGGGGCTGGAGATCAGACAAAAGTGAAGTAATAAACGGCCATGAGTGTAAAGTCTTCAGTGCATCCAATGTCGAGTTAGTGACGAAAACGCGAACCGAACATTTAACTGAAAGCGATAAAGCCCGAAGTAGAAACATTAAAACGCCCTTACAGAATTTCCTAGGGATCGCGGAAGTTGAAGAGAACCAAGCAGCCTCAGCCCATCAAAACGAATATACAAAATCAAGCAATCCTTGTAATATAACTCCTGAGGAATATTTCGATTCGTCGGTAAATTTACAAAATCGAGACATTGGTCGACCTAAGGAAATTAATATTAAAGTGCAGAAATTCAAAGCGAATTTATGGCTGTGTGAGCAATACCCCTTGTCGTTGCCTGAACAGATTCTTCCAATTGTTGATTTAATGGCAATTTCTAGTTCACATTTTGCCAAATTGAAGGATTTTATACAGATGCAGTTACCGTCAGGTTTTCCGGTCAAAATCGGTAAGAAAATCACCCAAATTCCATTTGTTTCTTATTTTTGTGTTTTAGAAATTCCTCTGTTTCACGTGCTCAATGCAAGGATAACATTCGGTAACATTTTTGGTATAGATGCGGAAGTGCCACACGTCCACAGGATACAGGAAGAAGACAGACTTACGTGTGTTGTAGACGAGTGTATTTTCCAGTGTCCGTCAGGATATTCTCACATTGGTAATGGTAATGCATGGATCATTTTTTACGTTTTTTTTTTTCTTTTGCGTTAGACTTTACTCATTTCATCATCATTTAATTTTAAATCAATTAATTCGATTAATTTATGGAAAATTTCAGCTGCATCAGATGGCCGAAGACAGTTAAGTAGTATGGAAGAAGAAGATGATTTGTTACAATTTGCAATTCAGCAGAGTTTGATCGATGCTGGGACGGAAAAGGAAGAGGTGATTTTTCAAATTGTCTTAGTTTTTTTATTAAATGAATTGATAGGTGGACATTTGGGAGGCTTTAAAAGCCCAAAAACCCTCACGGCCTGCAACACCAAATCTCGTAGGTGAAGAGGAGAGGCAGTTACAAAGGTACAATATTTTTATACTTGATTACCATAACAATTCGAACATCTGTTTTAAAAATAATTAGGTGTTTGGTTTAATCAATTTTGTCGCTTTTTTGCTTAATTAGTTGCAAGTAATACTTTGTTGTAGAGCTATTCAAGCCAGTTTAGAGCTTTACCAAAAGAATACAGATAACAACGACACTAACGCCGCCGCTGATCCTGAACTAGATTCGGACCTGCACATGGCCCTCATGCTGTCAGAACAGGAACGCCAGAAGCAAGAACAGCAAAGATTGCAGGAAGAAAAAATCCTTGAAGAAATACTACAATTGTCGTTGACAGAGAAATAAGATTAGATTGAATTTAGGGCCAAAAATATACATTTTTAACGAAATTTTTCATACCTCATTCATATAGGTAGCAATAGTTTGAAATGGTAAAGCTCGGTTTTTTTTTGGTTGTCACTGCCCTGGACATTGACTTAAGAATCATTTCAAACAAACGTCCTACGTAACTTTAAATTCCAAATTACAAGAGATTTTTAACGTTGTTTAAATAAATTTTCTCCGCGTTATACTTAATGAGTTTCACACAGTTTCAATTTGATTGTTCCTATTGATATATTTATTATTTTTGATGTTAAAAAGTTTTATTTATAACGTACCACTGTAACTGGTGCTTTTACTGCAAGTTAAGTAACAACAGTAAATCATTTTTGTTTGTTAATGAACATGTACATAATCTTTAATAAAATGTTTCTTCCAATAAAACTTTATTTATAAAAGTTGCTTAAAATAAAACAAAATTAAATTAAACTTGAAAAAGCCTCTGATAATCTATACATATTATCACAATATTATTTCAAATCTACTTTCAATCTCAGTTAAAACCGACTATTTGGTATACAGTATTATGAATGAGAAGTGAAATATGTATTATTGCGTAAATTATAAAATACGGACACCTTAAAACGCCAGAAACTAATCACTCGGCGGCTGTAGCTGTAGTGTCTTGACTATGTGTTGATTCACGACCTAAGGAACTTCCAGGAGACTCTGAATTCTCATTGATGAGTCTTTGTCGTTCTCTATACATTGACACTCTAATATTCTCCAACTGGTGGTATCGACACAACTTCAAAAGTGCGAAAACCGACAGCCCTACCCAAGTTGCAAAAGAGCCCCAAACACCAAACTGCGCAGTCCCCAATTCAATGTAAAAGTTGGTGGTGTTAATACCATCCTGTTTATCAATAGCTTGGCCTGCTGCTAGTTCACATCTGGAATAAGAAATTTAGTGGTGTTAAGATGTGTTAATTGGCCTTACGAGGGAAATCGTTGCGTCATGTTTTGGCACCACACCATGAACCCTAAAGTAATCATCAACGCTGCTATTATAGTCATGCCACACAAGATAATGCCTGTGAGAACATCAAAGAACGCTGATAGGAAACTACTATCTGTACCTTTGTACAAAAACAACGACAAGCTGGAATTAAAGATGTTAATAGGTGTTGACACCATGGGGGCTTTTACTACCGATAGATTTGTACTATTGAGACTAAACACAATAAAACACCAACAAGGATTGTGTAGTTGCAGTAGCATTGGGACGCCCAATCGACTTTTAGTTGGCCATCAGCTTCCTGCCATACACCGGTTGAAAACAATAAGCAGTGACCCCTGAAATGAGTAGTGAGTCTCTTGTTGACTCAAAAATGGAAAGTACTAACCTGAATTCATCTTGATGTAAACTCATAGGGACAACTATACATAACGATAATATAAAAGCTATCACATAACCAGCGATTTGACTAAGCAAAACGATATTACTTAATGCCATCACTTTGTTTTGCTTTTACGCCTTAAAAATACATTCAAAGAAATTTGACGTTTGTTTTGACTAACAAATGACAACTGACAGAACCAGAGCCACCAACCACACGCATAAATACTAAAATCAGTAAATAAAAACTTGTGAGTGTTCTCTCGAAGGCCCTATAAGCAATAAACGTTAACACAACAGTAAATACATAGTTAGTTATTTAGTGCCTATGATCTACTGATTTTTTATTTATTTTGAATCATCACGTTGGTAACACAATTTCTCATTAATGGTGGGCAATTCAAATTAAACTTTTGTTTTTTTAAATTGAATAAAATATAATTTATTGTACAATAGATTACATTTTTACTAATACAAAAAAAATTAAATTCGCCGTCAAAAACACTTCATTCCGTCATAAATCTACGCTCCCTTAATTAGATTACACAATAAATTTTTAAAGTGTATAAAAACTATTCCATTGCTTCTTGTGCCCTAAAAAATAACAATTATTATAAATAAAATTGTGTGTATTTTATTGTACTTATTGTAAATAGTTTGGAGAATCTGAGTACTCATATGGTATCGTTCTTCATTTTTAACAGCAGTTTCTATCCACTTCTTTTTGACTTTGACCCACCGTTGTAGGTGATTCCTGATTAAAATATCTTTGGGAACAGGTGGACACTCATCCTGAAATACACTGAATGAATCAATTAGTAATTTATCAAAATTACTTACATAATTTAAATTAATGTTGTCTTTGTTTTGTTCCTTTTGTTCTGGCAACGGTGATGGTATTCTACTGATGACAGGTCCCATAGGTGGTGGTAATCTGTGCAAGTCTGTCATCATACTAGAATTCCAGTTGAATTCATTTGGTTCGGGAGACGACAATCTGCGCCTAAATATGTGTTGAGTACTTATTTTTGGGTTATTAACACACTTACTTAACAATTGACTGTGGATTTCGTGGTTGATTTTGCATCCAAGCCCTGCAAATGGGGTACAGGGGAGTGTCTTCTTCAAATCTGGCCAAATCTACGCTTCTGTCAAATAATTTCATAACGTAGGTGTGACGATAGGGGGTTAGGACAGAATCGCCTTTACGCTTACGGTTGTCACTACAAAATGCAGGTGAAAAATGTACCAAGAAATTTATTAAAAGTAAAATTACTATTTGGAACTCCGCTCATCAGACGAGTCACTATCGGAATCACTTTTTTCAGTGAGTTGTTTGAGGACGCCTTTGAGGCGACCTTTTGCCATTAAATAATCATTACCCAGGACGTTTTCCTCCTTCACTTCCACTTTAATTGGGCTTAAATTTGTAGAAAACTTACGTTTTTTGGTCATTTTTTCAAATTGCAACAGTCGAATGACGGTTATGTTGTGGTTATGTTCCAAGTTCCAAGCGTCAGTGCACAATAGTGACAACACTGCTAACGTGGTGCCAACCAAAACCCGACAAACTCACAACAAATGTTACTATGGCGAATTAATATTTCCGATTGTCAAATGTCAAAAATGTATTTCCCGCGTTTAAGTAGCCATCATGTAGCCATTATCAGATATGATGGTGTGGTTGTGTGGTCGTTTGTTTTTCGTGAATAAGGGCCAAGAAGGGGGTTCCATAGCATAGATTGTAAGAAATAATATAAAAATTGTTTTGTTATTGTATTATGTAATCCAGTTTTGTTTTGCTTTTAGAGTCGAATGATTTCACAAGGGACGAAAGTGAGATCCACAGTGATCGTCTCAAACAAGCATGTTTTTATGTTTTCCAAGGACCCTGCGTAGCATCAGCTGTGGAGGAACATTTGCAAGATAAGTACCAAAGTATCAAAAATTCTAAATATTTTTAACTTTGTGAGGATTGTTTTGACGAATCTGCCTTTGTGAATGAGGAAAGATCGTTTAAATGTTGGAGCAGTACCACTTATCTATATCCAAAGAGCGATCTAACATTTCGCTGGCTTGGTATTATAAGGTTGCATGTGCCATTTTAGGTTAAACGTAATTAAGTATTTTGTTACTGGTAAAAACTAAACCATTATTGATTTAGCTCTGGTTTTCCATCAGTAAATATGAAAAAAATTATACTTTTTTTTGTTGAAAAAGTAGAACTATATCTGCCCGTGTGCAGACCTTAAACATTGCGCCCCTCTACTGCCATGAAATTAGAAATTAGTTAATTAGTAATGAAAAATTACTGATTAAAAAAATATTCTTAAAATAAAACATTTGGTAACAAGTGAAAAAAAATATTTAAATTTAACACTTTTACATACGGCATAATAATATGTATAATTTTTTATCCTCTTTTTTTATTTAATTTGTAAACGCCCTAATAATTTTTGCAAACATATTTTATTAAAATAATAAACAAAATTAATATAAATCTATCTTTTGTGCTTTAGTATTGGCAAATTCTTTTATAAATTCTTCTAAATTTATCTTGTTTATTATTTCACTTTCCACTGCAATAGTAGCAAGATTATTTAATCTATTTTGAGACATTGTCGTTCTTAAGTAATTTTTGATAATTTTTAATTAAGACCTTCCACCAGAGGCACCAGTTTCAGGTAACGTTAATAAAATTATAATAGCAACAGAAATATTGGAAAATGCAGGTACTTACTAAATTATTTTCAAAAATATTTTGTAAAATTTGTTGTGGATCTAACTCTGAGCCTAAAGGTTGAAAGTAAATAGTAATAAATTTATTTCATTAAATAAATCAATACCATCAAGATCTGATTCACTACGTCCATTATCTTGTAAATGAATATGCAGATATCTGGCTAAAGTGCAGAGTATACTTTTTTCGTATTCGACAGATGGGCTGTCATATTGTATACTGCGAACTTGTTTTTATAAAAGAAAGAACCTATTTCAGCCTTAGGGCAGCTGAGACGTTTTCTCAGTTAAAGCAGAGTACTGGTATATTTTTCCTTCTTTTTCTCTATTTCGTTCCTTTCTCATTTTTGTCTTTTACCTTCCAGTGATCGTCATATACACTTTTTCGTTCTTTAGACATTATATTCTCTTTTTTTTTTAATAAACGAATTTTCTCGTAGAGGTCACACCTATCTTTTTTGGGAATGTGGGAATGCAGATTGAAATTGTTGCAAAATATGGCTCTGTATGCAAATTCCTTGCACATTGATTTCTTAGGTTGCGTAACCTTTCTCAATGCACAGTTTATATAATTTAATTCCAAATTTATGTCGTTTATTTTTTATAAACTATCGAAAGGACAGACGTTCTCTAAATGGAACGAGTGTCTCGTCAATGAATATGGCTTCTTTTGCTGTTATACCGTTGAAAATTTTTAATGAGCATATTTATCAGCGGAGATATTTTTTGCAGTCTATCTTTTTCGCTAATTTTGGAGGTAGTTATGGGTAGACGGAGTGGTCACTTATCATAACAGATCAGGTACTTGGTTATATTTTTATTTTTTTTTTAGAAATTGTACAGTGCCCCTATGTACAATCCATTTCATAAATGCTTGGCCCATCGGCTTTCAAACCATCTATTCAAGGCCCACCATGCCGAATGGATGAAGGATTTACGTCGCCGATGGCTGTAGAACGAGAACAACAATTTCAAAACTATCGAAAGGACAGACGTTCTCTAAATGGGACGAGTGTCTCGTCAATGAATGTGGCTTCTTTTACTGTTATACATTCATTTATCATAACAGATGAGGTCAAAATTTATAAGAATCTGCGCGCTGAAGGCAGAGGGGATAAAAAAAATAATAATAATAGGAAGAGCCGACATCGAAGAATCAAAAAGCGTCATTGCTATGAAAGCTAAACATAATCACAATTTAAAAATTAAAAAATTTATTGATTACAAAGAACTTTAACGAAAACAAAATGATTCTTCTAATATTAAAAACAAATACATTTTATAACATAACATAAAATAATATTTATAATATAACATAACTATAACTAAACTATTGTACAAATTAACACACACTTTCCTGAAACCAATGTTCGGAGATAAATGGACGATAAACTGTTGTTAAAAATTTATGATAATAGTTTACGCCATTTTTTAAATACAATCATATTATTATGTCGTAACTAATCGTCGTCATTGTCATCATTGTAAAATCGACCCACTGGATATGTTTTATTGGTTGTAGTCGTTTTGAAATTCATTCCAGAAGTTCTGTGTTGGTCAAAAATTGATACTTTCAGTCTTAGTTGAGATTCAGTATGAAATGGATTTTCTGTCTCCAAGTTTGTGACTATCGGCACTGGATCTTCCAGAATATTCTCTTCAAATTCCGGTAAAGTAATCCAATCCAAATCGTCAATATTTGCTTCATCGTCAATGTTGTGAGGAATAATCGGTTCCGGTCGTTTGTTAGTTGCTTGCCTTACGGTGGGTAGAAGTTCTCTTGTCGTCTCAACATTTTTAAATACTACATTTCTAGTAAACATTCGTCCATTACGATGTTTAAATTTTCCGTCTGTAATAATTTTTTAAAATTTTCTCCTATTCCTACTCGACTCATTGCAACATGTAACTGTCCGTGTACAAAGCAGGGTTCCATCAAGGTATTTCCTTTTTTTTTTTTTTGAAATGTCTAACTTTGATACTTATTAATTGTTATCACAAAAACCAATTTTGCAGGAAACTGTTGTCTAATAATCGGACTTGGTAATCCTGTGCCTTCTGTGGCTTTTGTTTTTACTTTAGGTAACGTAATTATATTGCCTTTGCCTTTACCCGAAAGCACTCTTGCTGTCAAAACGTAATCTTTTATTTCCAGAATTTGTAAGCGTGTACATTACAATTGTTCCATTTTTAAATTTAAGCTTAAATGGTGGTAAACACACTGTTTTCACACTGTGAAAATTATCTTCTGGATCCGATTCATATACGTCTTGACCGTAAAATATCCTTGTCTCTCCCGGAAGTAAATTTAAATTTTTTTCGTTCATTTGGTGCACAGATACGTTTTTAGGACAGAGTAAAGTCCCGCACGATGAGGTAAACGATCGTCGTCAATGACATTAAAATTGATGTCTCCATACACATGCTCCAATAGAGCTTCTAAACTATAAACTAAATATTGTTGCGGTATTTCAATAAATCTTTTGGAACACCAAAATGGACATCATTCATTTTTGCTCCTGGTACTCTTCCTTCTCCAATGTATTGTTTCCATTGCAAGTGCTGCGTTCTTATATCTCATATTCTCTGTTAATTTCAATACTTTATTCCAAAATGGGAGCACCTGAATGCATTCCGTTTGCAATTACACTGCATGCGCTCTTGGTGCAATAGGCAATAATTGCCTGAAATTTTCACAAAACACAAAAATTTTGCCCCCAAATTCCTTGTCAACGTCTATTAAGCGTTGTAGATATAGGTAGATTGCCAATATTGCATTTCTTGGAGCTATTGACGCTTCATCCCAGGTAACTAAACTTTCATTCAGTACTACCTTCTCTAAATCCTCCAATTGTGTATTCTGTCACTAGCAATGGCAACCGAAAAGATTTGTGCACTTGTGCACCGTTTTTTCTTCATTTAATAATGTTGCTACCATTTCAGTCCACGCCATAGCGATGTAAGTTTCATGAAGACGTTTTTTTGTCACACGTTGTAATACGTTGTAAATATACGTTTTGTCGGTACCTCCTGGACCATCCACATAAAAAAAAAACATTATTTGCATTTTTCCTCGTTTGGAAGTATTCTTGTAAAGCAGCTATTATTGCATTATATGTTACCACTTGGTCACGATTTAAAAGAACAAAAAATGTTTCGTCAATTTCTTGATTGTCGTCTTGTGCAGTTGTATTTCTTTCAGTGTTTTCTATTAAATCCGCAAAGATAAGTGACACTGTTCGCAAAAGATTTTCTTCTAATGTAATTATAGGCAATTCTAAATCTTGCATGGATGGAAGCAAATTGCTTCGTTATTTTTATATGATGAAGTGCTTTCTGCTCTGCAGCTTCTATACTATCTCTGTCTGTATTGTCGTTGAAAATCGTCAATCATATAATTTTTGTACATTGTATAAATACATATTTGCCACAAAAGTCATATCGGCATCTTCGCTAATCATACATACGATACATAATGCAAATAGTTCTCTTATTTCAAAGACACGTTAGTATGAATTGTTTCGTTTAATGCTTCATCGTATTTATTCGTATCGTCTAGTACAGTGGTCGGCAAACTCATTAGGCCAGAGAGCCAAATATTAATAGTAAGTCAATTGAGATATCTTTTGAGAGCCAAATTTCTTAAAATTAAACTATATACGGGATGAATATAAAGTATGGAACCAAGCGGTTTTATTTTTATCATTTCCTTCCAGAAAAAAATAATACAAATTAAAGTAATATAAAAAATGTGATCGTATTTTCAGAATGAAATTTTGTTTCGTTTTTGAGTTATGCGATTTTTTTTTGTCACAATTGCAATTTATGTGAAAAAATTTTTTTGAAAAAATTAAATATAAAGTAGGTAGTTGTAATCCTTAGAGTATAGCTGTTATGAGAAAAATTATTTTATAGTGGGTTGCCATTTAAAAAAATAAATTTTTTTGTACACCTCAAAAACAAAAGGAAATTTCGAAAAATTTTATTCTTGTTAAATTATCACATTTTTATAGTACTTTATCACTCATCAATTAGTTTTTTTAAAAAATAAATAGTTTCAGCAAAAAACGTTTGGTTCCATACTTTTTATTCACCTTGTATATGGGTAGGTACTGTTTATTAACTTAATGAAGTTATTAGATATAAAATTAAATCATGACAATGACTGGTAAACACTGGTGAACAATGGCCTTGCATCTCCTAGACTCTAGTAGATGAAGTTCTTCACATGCAGATTCAAAGGTATTCATAGTACGACCATTGACAGTTTTTAATAATAACTGGAATAACCTTTAACAATAATCTGAGATAATAGCGCTCCACTTCTTGGTAGCTAACTTCGACTAAAGCGCCAATGGTTTTGCTTACTTGTCTTATTTCTGTTCATTCAGAATTTTTATTTTGCTAAATGTATCTCAGCATATTTATAATTTCGAGCCTCTGGATGGGTACGATTAAACTTAAACCATGCCATCAACTTGGATGGATTTAGCCAGTTCTTCAATCCTATCAAGATCCTCATTCTCTTCAAACATGATGTCTTGTTTATTAGGCAAGTGAACTGGCAGAACGACAACAGAATACGATCTATCGCTAAGTTCAAATTGGAATAACCTCCATGCTGCTTTGGTAGAGTTTACGTATCGATAGTCTTGATACTGACGTACTTCATCCGAATCAATTACACCTTCTTCATTTCCACCCTGGTTTTGTGATTGCACCGTAATATAATCAGCATCTGTAAAGTTTTGAAACAAGCAAGATCTTGTCTCACTAAAGTTGATAAGCTACTGTACGAACAGTTGTTATGTCTGGTGCTAATTCAGCTTTTTCTACTTTATTTATAATGAAGCATAAGTTTTGCTTCATTTTCAACCACGAGAGCTGGACTTTTTCCTAAAGGGCCCTTCTTTATATTTCCTGACAGTAATTGACGTCGCAACGTTTTGGGAGGAATATTGTACATCCTGGATGCTTCCTTTATTTTTAATTCTTTATTTTTACAAGCTAAGATAGTTTGGCGTAAATCTTCCTCTGTCCAAAAGGCTTGTAGTGTACAAATTGGCTTCCGAACATATTTTTGTGACATCTTGTCACTCTACAAGAGAAAAACACTATGTTTTGTAACGGCGTATATCCCATAAACTGAGGGGTAAGTAGTCTAATATGTGTAACTTTTTAACTCAGATTATTATGCCTAGTTTTCTTAGTCTTTTTTCAACAAAAATCCATATTTCTACCAAAACATCAAAAACAACATTGAATTTGACTTTTTACCCTTACTTTTAACCCCTTTTTTCTAACTCAGATTTACCCAAATCATCAATTTTTTTAGGAAAATGAGTCGATTTTCAAGTTTTAGTCGTTGAAGTTTGAAAAATAGCCCATAGAGGTCTGTTCAAAAACACAAAAATAGGGGAAATGACCCATTTTATCTATTGAAACAGCATTTTTTATGGATACTACCCTATTTTTATGGCCTTTTTAAAAATCTGAGCCAGGCTTTTTTGCCATAAATAAGGAAAACTAACCTTTTTTTTATGATTTCTTATAAAATGTAAGCCAGACGTAACAACTGAATCTGTGGTTTTTGTTGAAAAAAAAATCCGTAGAAAATAGAAAAAAGACTAAGAAAACTAGGCATAATAATCTGAGTTAAAAAGTTACACATATTAGACTACTAAAATTGAAAATCAATTGATTTTCCAGCTATATATAAAAACTACACCTTGTTTATGTGATATTGTTTGTTCTTTACGAGATAATTTTTTTAACAACTCTATTTCTTCTTTATCAGGAATAAGTTAAAAAACTTGATTATTTTAAATAGAACTGTGAAGTGAACAAAAAAATCACATATATGTATAATACTTTTATTTTATTAATATAAATCAATTTCTTAACCCCATTAATAACTTAATTTCACATTGTAATCCCAACTGCTCCTAGTAAATTAACAATCAAAAACCCGTTTATAATTTCATGCTGTATAAATCCGCTGACGCGTCGTGCTTTTAAACCTGTCGTGCGTGTTTTAAAGGCTTGCTTATAAACTAATGTTATAATATACTATTATTTAGAGAACGTTTAAACAAAGAATTTTTTAAATATTTTTTCCAGCATGTTCTCATTTAATACTACCAAGGATAAAATTTTGTTGGTCTATCTAAGAATCACCCTGTTTAACAATTTTATCCTGCCAAACTAAATTTATTTATTTTATTGCTTTACCTTTTTCTTTTCTTCGACAAATTATCTGCATCCTTAGACTTGTCTGACTTTGAACGTGGAGAGTACGCATCTGATAAATAATCGTCACCGAACAAAGACTTTGTGTCGGATTCATCGGAAAGTACTTCTTGCATCAGACTTGCTAATTGTTTTTGTTCTGATTCGTAGGACATTTTGGTTGTACACAACGAACATTTGTTCCTCAACTACAGCTACGCGGCTCGTTTCGGAATTTCAAATTTGTGTTTGAATACCTTCTGCAACTTGTACTTTAATATACTATTTTTTTTCGATAAAAGGGGCCCTTTTTCCGTCAATTCTTTATGAAATTTCTCGAGTAACTCAGCATAATAGAGCTCTGTTATTGTTTTTTTCTTTTGCCAAATAGTCTATAAATATTATGCCATGTGAATCCCAGAAGATAGTCGCCATGACCATTCCGGCTGAGGGAACTGTTTTGGCTTTCTTTGGCGCACGTTCACCAGGAAAAAACTCACTGTTTAGACTGTTCTTTGGTTTCATGTTCATGGGAATGTACCCATGTTTCATCAACGGTTACATTCGTCTCAAAAACTCTCCCATTCATCACTTCGCCTTGCCCCACCTGCACTTGTTGACATCACAACACACACTGTGAACTGAACCCCAAAGCCAGTATCAGGAATTTGAGGATCGCCACTTTTAAGGGGTTGTACATGTTCAAGCAGTACCAAGAGATGCTCAAAAGGAGTGGATAAAGTTTGAGTTTGTTATAAATATATTTGAAATTGTTTAACAAAAGTAGAGGAGCATTGACTTCATTAATACACAAAATAATACAAATCTTTAAAAACAAATTTACATACTTAAAATTAAAATATTACAAAATCTTTACAAACAAGTTATAATACTAAAACTTCGGTAATGATAATAGAATAATACACAAACTAAAACACATTAAATTTGAAAGCATTCTTCGGCCTCGGAGTTCTGAGTTCTTCTCCGGGAACAACAAAATTTTCATTATTTATCGAAATTCCCTCCGTGTTGGTGGCAGTATGATAGAGTATCGTAAAACACGCGGCGTGTCTCCTGCCCCGCTTAGGCTGTCTGTGCATACACCGTAGCGTTTTTTTTTTGCGATAATGGGTGCACCATGTTCTCAGCAGCAGACTTACAACAGAGTTTTTTCATTTGAATTTCTCAAATCATAGAAAAAAACGCTGCTAGTGTAGTCAAACTCGTAATAAACCCGTCGTGCGTGTTTTAAAGGTTTGCTTATAAACAAGTATTATAATATACTATTGTGTATTTTTTTTTAATATTATAGAAATGGTAGTGGCGTATGGGATCCTAAAAAATTAATTGCACTACGGCAGTCAACGTGCTAGCTCTGGAACTACACTAAGCATATCTTGAATAAATGATTTGTGGCCGTGATTTGTTTTCCGTGCCCGATATCTCGCAATAATATTCTGCTTCACTAATTGTTGGCCAAGATTCAAAATAAACTTTTTCTGGTCGTCTAAACTTCGTCATTTTATCTGTTGTGTCTACAGCGCTCTTGTTCTTGCTGTAGTCTAGCACTTACGCTTATGCTTAGTTTCCTCTCGCGAAGTACTATCATTATGAGGCTCTGTCGAGAGTAAAATTACTGCTTTATTTTGGGCAGGCTTGCATGACGCTAGAGTGTGATTTTTTGAAAAGGCAAAAATGCTGGAATATGGCGTTCTACGTTTATTTGGCAACAGTTGTTTGGAAATGCAAGCTTTGATGCTTCCCTTTTAATTTATAAAATGATATAAAGCGGCAACATAAAAAAAATACTATAAAGCACTTATTGCAGCAGGTTCTTCAAGCACTCATTTATTCCTCAACTTGACGCTACGCGGCTCGTTTCGGAATTTCAAATTTGTGCTTGAATAGATAGATACCTTCTGCAACTTGTACTTTAATATATTTTTTTTTTTCGATAAAACGGGTCAATTCTTTATGAAATTTCTCGAGTAACTCAGCATAATAGAGCCCTGTTATTGTTTTTTTCTTTTGCCAAATAGTCTATAAATATTATGCCATGTGAATCTCAGATGATAGTCGCCATGACCATTCCGGCTGAGGGAACTGTTTTGGCTTTCTTTGGCGCACGTTCACCAGGAAAAACTCATTGTTTAGACTGTTCTTTGGTTTCGGGTTGATGGGAATGTACCCCATGTTTCATCAACGGTTACATATCGTCTCTAAACAGTGCTTTGAAATGGTCACACGATTCCGTTTTTGTTCGACTGTCAGCAGTCGCACCCAGCTTGCTGCTAACTTTCTCATACCTAAATGTTGATGCAAAATATTAAATACGCGTTCAGTTGAGATGTCTGTTTTCTCAGCTATCTCGCGTATCTTAATTCGACGGTCTTCCAATACAAGATCATGATGTGTCGCTCCTGTGTGAGTTTGTGAAGACGGAAATGGATGATGGATTTTGTTTTTGTTTGTCATTTCTTCATTAAGGCTAGTACGACCACAAAGAAATTCAGTAAACCACTTGTGGACCATACCATGCGAAGGATCAGACTTCCCGTATTATTTTCTTAACTTTTCTTTAGTCATTGAATTATCAAACCGCATATTTACAAAAGGCAAAAGCTACAGGTCGCTTCCACTATCTTTAAACGCCACGAATCATAAAGACAGCAACATGGTTAGCAATTTCTTCAGATCTTGTAGTATCTCTATCTATCTTGAAGTATCTATCAAAGATGAGGACACAAATATTCTCGTTGAGCCTTACCCGCCGATTGACAGCTTCGATCATGTGATTTGAAATGCCCAGAATAGCAACTTTACCAAGAGTTGCCTTCAGTGTGCGTTCTGACGGTAGTATAAACATTTTGGAAAGAAGCCTATTCGTTCGAGGACTGCTTTTATGAATGGCAATGGCGTCAGCCTTGTCCTCAAACGTAAAACTTCTTGCCTTGGGTTTACACTTATAATTTCTCAAATGACTTTCTAAAAAGCGTTGCTGAACAGGAGTAAGTCCTATCAAATGGCGCATTGTTTTATTTTTAGCATTTTTTTTAGCTCTATTCCTTAATGCTCTGGCCAAGTTATACAATTTAACTTCTTCCTCCTTAAACGCCATTTTCTTTTTTGTAATACCCAGTTGGGATAAGATAGCTACAGAAATACTTATATTTTATTAAAAGATTGCGAGCCACTTACAACTTAAACTTAAGTTGATGTTTCCTTCTTTTGAGACTTGGAATTTCTGTAACGAAAAAAATCACTATAACAACTAAGGATTGAGATTCGAACTTACGTTTTTGGGCTTTTATAAGCCGAGTCTGGATTTCAGGTCTTTCATCACCGTGACCTGGAAAATATTGTAATTAATTTGTTTTCTATACTATTTATTACTTTGGCAAATGTAATGCAATTGCATGGGCGCCCACAGGGGGGGGGGGGCAGTGGGGGCCGTTGCCCCCCCTGGGACGATAGTGGTTGTTATATTTGATATAAAAAAAGATTTTTTTTGTTTTTCACAAACACGTTCCAACTTAAATTTTCATGATCGAAATAAGAAACTAATATTTACATTTTTATCACAAACTGAGTGATATGAAAATAGACAAATGAAACTGTTATTATTAATTTCGACTTTTTTTTTTGCCCCCCCCCCCTGTCCATAATTTCTGAGGGCGCCCATGTGCAATTGTGTTGAACAAAACCTTCATTGGGTTCTTTGATATAATAATTACATTAAAAATATGCAAAATACCACTTTCGCTTTTATAAAATTTACTCAAAAATTTCGACGGTTTAGCTTCAACGACAGGGAGTTGAATGACGACTCATCTCCGAAGGTCCTGGTTGTGGTTCATTCATATATTCTGTTAAAATTGATAATTTAGTTTTCTATATTACTAGTACAGGAAATGTAATTAAATACTCATGCAGTTCTTATATTAAATTTCGTTAATAACTATGAATGCCAAATGGAAATAACTATTAAAGTACTAGTATTACGACAGACTCAACAGCACATTAAAAAGATAAAACAGTATCCATAATGAATATGAAAAAGTAGAGACTAGGCTCGTTTACTGTGTTTCTGGAATCGAACAAAAATCATTCATTTTGATAATTATTATGGTGACTTACTAAAATCTAGAAACCCAAATCTATTTCATTTAATACACATGCAAATGGTGTACTACATTTTATTCTGCTTTATAGATAGACATCGTCTTTTATACCTGTTTCTGGTGTTGCAAGGGGAGAAAAAACACGTGGTTTTTCTGTGTGAATTTTGTTTTTTTTAATATTCGTGTTGAAAAACTCGGGTTTTGTGTGAGAATCTTATTTTGGGTGAAAATAAAACTAGCGGGTAGAATAGAATTCGAGACTTACGAGGGCAAAGCCAGAATTACCCGGCCTGACTATGAAAAATTCAAACTACAGTAACATGTTTTTTTTATTTTTCAATGTAGTCTCCGTTAACTTCATTACACTTATTACATCGCTTAATTAACAATTCAATCCCTTTAAAAAAATAGTAAATAATAATCACTTGGAGCCATATCTGGACTATATGGGGGGGTGATCTATCTGTTGGAACCCACAATCCAAGATGGCAGCTTGTGTAACACCAGCAGTATGAACGGGCGCATTATCGTGCAGCAACCACACGCCTCTGGTCAGTTTTCCTCGACGTTTTTCGCGAATATTGTCTCGAAGTTTGTAAAGTAATGATGCATAATACATGCCGTTAACGGTGGTATTAGTTTCTTTAAAATCTATTAAAAGTATCCCTTCACAATCCCAAAAGATCGTGGCCATCACTTTTTTTGTTGATTGGCAGACTCTAAATTTTCTTGGGGGTGCCTCACCTTTACGACGCCATTCCATTGATTCTCTTTTTGATAGAGGGTCATAATAAAGGACCATAGTTTCATCTCCGGTTACAATCGTTTCCAATATAGGGTTTGGGTCGGCTCCACACAGTTCCAAAAATGATCGAGCACACTCCACACGACGTTATTTTTGAAGCGCTGAAAGGTGTTTGGGAACCCATCTTGCACTGACTTTATGCATTCCCAAATGGTCATGCAGGATTCGGCGTACACTTATATCAGAAACTTTGGTCATTTCTGATATTTCTTTGACCTTCAAACGTCGGTCACTTAATACTAGTTTTTCCACAAAGGCAACTTTGTCTTTGGTTATCACCTCTACTGGCCGACCAGGTCTTGTGTCATCTTCTAGGGATTCCTGTCCCATACGAAAACGTTTTGCCTATTCTTTCACCACAGAATAGGACGGGGAACTTTGACCGTATACGCCATCGAGTCTGTCTTTAATAATTTTAGGTGTAAGCCCTTCTTTGGTTAAGAATTTTATGACTGCCCTGTACTCAATTTGGTTCACCTGAGACATTTTTGTAAACGCGTCTTATTCAAAATGCTTACAATTGACAACTATTTGACTTAAGAGATCAATTTTTTTTCTACAGCTTACTATGTTATGTGCTTATAAGAAGACAAAATTTTATCCCGATAAAACATCGGCGTCTATATCAGGCCGGGAATTTCTGGCGCTTACCTCGTAGCTTCATTATTTTCGTTGTTCTGCTAAAATGTTGGGGGTATGAACTCTAAGCTAAATACATTTTTTAATTCGGCCACCTTTTCAGTTGTTGATGTCATTGCTATAACCGAAACATGGTTATCGGATAGCTTAGAATCGTCCGAGATTGTTGAGAGCAAGACATCTACATATACTGCCGCGAATTGAGAATAGCTTCTATCCCAACTAATAACAGCGTAAACATTTCCTCGTATGTCAAATGACTCGCCAATAACCCGTTTAATATGACCTTTAACGGATTTAATAAAATAATATATTTATATATACATGCTGAATGAAAAGAAGTGTTGAAAGCGTGCATAAAATCTTTACCTAACAAATTAGTTATGCCACTATCAATAACATGCAATTTTATAGATTTTGCAAATTATACATTAACGGTTGCGTTATTGATTTTACCTGTGTACTCCCTACAGATAGTTGTGGCTTGCTGTACCTTATATTTGGTTAACTTGTTTATAGCGGATATCGTTGAAACTGTGTCCACCTGGAGTACAAACGGGTTACTATCTACATTATTATTATTGGATCATTTATTATTGACTCATCTAGCTGTTATTTCCTTTACTATATGATAATTTGTTTTTTTTTTTACTATTATTATTATTATTATTAATGAAGGCGATCGGGCAGAGGCCGAAAGCTATTATGAATGTCGACAATTTCTTTGGAAAGTTAGTTCCAGTGATCAAAAACTCTATTGACGATAAAGAACTGTCTTGGAGTTGTCACAAATTGATCCTTGGCTATTTTATAACGATGTCCTCGGGTTCGTTGATCCGTGTTTAGGGAGAACAGGTGATGGATGGGAGACTTTGGGTCAGACAAGGATTGAAAAACCGTTATTTAATCACGTTTCTTAGGTCAGCTATGTATGCTACAAAGAGCAAAGGACCCAAGACGGAACCTTGCGGAATCCCACTTAAGACGCCTCGCTACCCAACACAACCTTGAAATTTCGTAAGTCGAATTTAGCTGTCACCAATAGAGCCAGTGCTGTAAATGTGTCCGGCTACCCTCCCAAGTAATTTACTATCTACATTTATGATCAGTTCGATCAGTTTGCAAGTTTGAGGCATGGGTTTTGTTATTTGAAGCAAACTCGCTACAAATCTTGTAATAATAATGTTTTAAAATAAAAAACAAATACTATAATATATTTGTTTAATTAATGAATTAACGTCATCTAAAAAGCATTTTTCTTGTTATTCATAAGCAAAGTTATGATTGTAAAATAATTGGAAAAATTTGGAAAATAATTTTTTGTGAATATGTAATTTATGGTAAAAGTATTTAAAAAAATGTTGAATAAATTTGTGCAGATTCAGTTTTAAATAGTTTATTTATTTAAAATATTTTACATTATAGGAAGATATCCCGAATTGGCATGGTACGAGTTTGTCGAGGATTTACAAGTTCAGGCGATAAACATTTTTTATAAAAATTTTGAAAACGTAATGTCATTTTAGTTTCCCAAAACTTATTATTTTTTTCAATTTTAATTTTATTTGGGCCAGTCCATACACTTGGGTGACATGTAACTGGCCCTGTATCGGGTAGTACCAATCATGATTGTAATTTATTTCTATTTGTTAGAAAATTTGTCTAAGATGCCTGAGCAGGGTAGCGGGGAACGGATTGGAGCCACGGGGGATCGGTTTCAGTTTTGTCAATTTATACCTATCTCTTCAATCACAACTACTGTTAGATGTGTTATAAACATTATTAAACAAAGGTTATTTAATTAAAATTTGCTGAAAATTATAAAAAATAATAATTAAAGGTAAAATAAAATGGATAGATATCGACATCACAATGTAGGTATTCGTTTATTTACTACAGAATCCACAGAAAAGCGGCTGTTTGGAAACAAAATTATCCCAAGTAACTTAGCAGGTACCGAACGGTTGGATGCGGGTAGTACCATAAAGTAATTTAGAGATTGTACTTGCGGTTGCAGGCATTAGCTTTTAAGGGCTGGTTGTAAATTACAAATTTTAAACGGAATTTTAGATTGAAAATAATTCTACCACGATAACGTTGTTATTTATTAAGATATTTTCGTCGAATTTAAAACTATCGTCATAAATGTATATTTTCTACGTTTTAACCGAGGGAAATCCGCAAATTCTTTTTAGTTTTTGAATTAGACGGTTTGACGAATTTCTCGTTTTTATGGAAAATTTGTTTTGTTTTTTAATGACTTTAGAAACAAAATTTTGAAATTTTGCTCGGTTAAAGTGTACAAAATTGAATGCTCTTTCAAATAATCTCGGTTTTACTAAAATCCGTTGATTAACTTCTTCTCTACAATGGCAGAACTATACATTGAATGTTCCATAAGAGAGTTAGGTAGCGAGGCCTCTTAAAACATGGAGGCGCTTTTGTGGCATCCTATGACATATGTTACAAGGTGGGATTGAAAGTCATTGGGGTTTTATAAAAAAAAAGGTTTATTCAAAATGACTAGAAGACACTTACTGTTTTGGGGCCGTCATAATCCTTTATGGGCACATGTCACACTTGGGTACAACAATCAAACCCATGGTTTATCTGGACTCGAAGCACAAAATGAAGTCACTTTCTTTATCATTTTAGCAGCAGTCTGGCAGTCTGCCGTTCATAATTTCTTTTGGTAATCTTTTTCCATTCTTTCTCAATGTTCCCACTCTATGTGTATTTCGGTTAAGTAGTTCTCTTGTTAAATCAAGACTTGTATAAAAATGATCTGTTACTAGAATTCTACCATGATCTAAATAACCCTCGCAGAACTGGAGTACCTCATTGGTAGGAAGGGCTTTACTATTTGGATCACTTTTCCCTTGATAAATTGAAAGTGAATGTGTATATTCTTTTTGATCACACATCTTGAAAATTTTTACTCTGTATTTGTCTTTTTCCAAGAATATACTGTCCAAATCCTAATTGTCTTTTGAATGGAATCATACTTGCATCAACATCTACGACTTTACAGGCCGCAAAATTTTTTTGTATTTAGAATTCAAATGCAAGACAAGTACTCGAATTTTATATAACCGATTATCTTAAGCCTCAAGATCTTCGTTCTCAGCAAATAGCGAATATTTAAGTAATGCCTGGAATATGTTTTTTGATATAATAACAATAACATTCATTCTAAAAAAATTCCCAAAACATTAGGACCATACATTATTCGTAGTTATTTTATAAATTTTATTCAATTTGACCACATGGGCTGTATTTTTCGTGTCGAGGCTTAGCTTTAGCTTCTTTGTAGACTTTTTACTGATTGATTTTTCGAGTTCTTCTTTATATAGTCACGATGATAATACCGCAGTTTTAATTAATTTAAAACATCGGTATCGCAAAAGTGCACTGAAAAAAACATTGCAAGGCTCAACCAACAGATAAAAGTCGGCAAAACAATTTACATTGTTGGTACACGGGATAGGGTAGGTAAATTATAATATGATTAAAAAATCTGTAGATTGCACAAAATAAATGTATTATATTGAAAAATGTTTTCTTTTACATCTAAGTGAATAGTAATACTGAATATATTGTAAATGATAATATAAACCCACTTTAATCCTACACTAACAATTGGCAGCAATAGCGTCCTCGATACAGCACCAAGCATAGTGTTCCCCATGATCTCCCAATCCCACTGGGTTGTTGGTTGAGCCTGGTACAATTTAAAGTGTTGACGCAATCAACTTCTCCTTGATCTTATATATAGTTCTTTGCCAGTTGGAAGGTGGTACAATCTGTTGTTATCGGTGATATTCCAAGGAGTATTATTCTACAAGTTTGAGGAAAAAATTAAAAAAAGCTTAACTTATTGATTTAAAAAAGTTACTATTCTAACCACTATCAATTAGTGTTTCCATGCAATATAAATCGCATAGAATGTTAGCCTCATTGTTATTGTATAATGGGCCGTTGTTGTTGCCTAATATTTCTGTTAGGAAAAAGAACTTGGGTGTTTCTCATTTATTACCACCCTGTTTGTATAACGAATTTTGACAGAAACAAAAACATTTCTTGCATTCATTACACCACCTAGTGTGTATGATTTAGAATACCATTCTATATCAATAAATGTTATTGGTACAATTGGTCGTGATGGTGTTTTTATAACAGAAGAGAAGCGTTCTTGTTGTGTAAACACATTGTCCCAGATGTTAGTATTAATAAAAGTCTTTTGTGTCTATAAAAAAAGCAAAAATATATATACATAAAAAATGTCTAAAAGTTAGATAGAATTAAACTTACATCATTTTCAAAATATGAAATAAAGTAGATTAATTAAAAGCAAAAAAAAAAGAAAAAAACTAATCGTAATATCCCCAAGGTTTTGTATGTGTCGTTGCTTGACAGATGATCCTCTTGTTATCATACGGACTCAATGCCAGTTGTTGAACACTAAAGACACTATGATTTTTTGAAATAATTAAATTTTGATAGACCTCATGTTCAACGTGATGAAACAATCAAAATTATTCTCAAATTTAATAAATTTCAATACAGAGGTCTTAACTCTTTTTGCTTTTTTAACCGTTTTCTTGTCTTCAATATTGTTTAATTCTTGAACACGAAATCTAAAAAGAAAGCTAATTTTTCTAAACTTGTTGGCATAAACCTAAATGAATCTAAAAATCTAAAACTTAATCTTGGTGTTTTCAACAAATTTAGTAAATGAAATGTAACTTTCTTTATTAAGCGGTGGTAAATTTATGTTTCCTGGAATTTCGGTACTTAGTTCTTTAACACAAAAGTGACTATCGTATCCGGAAACATTATGAAATATTACTGGTACCGTAAAATGTATCTTGAAAGTGTAGATTACATTTATTATGAGCTGGACCTAAATAATTACCAGTCAAATGACAGTGATCTTTTAGTTGTTTTTTTTATCAATTTCAAACAAATTACCACATATACGACAAGATTTTGATGAGAGAAAATTTTGTTCCCCTTGTAAAGCTAAACGTTTCATTGGAACCGGCTGCATGAAGTTGATGAATAAACCAAATTTGACAATCCTGACCGGTGTAAATTTTGAATTTTGATAAAGAGTCGTCATAGGAACATTTTAAATAATAGGCACCACTAAATGGTTCATGTAATTGATATATTTGTGTACTGCTGTTAATGGGATAATGTTGCTTAGATTGTTGTTTTAAAATACTCTCCATATCAGCATAAATGTCAAATGGAATCATTTTTTTGTGTTTAAAATGTCTAAAGTGTACAAAATTTGCATGTTCTTCAGGTAAAATAATTTTTGTTTTATTTAACAATTTGCAATCTTCTAAATATTTAGTTAAGTTTTCTTTGGTATGAAAATGATTTAGACATCTCTCGCACAGCTACTTTTTGTTTTTAACATTACCAATTTGTTTACCAACTAATCTGGATAAATCTTTGATATAAGCAAAATGATAAACCATTCGTTTTGAATAACATTTCCTTTTTTTACTGGAGGAGGAGGAAGAGGAGCAGCTGCTGCTGCTACTGTTATAATGCTTGGTAGCATTAGTAAATTTATACTCGGTGAAAAAACGCTTTTCGTTATTAAAACTAAAGGTAAAAGACATTTATTGCTAAACAATTCATTCTTTCAAATTTGGGAATGTTTTTCAAAGCAATCGGAAAATTAGGATCTTCGTATTTCAAAACAGTACTGAAATGAGGATAAGAATTGGTGCGACAAACATTTGTATTCTTTTTTGCTGGGTATAAATGCACAAACTATTGACCACAGAAAACAATATGGATCAGATTTTGTAATATTTAGTACGAGTACACTTTTTGTGTTTTGAATAAATACTAGTAAATCAGCGTAATTTGATTAACATTAACTTTTAAATGTAGAATTTCATATAGAGTCCAGTCACTATCCCTTTCTTGAAACTCCTCTAACTCAGTTTCTTAATGAAAATGCTTTTTTTAAAAATTCTTCAGGTTCTTTAATGTTCACATTTGATATTATAGCAGTTCTAACGCGTTTCTTGAAGCATGAGTCAACATCTTGCCAAGCAACAGTTTGATTTGTTTTTTTTTTTTTATTTGAAATTTTAGCTCTTGAGACTTGTCTTTTTAAATTATGCAGATATGTTTTCCAAATACTCGAAATTTGATTCTGTTGACTACCAGGGCACTTAATTTTAGAACAATTAAGCGGACATGGTGATCTGTCGATCGATGTCGAGATTCACGAACTAGTAAATTGTTTTGTCGACTTACCCAATTCCCAATTATGTGTATCTCGACGTAGGGGTAGACCGTTCTCACAGGGGATAGCGGTACCGCTTTTTTTTGCACTAATGTGACATGAGAGATGCTTGCGATGTTGGACTAAGACACTCGAAATCTTGAAATCAACTTGCTTTTTTGGCTAACTAGGACTCTCTAGTCCATCTACCCCGTGACCCTTATGGGGATGGAGGGGGTGTTACCAAACGGTAAGGACCAATTCGTGAATCGGGTTAACCGCAATTCTCGTAAAATTTATGTTATGTACAAAACAGATTCATTTTTTGAATGTTTTTTTACACAATTCGTTAACATTCGAATAACTTTTTTATAATAAGTTATAAACTTATGATGATCTTTCTGCCTTTTAATTAATCTACTTAAATTTACTTAATCGCTGCTGCTACTGCTGGTGTTAGAATTTGTATTCATTTTATAACTAAACAAGTAAAAGACAAAAGATCAAAAAACCATTCTTATTTTGATTAGGTAGTTAAGAATAATAAATACTTACTAACAAAAGAAACACAAATAAATGTGTAGTAAAGATAGTGGAGATGACTACGACTACAACGACTTGGACGAAGAGTACTTGACTACATTGTTGTTGTGTTGTTGTACTACGAGCACACCACACTAACAACTGTAGCAACAAAAACAACGAAACCCAATTAAATTTTAACAACTTCATATTCTTTTTAATTATTAATTCTATTTTTATCAAGACCTTAGTGTCTTCCAATAATACGCACTCTAAGATTTGCAACAGACTAATGAACAACAAGACTAAAATGTGTTGCTTTTATAGAGATAGATTAAATTATCTGATTGTTCAAACAGACAGCAGATCACATTTATTGTCATCCTTGGAGTCAGTGATGTCGATGTCAATTACACCAGAAGTTTTACACATAACACATGGACAGAGACGCTCTAAGTTTTTTTTTTTTTTTCACCTTCCACAACTGCATTACTATTACAATTAAATAATTGAGTAATTTTTGAAACATACGTACCCATGATTATTAAATAGACTAATGTTTTTTATTAACAAACAATTGTTAACAACCAAAAAAGTCGGTAATGCTCGAGTATGCTCGCTCGCTCTATGAGGATCATCATCATCAGAGAGAGAGAGAGCGAGAAAGAGAGGGGCAAAACGAGGCAAGGCTAGGCTAGGCGAAGCTGATGCGCTCTCGCTCTCTTTCTTTCGTTCGCTCGCTTAGCTCTTTCTTTCTTTTTGTTCATTTTCCTTTCTTTGAATAATTTTATATCATTTGTCAGAAAATTAAAATAGCTTTTCAGTTATTATCATTATTCATTCACCTTGTGTAACCTTTACACATTGATAAAGATAACACCTGACCTTTGCAAGATTAAAAGTCGCATATCAACATCATTTTGTGTACATTGGAAACAAAGCTACATTGGTGTAGTGAATTAGATGTTTGCCTCGTCATACAAAGAATCCCGCTAAAGGCATACACACTTTTTTCATGCGTTTCTATACTAAAACACATACCTGCTGGTGAGGAGGTACAACGACCAGGTAGGTACCACCACCTGGTCTAAGGTAAATGGAAGGTACAAACACCAAAAAAAAATACAACTTTTGTTTGTTTTTTTAATTGGGAGTTAAATTTCGAGTAATTTTTGCATTCTTCTTTTCTGTTTGAAATTTGTTATCATTCATAATAAAATAATTTTGTATATCATGCATTTTTGAGAACAATTTTTGCTAGGCTAAAAAACGTGACAGTTCTGTTGGTTTTGCTGTTCCAACAACGTCCTCATTCAAATGGTTTTCCATATCTCGTCTTTGGTGCGAAGACAACCTTTCTAACATCACCGCTATCACAGATTGTTGAGTAGGCCGTACTCAACACATGATTGTGTCGGTTCTGCTGTAGATCGAGGTGCTGCTGTAGGACTGCTTCTTAATGAGCTCATCAATGATAAATGTGGTGCCAGTAAAAATGGTGTTATGGGGGTATCTTGTGAAGTACCAGGTATCGGTGAAAATGCTGTCATGGGGATATCTTGTGAAAGCGGGCATACGTTTTGATATGTCATCTTTTCCAAATTTTAAATCAAAGAAAGCTTTTATTGAAAAATTACAAATAGAAAAAGTGTTTAATTTTTTGAGATGTTACATGTTAAAATTAACACACTTCTTTCTGATATACCCTGTATGTCCCATTTACAAAAGTCAATACGTGTACGCTTTTTTGAATAGAAAAATTTAATAGCTACTAATACCTAGGATGTAATGAATGTCATAACAGCTGCAGATGTGAGTTTGAAATCCGAACGAGTAGCGAGGATTTTAAGACATCTAAGGCTGTTATGACATTATTACATCCGAGGTTTGTTCAAGATTTTATCGGTTTCTGTCGAATAAGCCAAAAATTGGAACAAATTAAATCCAAAAATTCTAGGATGTAATGACAGCTGCAGATGTCAGTTTGAAATCCGAGCGAGTTTACAATTTTACAATATCGATATGTCAGTAAAAATGACATATCGATATTGTAAAATTGACATTTCACTATTGTAAAATTTTACAGCAATCAATAAGGTTATGCCATAGTTACCAGACTATTTTTGTGCATGTAACATTGCTCTTAACAGACAGAAACCGATAAACACATAAAAATCTCTGAAAAAAAATACATCGATAAAATCCAGGTATCAGCAAGGTGTGTGGTTCCAGGTTTCTAAGTAACAACGATTAAAAGATAAGTTTACAATATAACAATCCAGCCAAAATTGGGCTCACTCTTGTACGCTTTTCTTTTCAATAGCAGTGTAACACCCTTGGACTATACCTGCGGAACTTTAATATCCACTTGTTTCTACCATCTTATTTAACTTTTAAGATGTTAACACCCAATTGTTCCTGCATCTGAGTTAGTTTTTCTGCTGCAAGTACAGCTAGAGGCTTAAACAGTGCCTGGAAATTCCGTCCATTTCAGGGCAAACCATTGATCCCACACATATGCACTTTAGAAAATAATCTAATATGGTACCACCTGCAGCTTTACACATGGCAAGAATAGTGATATTTTCTTTGCCTGAGGAGCTAACTATTTGTGAGGTACTCGTAGGTTTATTTACTTCGTCAACAACCTTACTTTTTTGTGAGTCTATTGAGAGACTTGTTTCGTCAAAATTCCATATGCGTTCAGGTTTATCGGTTAAACTGTTTTCTGTTGAGACCTTCTCTAAGAGGTTGAAATAACTATAAGCATAGATGAAATATGAAATATATATTTCCTCTATGCTATAAGTTAAAAACGGATCAGTAGCTTTTTTTCTTGCGTACTTTAAAATTGGTTTGCTTTTTATTCGCAGCAGTATAGACTCCAACTGCTTCCAATACCTCTTTGTGTGACATGCCAAAATCCCATTTCTCCTTTGTCTTTAAACTTTCGGCCAATTTAACTTCTTCGTCGTGTGGGGCGCCCTTTGTGTTTTTATTTTACCACGTAGCCTTTTCACACGGCTATACAATGTGACATAAATTGTAGCTTTGCTCGCCTCAAAATTGAATAAAACATATTGCCATCACAACCAGAATAATAGTCGTTAATTTTGTAGTTAATTTTGCGGACAATTTACTTTTTTTGCGTTGTAAGTTTACCATAGCACTTGTTATCTGTGCTTTGTTTTCTGTGTTACTTGCATTAGCTGTTGTAAAGTATAACAGGCGGTCAAATGGTTTAGACGTAATCGAGATATTACTACCACGCCATATGATGGCCGGCGTCTATACTTCAAAAGTATTTTTTCTTATTTATTTGTACAACAACAATCAAGAAAAAGGTAGGGAAGCAGAGGGAAGCCGCTTGACAGTTTTGCATGCCGGCTGTTCATAGTTAGGTTTTCTCGCTGGTTGTAGCTTATTTCTAGACAGCAAAAACAACCATCGAGATTACCACAATACAATGAACGGTGACGTTTTTAAGAATTGGGTGGAAAATCAATTGTTACCGGCCATCCATAAAATGGATGGGACGAGTGTTGTCGTTATGGACAATGCTCTATATTATTCGATAACAATTGATAAACCACTCAATTCTAACTCGTCAAAACCGCCATGCAAAGCTGGCTAGAACCGCGCAATATTTGTTTTAATGCTGGGTGTGCCAATAAAGAGCTTTGGGCATTCATAATGCCAAGGAATGGGGTCAATGAGCGAAAGAAAGTATGGTATTGATGAATTGCTCAGCAGAAATGGAGTAGTAGTTCTTAGACTGCCCCCATACCATTGCCAATAAAATCGGATTGAATTGGCATGGGGGCATTGTAGCAATTACTATAATAAACATGTTCGAGCAAGACCCAGCTCAAAAGATATGGTCCTGGCTTTATGGCACGAAGCTCTTCCTTGTTTTACGGTCGACGTGTGGGCAAGTTGTGTAAGGCATTGCGAACGATTGGTGAAGGATGATTGAGTTAAATATATGGGTGAATTTACAAGCACGGATGGTACCTATTCCCTCAATAATTATATCATTAGCCGAATCAGAATTTGGTTCTTCTGAATCAAATTATGATTCGTCTAATGAAGAGTCCCCTGCCTCTTATGTGTCTGCGAGTTTGAATCAGGATAAAAGCAGTGAGAATGCCTCTGTGAATGTCTGCTTGGTGAATGAAGAAGATGAGATAATATTTAGTACTGCAAGTTTGTGAAGATGAAAGTGACCGAATAAGCGAGTGAGTGAGTGAGTGATTGAGTTTTTGAAGGTAATCTGTGATGAATGTGAAAAAAAAAAATCTCCCCTGAATTTAAGGTATTTTGAGAAATTGACTCCTATGGTTGGAGAATGCAAACCGGCAGCTAGAGTCATTTTTAAGCTTAATACCACATGTGGTACACCTTGTTATAGAAGATGTTTATACAGTTTACTGCCGGCGACACTATACCCGTGTTGAGAAACGCGAGTCCTCTCTTTCCAATTACGGTAATGGACAACAATGGCCGAGACGCACTTCGTCCGTTGCCGGTGATACGTCCAACGAAGAAGCAGCAGCAGAAACTGGATTTTTGCTTTTCCAATTCGGACATCTTGAATTAATGACAGCAGATCAACGTGGTTGATTTTACGATCGTGCTCTTATGTTAGACAACATTGTTCGTAATGTTATTCGAGCGTGCACTTTGGACGCGGCTTCTTTTTTTCCTCGTTTCTTTTGGTCGTAACCTTATATTTATCCTCTTCCAAAAAGCTATCTTCAATTGGTCGAACTTTTTTAATCAGGTCAGTGAAACCACTGACATCGTCCTTGGAAAGCTGCTTACGAATTCTTCTGTTTAGAAGA
Organism: Tribolium madens; assembly: GCF_015345945.1. Taxonomy (NCBI): domain Eukaryota; kingdom Metazoa; phylum Arthropoda; class Insecta; order Coleoptera; family Tenebrionidae; genus Tribolium; species Tribolium madens. Next base: position 5,004,164 of record NW_025400984.1, read on the forward strand.
CCATAAATCATGTCCAGCTTGTGAATCTCGGACAGTATTGGGGTTTCTGGCAGTTGGGAAAGAAGAGCACGTGCATGGCTAACAAAGACATCAGTGAAAAATTCCCATTTTGAATTACTTTTGTGCGTTAGATTTACATCCGCATCATTTCCATAAGAGCTCGGAATTGCTCATCGGTCATTGCAACCGTCGACATTATCGTTTGTGTATTTTGGCTTACCGTGTGATGGGTCTTAATTTGTCCTCTTGACCGGAGCAAATATGGGATACATTTGCCAAGATCGTCGTTTGACATACGAAAAAAACACGTGACGCTTCTAAATTTTATGTTGCACAAAACGAAAAGTCGCTAGGATGTCTCCTAGTCTAGGATTCCCAGATTCCTGGTTACAAAATGGCTACCGGAAGTTTGGCGTGGAAATCTTGAAAAGCACGATGGCCGTCAGATGTAATGTAAAATTACGTTTATTTATTAGGTAAAGTTAAAAAAATTACAAAGCAAGAGTAAACATTTAAGCTTGAAAAACTAACGACGCCTGCGTCGCGAAAAGGGTAGTTTCACGGTGGTGCTCGTTATTTCCGCTATGAGACACATCAAGCATGGAAAATTAGTATATCCACCTTGCTGTCCTAACAGAAAATTAACCATTTTGAGATCAACGCATATAAACCATTGATGGTTTTAATATTCTAAAAGGAGTGCAACTGCTTTATACTCTTCTTTCATTCGTGTAGCAATTGGAACACAAGCGTGTTTATTGCCATTATGATATGAAGCAATACGCATTTCAAACTTCTTTTGGAACTGTCTATAAATAGACCCCACTCTGTGGGATCGTACTTTTCTAAATCTATTCCCGTTAATAAACCACCAATATCATTGCAATAAACAAGGTTGTTATCTTCAGAAAAATATGCTAACAAATCACGTTCTCTCTGACGGTAAAATGATACTTCTTGTGTTCATTTAATTTGGAAGCCAGTAACTCAACTCGCTCCTTTGAAAGATCTAAATCCCTTATCAGATCATTAAGCTCACCTTGAGAAAATAAACGGGAGATTCGATTAAAATCGTCATAATCACTGTCGATCTCGGAATTTTATTGGGTTTCGTTATATTCGTTAAATTTTATTGATAATTATCAATAAAAAAATTTAAAAATTCTCAAATATACCCTAATTGATTTATACTGATCTTTGAGAAAAAATAAAACAAGTTTGTATTAAAATGTTCCACTGTCCCCTACAGTATGGGTACAGTGAACATGACCAAAGGGAACAGTGAACCAATATATTTTTTTTATTAAACAAAAATTAAAACAAAATTATGAAGACCTAACAAGAATGCAACTTCCAAACCATTTTTTATAAATTATTAAAGTCTTAATCTATATCGCCTTAATAGTTATTTATTCTTCGACACTGTCAAAATTTACTGCGTTTAAGGTAGGGCAATTTGCCGGAGTTGGATATTTTTGGATGAGTTCGTTTTTTACATCTTTTTTAATGCCCGTTTGACTAAAGTTGGTCTAGAGGATGCTAATAGCCTCATAGAAGTTGTCTCCTACGGAGTTTTGATCAGGACCAATATCACCCAGAGCCGATAAAAGTGCGGCAACAGGAGTTTTTGTTTCAGTGCTATCTCTTGGTCCCACTGTTCTGACATTTCTTCGTCTTGGTTGCCATCATTGGCTAAGTCCGACGGCGGTGTGAGACCGCCTGCGACAAAAGATTGCTTTCTAAAAGTAAGGTTAGGTTTAGTTACAGGGTGAATCTGCTTGTTCGTCTGCGGAATCGGAATCGAGGATGTTCGACACTTCTTCTGTTAGCTTGGCCATGATAATCTGCAAGTCCGTGACTTTTCTTTTTGGAGGCATTTTTGCTTTTTCTACTACACATCTTCTACCACAAAGATGCATTGTAATCCTTCAGTGGTCATTGGTAACGGTCCGAGAAGATTGATAGCTATGGTTTCGAATCTTTGTGCTGGGGTCGGAGTTCTTAATAGACCTGCAGGTTTGAAATTGGATGACTTATATCGTTGACACCTTTACATTCGTAAAGAAAAATTGTTGATTTGAGCATCGAGTATTCAGCCCACAGGCTTTTAGGAACTTTTAGTTTATCATTTCTAACAACAAAGTACCTACGCTAACAAAGATTTGTCATCAGTATTAATTCTTTTTGTGTTGCACCATTTTTTGTGTTTTCGTAGCGTTTCATGGACTTCAGCCGAACGTCCTATTTTCCAAGCTTCTTCAAATTGTATTCTTTGTTCTCGGATTCACTCATTGTCAGACACATTGCTTTTTGCATGGATACCTTGACAAGTAAAATCCGCCTACGTTTTAAAATTTGCAATAAAATTCAAAAATTTAAATTGTTTTCTGAGTGCATTCTGTAAAGTAAAATGTAATAAATAGTGGTTTACCGTATTTTTCATGCTAATTATTATTGTTTCGAGCAAAAAAACATAGGTGTTCCATTTGAAAAACTAAATTTGGTAGCGTTTCCGGCTACACCGGATATGCTAAAAAAATTGCTGCATTTTCTAAGAAAGCCAGGAATGAATAGTATTTTTTGAAAATTTAGTTTTTGAAAATAAAAAGTAAGTTTAGGTGTTATCGGCCGGGGCGACTTGGACCGAACAGCCTGTATATCAATAGGATTAACATGAATTATTGTTAATTGCAATGTAATTTATTGTGTAATATTCTTTTTTTGGGTCAATAATTGCTTTTCTGTAATTTTGTCGCATAGTTTTAACATAACTTTTTAACTGTGAGTTGGGATATTGTTTTTCAAAGTCTTCAAAAAAAATGAAGAGAATCTCGCATTTGTTTTAACTGCAGAGTAAACCGTTTTACATTCACATTCTTGTTAATACTTTTTTATTTTTTATGGGGAAAATTTTATTGAGATAATTTGATATTTTTTGAGTCAAGAAATTGCCAATTAACTACTGCAAATGCATTATAGAGATCACCAATTCCTTGAGAATGTATTGGTCTAGTCGTAATTATTGTTGGTTTTAATCTAACATCGATTTTATTTAAAGATATGACTACTTCTTTATGATCTGATAACTTAACTTAAACAATCCCAACCTCAATCTTCCGTAAAAATTATTTTCTCAAATAAATATATATACTTACCCTACTTTTTGAGGTAGCAAAAAATAATTAAAACTAACAACGTAATTAACATACACACGGCCTTTAAATTATATATAGGTTAAAATATTAAAGCTTATTTTTTCTTTAAGTCAATGTCAAAAATTCTGAAATTATGTTGGAACCTTGTTAGAGTGTCAACTAAGAAGCACCTAAGAACGCTAATTTTAAATGAAGTTACCAACATTGAAACAATTTGACAATTGATTATTTAATCGTCGTCTGCGTTGATTGACTGTCGATTTCTCTTAGGCGCCTCAGTCCTCGTGCCATTTGATTTGACGATCTGTTCGAAAATAGATATCAATGCTTGGTTCTGCGTCATCGTAAAGGTATAAATTTTAACTCTCATAGTTTTAAATTTTTGTAGATAAAACTTTTTTAACATTTTCTCCATGTTCCTGGTATATTACCTTACATGGCATTTTTCTTTGGAGTAAGTTTATATTACTAATTATACTTTTTTCTGTGTTTAGAAAATTTGGAAATGGAATTGCCTTCACCAGAGTCTCCTATACAATTACAATGGAATAAGGAATGGATGAAAATGGATTATAAGCACGAGTTGAAGATTCAATATTGCAATAATTATTCCTGGTATTGTTTTGTTTTATTTGAGTGAATGTTTTAATAAATTATATTTCTTATAAGACAGCGACTGATTTAGCAGAGAAAATTGCTAACAATATTTCTTTTCAGATATTTTCTGTTACTATAACAGAGAGTCTCACTTCTACAAGTCCTGCTTCCACTTTGAGGAAACTAAGATTCCATCAAGAAGTAGGAGAGTTGTTGAAGAAGGAAACAATATTAACAACCATAACGAAAGAAGTAAGAGGAATGTGCAAGTGTGAAATGGTTTTAGTACTGAAAACATTGAAAAGGATGTTGGGAAATGGAATACAGACTTTGTTCATAACACTAAAGTTATTTTTTTTTAAATTGTAATTATTAGTGACCAAGAATGAATAAATTGTTAGTTGGAGTATAGTATAGTATTTATTTCAAAAAGAAAAAAATCTTTTATACCAACAGTCGATTGCAAAACTAATATCCAGTACCATAGCTATCACTTCGCTGACAACTGCGTTTTTTGAGGGGAAACAGGTCAAAAACTCTTGATTTTTGTGTCAAAGAAGAATCTGTGTTGCAACTGAATCCTCATGTCGGCCGAAAACAAATACTGAAATAATATTTTTCGTTCGTTGTTTGAAAAAAAATTAATTTTATCTCATCTAATCTGACATCGTTTTGTTCATTGTAATAATACCTGGCATTACATTATATCAATTGCAAACCTATAATTTAATTACATTTTTGTAAAAATATTAGTATCACAATGAATCTCCAACTATTCCGACCTATTCTTTTCGTACTTTTTTTGACTCAAACCACCATAAACGGCAATTTTGTGAGTCTCAGTCAGACAATGATAAAATGTTAAACAAGATAGTTTTTTTTGTAGCTAACAAGCAACGTCAAAGCGGATCTGGAAGGCGGTTATTTATGTCCTGATAACAACCAACTCGAAGTCCCCATGAGACTTTTCCGAATCGATCGGTTCAATCGCACCCATCGTGCCATAAGCATCGATTTTACTTTTGCTCATCCCTTGGACGAAACTGCAGAAGGTGCAATTTTTGTGGAAAAATACACTGAAGGAGACTGGAAAATGCTTCCTTCTTTATCCTGGCAGAAAGATCCTTGTAACAATATCGGCATGAGATATGGACGGGAAAACATGATCAGGACAGGAAAAGCTTTAGGTTGGAAAAATCCAGATAAATGCCCCATTCCAGCCGGAAATTATTCGATGATAAGGCATCCATTTATCACTTACCATGATACACCTTTTTGGCCCGGAAGGTTTAGAGTTCAGATGGTTTTGAGGAGGATCGCAACCAAAAGGAAAATATTCTGTACTATGACTATAATGAATTTTGCCGAAACTGTCAACTAATAACATGCAATATAGTATAATAGTATAATTATTTGGTTATTTTATTTATTATTGTTGAAATTGTTTCTTCGAAATATTTGTTCTCTAATTAGAATTTCTGGGTAATTTTTTCTCTTTCTTCAAAACATGTTCAGTCAAGTCAATTTTCCTCTCGATAACTATTTTTAATAATAATTTCAAAGGTACAAAAACTGATGAAACTGTAGGGGTTTTAGCATTATTTCTGTTAATTTTGTCAGTAGCTTAACAAAATTCACAAAACAAAGCAATAATAGCACGAATAGAAGGTGTTACGGTTTTGGAGTTGAAAATTAACCTGGTAATAAAAGAGTGCAGAAATAGTGTAACCGAGAAAAAAACTCGCAGAATTATTATTATTAGAAGTGTTATTTATGTCGAAAATATTAACATAAAGTTTGAGGGTCATTGGAATTATTTCCTTTGTTAAGATAAAATTACAGCGTATTACAAATATCCACGACAATGAAAGAGAAAAGTCATTTATAGTTTTAACACTGCCATCCTTTTGCTTTTGCTTTAGTTTTTTATCAAAATTCGAAGATCATCTTGTGGAAAATTAATTTAAATAATTAAGAAAAAGAAAAAACAAGTGGCTTATTTGGTTAATACAAAACGAATTTATTCAAAAAGCTCTCTTTGCGTACTCCCCATTCCCCGGTACTTCGCCAGGACCGTTTCTTGCGTCTCCGTACTGTTCAACAATAAATTTTATATTGTCTTTTTACACTGCGTTCTAATTACCTAAATATTGTTTTCAATTAAATTGTTATTTAGCTTCTGTGTCGTTCTGTATTGTTGGTTGTCTATAGTAAAGAATTAAACTAACAAGAGAAAGCTTTAATTTTTGTTTTTGTGGTGCAAAAATAACAAGAAAACAAGAATTTGCAACTTTCTATATTTTCTAAAAATACTTACAATTTTAAAGAGTGGACAGTGCATGGCTTTTAAATAAATCAGGCCACAATTTTACAAGGCTTGCGCCTAATGTACGCACCCAAATATACAAAATTCACAAAACACTGGATACAAAAAAACACATTTAATTATCTAATTTTTGGAAACCCATGACAGTAGTTGACAAACTAATCACTGTTTTATTAATAGTCATAAACTGCAGTTTTTCAGAAACAATTATCATTTGTTATATCAAGAGACGGCGTGAATATGATTCTAGTTTATCTATCTTAATTACTAACTAAGTAAAAATTTTGTAATTTTTTAAAGGGTGAACAAACTAGAGAAAATTATCAAATTTTTCAAAATTTATAATCGAGTTCGTATCGGAATATGTATTATTGATTGCATTTTACAGGCGCAAGTTACGTAAAATTATGTGCAACACCCTGTATAACTGAAGCTATACAAATTACATTTTTGCAGTCATATCAATTTTTATAATTTGAGTCGCTTTTTTATGATTAATTGTTTTCTTCTTGAGACAGTTCTCTCAGTACGATAATATACGAGAACACAACTCTTTGAAACTACTTAGGAATTTTCTGTTAGAACACAAAATGCAAAACAAAATATATTTTACTCACAACAATGAAAGTCGGTGCAAGCAGCGTAAAAAAATTTCCAGCTTTGGTCACAAACGCTTTTTTTATTCTCATCTGAACAAGAATCATCATTTTTTGAAAAGTAACATCGCAAAAATACCAAGGGCACTCGTATAAAATCCACAGAAAATCAGTTTTCTAAAATATATAATTTGTATAACGACATATGAATTAACTCTAGTCAGTGATAAAAATGTTTGACAAACCTCCGCCAACAGTTGGCCACTGTAAATATGTGTAAACAATTCAAGACTTGCGAAGAAATAGTAATTGAAAAAACCTAAAATTACGGTTATATCAGTCGCCTAAAAATTGAATTAAAGTCATAACTTTATAAACAAAACACATACAATTATTAAATTAAAACCGATGAAAATTAAATTGGAGACGTTTGCTGAAACTCGAATTAATAAAAATAAGTTTAATGCTTTGTTTAAATCTTTGCAGTATTTCAACAAAATGTTGTGATGTTTTATGTTTCGTTTCAGATATTCCAGATTCATGGTGTGAAACTTTGCGTTGTTTAGAATTTTGAAAATGTTGCTATATTTAATGTAAAATGACTGCAAGCTAAAAAAAATATTAACAATTCAAAATTTTAACAATTAAAACATTTTACTCTTGCGTTTTAATATCCTCTATGAAGTTCCTAACGGTGGATTCATCTACTCCTAATTTTATGAGCGTCGTGTAGAAATTATTTTTAAAATTACTTGCCAAGATTTTAAACTGTTGTCCAATTACTATTGTAATGCAATAAAAAAATATATCGGATGTACCATACATAACTGCCAAAGTTATATAACAGAAAACTTGCCAAATATATGTTATTTCAAAAATTGGAGATTTGTTGTAATCGTATGGAAACCAAGCTGGTAACGGCATTTCCCTAAAAAAATATTCTGGAATCTATTAATTTAAAATAATTTTTTGATTACAAATTTCCACTAGCTAAGGCTAGAAGTACCGGCACTACAGAACAAACGAACATACATGAAGTCCATACATATGCTACTTTGTCAGAAAATTCACTCGCTTCATCCATTGAAATTCTTTCAATTATATTATCAGTGACTTCGTGAAAATTTGTATTGATTTTTGTGATAATCGCGGTCATATTTGGCCAATTTTTATAAAAAATAATAAAATAAAAAAACGTGGTTGAGTAGAAAACTGCAAAAATTAAAATTTTGGTTAAACTATTTTGCAAAAGAGGCTCACTTACCTAAACGCATCAAAATCATAGCTTCTTTGACCAAATCAAAAGGAGTTACGCAAACAAAAACAAGACATTGAAGAAATGCAGTTACAAAACTTGAAAAAAAAAGAAATACCCAAATTGCATACAAGACTTTTTTTATTTTTGAATTGTCGGAGTCAATTGGGTACATAACTACACATTTTAGAACGAAAGTTGCTCCTGTGAGATACTTCAGTTTTGCCATTGTGACCACAAATGTCTGCGTTGGTGGAAAATGAAGCTTTAAATAGTGCACTAAAGACAAGTTTAAAGTGGGTCAACGTTGACATGCAAGACGTGTGATTAATGAAGAAGAGTTATACGTGTAATTATGATCTAAAAATTGGCAGCTGGTTGAGGAAGGTTTTACCTTGATAGAGTGGACAATTAAAACTTGAACTAATTGATAAATAAATAAGGAGTAAAGTTATTTTGCAAAAGTTGATGTGTTTTCTGCTGAATGCTGAAAAGCATTATTCGCAAAATTAATAAAAAATTGTAATAATATAATTTAATTGGTGGGTACGTCCAGATATGTAATTCTTTTAAGATACCTATAATAAATTAATAAATAAACTGTATTACTTTTATGTAACTTAGATTAGAGATTATACATACAGATGATGGTTACTTTGTTGTGTGAGCATGGTCATTTGTTGCCATGGATATTATTCATTCAAAATTTGAACATCATTGTTTGGTGTTCTCTTTTTTTTGCTAGATACTTAAAACAGGAGCGACTTTAGAGACATAAAAATTTTCAAGTTTTTTGGAGGTTTACCACTTTGTGGTTAAAACGCGTTGTGTTTAAAATAAAAGTTGGGTGTGTTGGGTTTAAATTGTGTTTGTGTTCATCATTAGAAGATCTAACAAGAAGTTTAAAAATAAATCAGTGTTTATGTTTTATTCTACGACGTGTGAAATTAAATTAAAATGGAATATGTTTATATTTTATTTTCCCCTATCAGTTAACTCTTTCAGAAGTGCTATATACGATCCGAGTGATTTCATGAACTGAAAATATCAATTTACTTCACATAAAAGCAATAACAATCGACAAATTTACTGTTATAAACGAGGAGGCGGACATTGTAAAGTAATTGCCTGCTTTAACGGTCACAATTTTACTTGCCCGCATTTGAACAATATGAAATGTTCGTTGAAAATAGACGTCGCACATGTACCAAGGACTTTCATAAAGGCTTCCAACAATGTCGGCATTCTGAAAAAATATAAAACGTAAACAGTTTTAATTACAGTTTCTTGAAACCTGAGTCAGGATTTGACCACTGTATGTATAAATCAACAATTCAATGCTTGTTGAAATCATATAAGAGCCCAATCCAAAAATCATAGCTCGGTTACCTGCCTGGAATTACAAAAATATTTACACAAAACAGTTGCAAACATTACCGTAATTAGACTGAAAGCCATAAAGAGTGTGTTAAAAATCGCCGCTGTTACTTTTCCCATGAGGAAAATACCCAAAATATCATTAATATCGTCACAATATTGCAATAATTGTTGATGGTGTTTGATATTCTTTTTGAAATAGTTTACGTTATTTTTTTGAAACTCTTCGGTTTTCATAATGTGTAAAATTTCTTCCGGAAACGAATTCTTGTACAAGTTTTTTCTGAAGTTTTGTACAATTGTTTCCGAAACTTCAGAATCTATAAGAGCTCTGTAGACATTATTTTTGAAATTACTGGCCAAAATTTTAAATTGTTGACCCAACACTATTGCAATACTGGGAAAAACCATGTCTAAAACGGCGTAAATTAATCCTAAATTACTCAGACAGAAAATTTCCCAAATGTAAGTTAACAGAAAATAGGGAGTTTTGTTTGGGTCGTATGGATACCAAACCACCATTGGTAAATCCCTGTAATATAATTATTATTACACATTTCATATATTTAAACGGAAGTATTACTTATTCCCTCCAAGTAGTGATGCAATCGTGGGCATTAAACTGCTAGCTATGCAATTAAAAGTCCAATAAAACACCAATTTATCAGACAATTCCGACGATTTCTTCATTGTTATTTTTTCTATTTTGTTATCTGTTTCATCAAAACATTTTTTATGAAAATCTTCAACAAAATGTGATAATTTCATGCGCTTATTGTAGAGTACCGTGAAATTTATAAATAAGGTAAAATATATAGCTACAAAGTTAAATATTTTTCGGATTACATATATTTTCACACACATACCAGTATTCATTATGATCATAGCTTCTTCAATTAAATTAAATGGTGTTTTGTATAAATACATCGAGCATTGAATAATCGTTAAAATAAACGATAATACGTAAAATAATGCCCAAATAAAATATAAACATTTTTTCAACCAGGATTTAGTATCAAGTGGGTATAAAAGTGACCATTTTAGGATAAAAACAATTCCTTTAAAATATTTCAGTTCTGTCATGATAACTGTATGAATACTAATAATTTGGATAGCTAACAAGAGATTATATAATAGAAAGTTAATTTAAAAATACGTTAAATGTAGACCTAAACCTATAATAATAAACGAAGTTTGGTAATTACGTTTAAGATTTTTCTTTAAAAGTTACTAGGAGTTAAGCGCCTTGAATTAATAAAGATGTGTCCAAATGAGGATACATCAAGGTTAAATTTGTCGTTGTAAAATGGTGGATGCGCCGGGAAAACCAATATCTTTTATTTCGTCAAGTTTTATTATATAATTTAAGACTTCTCCTGAGTATTGAATTTAGGATGTTATTATCTGGATAAATAGATAAAAGAAAGACGCTTGTTTTGTTTTACAAAATTCGAATAATACACCTGTGTCGTCTTTCATCTGATGTTACTCTTTTTTCAATTTGAAAGAAATCTACCAAATTTTATTCAGTTTTATTTATACTTCAAATCAAAAAAATACGACTGATGTTTTTTAAAATAATAAAAAGATGTAGAGAAAACTAAGTTTTAAACTAAACTTATTTTATTTTTTTTAATACTATTTGCCATTGTACTCGTATGTATTTTATAAAAATGCAATGTTTTACAGCTAGATATAAAAAACACGAAGAATTTTAAGACAGTTTAAAAATTGTTTAAATTCTAGCGATCGTTGGGGAGTAAAAATTTAATTGACCCAGATTTTTAGACTACACAACTTGTGTGTTAGAAGTTTTACTAAATTCAGAAATTGTTATAAAAAAAATTGTCAAAATGGACAAAATACGTTATTATACAGGGTCATTTAAAAATGTGGGACCGATTCTCGAATGGTGATATGTAGAAGGCTTTCAGCTAAACACAACATATTTTTCAAGCTTTTTTTGAGAAAAGAAACAGAACTATTAATTTTTATATTAGAGAGTTTGTGCAAACCGTAAAAAAGTTTAACATATTACGACAAATGGCCGTTGCTAAGAAATTAAAAAATAAAACGTTTACGTAAACGTCTTTGAATTGACGGAATACTCCTCTAATATCATGTAAGCATCCTAGTTCTTTTTTTTTCTGATGTCGGATTGTCGGAGTTAATTCATTGTTAAATTTACTATAGTCTATATAACTTGATTAATGTCCCGCCCTTACATGATTTCTACCAATAAAAAGTTGTAATCCAAGGGAGTGTAAGTCACACCATTACATTTTTAAAATGGCCGTTAAAATTTGGTTGAAATTAATGTTTATTCACAATCACTAATGTAATATGCCGATTACTAACCTTTTTAAGGTTGGGAAACATGTCATTATTTCTCATGAAGAGTAACAAAATGTTACTCCTCTTGGGTGGTAATATGCAGGATTGCCAACGTTAAAATTACGAAAATACTGGAAATTTTTTCTTTCAGATTGTCAAGTTACGCATAATATTTCGTTAAATTAGTATTCAATTGCTTTTGTAGCAGTTTCTCTTAATTCTGGGAGAGTACATTGCTCCATTTCGACGACTTTAAATCAGATTTACACATTATTTCAATATTTTCTTTGACATTTCTGAAATGTCAAAAATCAAACGTCATTTGGATGGCCTACCACGTTTGGATTGTTAGAATTTTATTTTACTCAAATTTTTGACTGAAAATAATATGATTGTGAATAAAATAGCATACAAAACCTCGGTGGTAATGGCATTACCCCTTGTGCTTTATCCGATCACGAGGCTGGCGCCTCTCGATCGTATACATAAGCACTCGGGGTAATGCCATATTTACCACCTCGCTTGTAATGTACTATTAAACCTATATTCGATATTATTATATTACTGTGGAAAAAAATAATGTTTGCCATTAAAAATACGTCATAAATGGTGGATGCGCCGGGATAGTACTTGACTAACTTTCTGTATTACAAGAGTTATTAATTATTAGTTTTTAATAATATTTGTCGTTTATAAAAACAATTTTAGAAAATTAAATTTAAAAATAAATATTAATTGATAGGTAGGCAGATTATAAGTGGGTCAAGGCTACTTACTGAATAAAAATTATTAAATAAAAACGTGGCCAAGAGTGCTCTGAAAACTTTGTAAACGTACGTCTTCAATTTTGATTTCTATGTCAGTATCTGTCAAATTTACCACTTTTTCAACACCTCTCCTGTGATAGATATTGATTAAAACCATTTTTTGTAACACAAACTAAAAATTAGTATTAACAACTTTCTCGGTAACATCATTACATCGTTCTGCTTACCCTCTATGATATCCCTGAAATAATTTGACATTTTATTAAAAATAGCCAGAATATACGTTAACGAAATATTCACAGTACTCTTGACCACGTTTTTACGCAGACACTTGTTACGTTGTCATTTATTATACTCTCAAAAAAACTGATATTGGTTTAACATAAACTGTGGCATGAATGTTTTTTTTAATTAAATGTGATCTTAATTATTATAAATTCTTCGTTGATCGTCTTGACGAATTAGGCACATACCTTACCAAATTTTTGACGCTTGCATTTAATTAGTAAAGTTTTTTCCAAAACACATTTTTCAATAATGTTCTATTAATTAAATCTAAATGTTTTGAATTAATTTGTTTAGAATCACAGTTCAGAATTATCTGAAAATACATTAGGCAAACAGTGGTGTATTGTTGGTTGCCTGCACAATAAATTCTAAATGAATGTTTTTGTTAATATTTAATTATTGTTCATTGTTCAATATAATTTACATACAATTACTAATATTTACACTGGAAACACTTTCCCGATGTTTGTTTAAATGTGTTTCTATTTTGAAGAGTTTTCTTCCTTTCTGTTCATTATTAGACTAAACACGGATTTTTCTGTAGCAATTAAAATGTTTATATTTTTTTATTGATATCTAGGTTCAGTAACACGCAAAATTGACTCCTTAATAAAGTAATTTTTGAACACAGAAATAATTCAGCCGTAAAATGAAAACATTTATTAAAAAAATTCACTTCTCTGTTGTTTTCGCGTTATTGCAAATAAATATTGGTCCCTGACCTGTACGACTTATATTAAAATGATTCAATGTTTACAACAGTTGAGTAAGTCTTTTGGAATATTTTATTGCAATTTTTCGCGATGTAACATTTTTCGTCGCATAAATAAGAAATAAAAACGAGTTAAGTAATTGGATCTCAGTTTCAGACACTTCCAAAAAATGCAATGATGATGTGCATAAACATAAGTACATAACACACACAACTTTTGATAATAATTAAATATTTCACTCGTTATTCCACCTACACTTTCTCGTTGAATCTAACAAACGGCTTTTTTTCAGTTTGAAACTTTCTTTTCTGCACCTGTTCCAAGGTTGAAATAAAACTCAATTTATAAAGTAACTCTTGTTGAAATAAATAAAGACTATTTACATAAGTACAAATAATGGCAACAAATTAGGAACTTCAGTCATTGTCGTCTTTCTTCTTCCGGAGTTTCCCTTCCCTTTGGATCGTTTTCGTCACGAGATCAACACAGTCCGCGGCGGCACCCTCATCCCCGTTCACAATACTCGACAAAGTCATTATATACGAGCATGCGATGCGCAACACAGACAATTTCGACAGTTTCTGGTTGTGCGAATAGGACGGAATGGCCCTTCTAAGGGTATCAAACGCCGCACTAATGGTATGCACTCGCGTCCTCTCCCTCGCATTGGCTTCAATTCTCCGCTCGCGAGTCATATTCTTGTAATTTCTCTGCTCCCGACGGGGCTGCACCAACCCGGGGAATGCATCCGCGGAGCTCTGGATGATCCTCTCGGTGTCAACATCGCTCAGCACGGCCGGGGGGTGCACTGGGACCCTCGGAGGGGCCTCCTCGCGTTTCTTCACTAGGGCCACTGGCTCGTCCTTGACCGGCGACGGGGGCCGGAAGTACCCCGCGGGGGCGGCCGGCGCGACGAAAGTCTTGGGGCTCCACGGCCTGAAGGGCGCCTCACTCTCCGCTTTCACTTTCAAGCACATGCGTTTTTTCAAAGGTCCGGAGAAGGTTTCCGGCACTTTCCGGGGTTCGGCGCATTTGCGCTTATTCCGGCAGGAGATCGGGGAGATTTTCACCTCGACACTGTCCTCGCTGGAGTCGGTGGGCGAGTGCACCTCCTCGAAGAAGTCGAGCATCTCTGGGGGTTGGAGGCCGGCTCGCGCGCTTCCGTTCGTCATCATATTACCAGAAGCATCGGCGATGTGCACTTGCTGGAGCTCCAAACTATACTAAGTTGACATGAAATGTTGTGTAGTAAATGTGAATAGGAGGGGTGTGGGCGCCCTATGTTGGCGCCAGCTGTCTCGCCGCTGTTAGTGTGAGAAGTAACAGTCTTGCTGGGTTTGGAATGCATGCTTCTGGCAGCAGGTGCGCGCCGGAGAGATTATAAAGAGGGCCTAATCGAAGACCTGAACGATTTTAGCGGAACGGGGCGGAGGTCATTTAACGCCGAACAAATCCTTATAATTAACAGTTTTGGAAAAGTCGAGGCGCCAGCACTGGATTCATTAGAAAGTGTCGTCAAGAAACGACCTTGGGCCGCGTACTTGCTATATATAATTACCAATTAGATAATTGTACTGTTACTTAACGAAAAAATCGCTTTTTTAATTCAGTGCTGAGACAATTCAATTAGTTTTAACGGGTTGTCAGCAGGACTAGATTTATTAAATCACCAACAATAAATTCGTTTTAGTTTTATTGAATTACATGAATAAAATCGGCTAGAAGTGATTGCCTTTTCTTTTATTACAGCGGTCAATACATAACGGCTCTTCATGGCTCGCCATTGCCAGTTGTCGCTTGAACTTCCTTTTTATTATCCTTATTATTGTGTGTCAGATGGTCGCAGGAATTGGCCCACTTTTAATTTTTGCACCGGTGTTAGCAGGAAGCACCTGTATCTTCCGCTTCAGTTTATCACATGTTAGTAGGCGTGTACAACTGTTACATTTTATTAATTGTCATTATCTTATCACCGCACTTACTTGTGAAAATCTCCTTCGCAGCGAATTAAATTATTCATGTGTTAATGTAATTATTATCAGTTCCGCTTCGCATTGAACATTTATTTTTATTTGGTTGGTAGTCAGTTTGTCAATACGCCGAGGAAAGCACCGGTAAGTACCGGTTTTTCAAGTTTTTAGTTTGGATTATGGTTTAATTAATTAATTCAGACCTTGCGACTAACAATTAGCTGTCAAATGCGTCAATTATTGTTTTCGTAAAATTTTTTATGTTGACACGAAGCGTAAAAATTATGACTAAAACGGCTTCTGTCAGATTTTATGTTCCCGGCATATTTTATAACCAGTCTGGGGAAACACCTGTTTGTTGTCAGATTTCTCATCTTCCTGCTAAAGGATCTTAAGATTTTCATATGTTGGCAATAATAGAGTCATAATAAGTGTCATTTGTAAAAGCACCTGTTTTTAATGTTCCTAGTCACACTTACTACAACTAGAATGTGCAATTTTGCTGTTAGTGTAAAAATCGGTCGTTTGTTAAAATACTGCTCATATTTGTTGGGAATAATTTTATAAATACATATGTAGAAAGCTGAAAACAGTAAGCAGTGCAGGGGCGGATCCAGGAATTAATTTTGGGTGGGGGGCTATCTAAAAAAATTTTAAATGATGAGGGTATACAGTGAGCGGCAAAATTATAGAATAATCTTATTTATTAAAACTGAAAATATTTTATTTTGGAAAAATGCTCGAACAGGTCAATTTTCTTTTTAAAAAATACAAAATTTTTAACTTGATTTAAAATTGTTTCTTTGTTTTTTATTGATAGTATTTCACTTTTTGGATAATTTTTTTTAACTATGTAATACATAATATTTTGGTGTTGCCATTTCGACAATTATCTATCGAATTCGCTAAAAAAATAGGGGTTTCCATTAAAAAAAATGTCGCTGCCGTCATTACCCAAAAACCAAAAAGTGTAGAATTTTAAAACAAGTTGAAAATTGTGTATAAGGTGTTCTAGCGAGTTGGTAAAGTTCATTATTCAAAGAGATATAAACTTAATTTAATGAAATACCTAAGATGTGGCCCAAAGAAAATAACAATTGATGATTTCTTTTTAAATTAGTAAAAACTAAGGAAGTTGTATCGAGAGATCAAGATAATTTGTCCTTGTATCCGAAAACGTATGTCCTGTGCCTATGTCTGTGAAACGTCAAATAAAATGACAAGTGAAAAGGTAAAATCTCATGATTAAAAAGATAACTAAATTTATGATTTACCTTCAAAAAAGGACGCTCTTATTATTATACGTCGGCGACTAATTCCAGTCCATTTTGCCGCTTTCGACTTGTCATTTTATTTGACGTTTCACGTGCAGTTAGTTCAAAAACAGACATACGTACAGTTGTGGAATTAAAAATTCGGGCAGTACCTATTTTTCTGTCACTTTAAAAAGTTCACTGTAAAATACCTTTTACTATCATCATGACTGACATTTGACAATTAAATTTATTTTTATTTGTTGTTAAATTTGTTATTTAAACAATTTGTCTGTCTTAGGAAATTTATTAAGATCTGCTGCCTACCCGTTATTATGCCACAAATCACTATTTTTGAAAGTAAATAAGTCAAAATGACATAAATATGACAAGAGTAAAAAATGAGGTTATTAATATAAAGGTTGTTTTAGAGTTTACATTATGAAAATGACAGTACTGCCCGAAATTTTAATTCCGAACTGTACGTTTTCGGATCCAAAAATGATTACAAATTATTTCGATCTCTCGGTAGGTATATGTATGATTTGTATTAATAAGTGTGATTTAAAAAGAATTCTAATATTTCAAAAACTTTAGGTCATAAGATTTTTATATTAAAATTTAAATTTAAAAAATTGAAGCTTTTGGTGGCAAGTTTGGGGGGGGGGGGGCTCCCTCCCCTGGATCCGCCCTTGAAGCAGTGTAAGCAGAACAGGAAATTCTAAATTATTTTACAAAAAAATTCTGTACCTTTGCCCCAAAAAATTGAAAATTTCAAAAAATGTCAAGATTCAAAGTATTCAAACCGTATTTTAAAATAGCAGAATTAATATCATTTGAATTCATTTTTAGTCGCAATTCGAGATTTTAACTAGAGGTTTGCACATCAATTTAGCTTAAAAATGCAAGTAATCTTACTTTTGGGTTTTGTAATTTTCATCCTGACCCATAGAGAAAAAATGACAAGTCAAAATAATTTATTGATCTTATATAAAAACACATATTGCTGACATTATTGTTTCGGAAAATCATCTCCAAAAATAAACAACTGAAACTTTGAAATTCCAGTTTCAAACGTCAATCGTAATGACAATAAAGCATGGCTTAGACTGACATTTTGTGAAATGACATAAATTTAATGTCCAAAATTCCGTGTCCGCAATTGTAATTAGTAGTTTTGCTCACCATTTTGAATCAAAGTGTCAATAATTAGCAACGTATCACCATGGATACTTTTGTTTTGTTGCCTTTCATAGACTTTTAATTCAAAATGGCGGATTCATCATATAATATACTTTCATAACTAAATCGGCAATAATACGGAAACAATAAACGATGTAAATCATTTCAAATCCCCATTTCCCAAATTTCTATGCGTGTCTCTGACGTTCCGCTATGACCGGAAATTAATTGTATTTGTCAACGGGACGTCCTGTCAGTGAAGTTGTTTACGGTTTTACTCGAGAAATACGTAATTCAATAATTTGGCCGAATTGCTATTTAACTTTGAGGGTCACTTTTACGATATTTGTCGTAAAAGTACCCGTTACTTCAATGACAATAAATTGAAAACTAAAATAACTATTCCAATAATAACCGAATTATTTGTATTTGTCTTCCACTTTCCCTGATGCTATCAATAATAATTTTTCCCCACTTGTAAACCCCACCTGTCGCCAGTTGTTTTACTTTTATTTACTTATTGCCAGCGCAACTTGACACCTGTCACACCATTGACATTTCTCATTATCGATTTTAAAACTCGCCTTTTGCCACTCGAAACCCGAAGTTATGTAAACAAGTTCTCATATCGTTTAAACCTGGTAAAAAAAGAAATCCAAAATGACAGCGACACTTTATAATCCTATCCACATGTGCATGTTTTCTTATCCGGGGGAATCCTGGGATATTATTTTAGCGTCCAGCTGTGCGCCATAAAACGCGCATTGATACAAACGCGTTCTAAAATTAGTTTAAACGGTCGCTTTGTTTTCAATTAACGTGGAATTTGTGACGGTGCAACACCTGTCGCCGCCTCTGACTTTGTCGAAATATCTATACAAAGGGAGATAAGATTTTCGTGGGTGTGAAAAGATGGGGCTGAGGATGCTGTGCGCCACTGGCTGGATCAGTGACCGTGGCCAGCTGGCGCCAGAGTCGCGCCATAAATAATACCGCACAAGTAGTGCTACAACAGAGGAATGCCACCGGCCAGATGGTCGCCCGTCAGAGGCCACCGACGATCGTTTGCACCACGGAATAGAAAGACACGAGACAAGGACGCGAAACGAGAGAGAAAAAGAGAAGGACAATTGCGACAAGCGCTCAAAAGGGCATAATTCTATAAAGCTCTATCAAATTTATACAAAAATATTATCATTGCAACCTCTGCGAAAACGTAATAGTGGCAATTTTTTTTCAATTGAATTGAATTGAATTGAATTATCTTCATTGACTTTTAAAATACCCGGTATACCTACTATTAATAGCAATTGCCACTTAGTAACTGTCAATTAACAGTTACTAAGTAGCAATATCTATGGTAACAATTGTAGCAATTGCCACTTACTGTCAATTCAGTTTAAAATATTTTGTAACCACTACGTTTTTGTAGAAACTCACCAAAAGAGTGTGTGTGAACTCGCGCCCCAGAAAAAAATTTCAAACCACGAACATGAAAAAAATGTTTAATATGTAATTACAATTCAGGATGCAGCTTCTTTCTTTCCTCATATAAAAGCCTGCAGCAAAAAAAAACATGTCAAATTGTTTTGCCAACAGAGGTAGAGTCAAACGTCAAAATTTGAACCCCCATAATTTCTAAATTTTTATTGATAATTTTTTAAACATTTGTTCTATGTTCCTGGTATCTTAACTTACTTGACATTAACATCTGAGGCGCGAATCCTGAATCATCATGTATATGAAAAGTGGTAGGTTTTAAACAAGATGTAGAGTCAAATACGAGTACATACGAAACGATAGAGGATAGTGTAAAGCCCTCTTTACCAACTATCAAAGTTTTAGTTTTATACATATTGTTAATACTAAATCTTTTAAAATACACACCCCACAATAATTATCGCATCACTTTGGTTCTTTTAAACTCCGGCTAAACCTTAGGTTCTGTTTCGATCTGTATTAACATTCCCTATACCTACAGGGTTATTCATATATATGAAGCAATATTTGAACCTCAAAAATGATCTATAAAATGATGTTAATTTAAATAATAACTCGTGTCCTATCTCTATTGATAAGAATTTTACAGCCCTCGGAATGTGGGTATGGAAATTTGATTTTTTGTAATAACTTTGGAACTATTTGACCAAATATTATAAAATTTGGAACATTTCCTTGTGACAACATACCTTTTGAAGTGGTAATCACGAAAACCGGATACATCTACTCAATTTTCGGTTCCAGCAGTTGCAGGTCACATTTTCTGTGTTTTTCCATTTTTTTGCTCTCTTAACACCAATTTTTTATTGCCCAAATCGATAGAGTAATCAATTTCGAATAAAAAACGCATAATCTTTAATACCCCTAAAATGGACCGTTTCAAAGATATTTTAATTTAAACTGAGGACTGCACAACGCTGAAATAAAAAAATAGGGATTTTGAATAAGTGGTATCCACGGCAACCAATGACCATGGTCACATAAATCCCTGCCAACTTTGACAATAAATTTTTGTGAATTTTTTATGAATTAAATGCTACGTGATCCATTGGGATTTATTCTAAGTTATGTTTGGAATCTGAGGTAAACTCTTTTATTAAATATTTTCGATTAATTTCTAATAATCGTCCAATGTCAAAGTTGACAGATGCCTGACAGCGATTAGTGAGACCATGGTCATTTGTTACCGTGGATATCATCCATTCAAAATCCCTACTTTTTGGTTTCAGCGTTGTGCAGTCCTCAGTTTAAATTAACATATCTTTGAAACGGTCTATTTTAGGAGTATTAAAGGTTATACGTTTTTTAATGAAAATTGATTACTCTATCGATTTGGGCAATCAAAAATTGGTGTTAAGGGAGCAAAAAAATAGAAAAACACAGAAAATGTGAACAGCAACTGCTGGAACCGGAAATTGAGTGGATGTATCCGGTTTTCGTGATTATCAGTTCAAGGGTATGTTGTCACAGGGAAATGTTCCAAATTTTATAATATTTGGTCAAATGGTTCCGAAGTTATTACAAAAAAATCAAATTTCCATACCCACATTCCGAGGGCTGCTCAGTAGAGATAGGACACGAGTTATTATTTAAATTAACATCATTTTATAGGTCATTTTTGAGGTTCAAATATTGCTTCATATTTATGAATAACCCTGTATGTTTGATCATTTTCAAGTTATAGTAACTTCTTTTGATATTGTGAAAAATTCATTAGACATAGCTACTTTAGCTCAGGTTGTCATACTGGTCGATTTGGGATGTGTACAAAATTTTAAATTCCTATCTGCATTAGAAGTTAAAAAGTTTCTAATGTAGGCCCTTTATAAAGAGTCTCATAAACATCACACCAATTGCTTAGAATGTAGATAACAAATTTGAAAACTAAAAACTATGCCAGGTGAAAATAAAATATGGAACTTATTGACAAATAATAAGTACTATAAAAATGCGCACGTTTCTCAAGTGTAAAATTCTTTGAATTTTTTTTTTGAGTTGTGCAAAATTTATATTTTTTAATGGCCTTTTCAAAATAAAAGTTACAACTGTCTACATTTCATTCAATTTTTTTTATTTCAGTTAAGTTGCCATTTTGACAAAAAAATCAAAAAATTTAGTACACTCATGGACATGTTTTAAAACTGGTTTGTTTATTTGTTTTATTAGTAATTATAATAATAAATATTTTTTTGTCTTTTCTTTATTTTTAATACAAAACTTATTATTATTTTTAACCTACCTGCTGGAAATTTTTCAAAAATTTATTTCTCGCATTTTACAACGTTTTTGTACTTTTCTAAGTCTCTTGAACCCCCAAGAGTGCAAATGGTTCAATTTTAAAGTTTTTAGTTTTTTAGATTTTGGTCGAAATTTTTGGCGATTTTCGATACGCTGACGGTTTATTGTTAATAACTTCGGAATTATTGATGTTTTTGTTTGGTACCGTTGGAAAGTAAATTAATTGTTTATCATATAGAAACAAGATAATTGTTTTATGTTAAATAGTTATCGAGAAAATTGCTGATCAAATCGAAACATTATACATACCATGAATAAAAAGTATGTTGCTTAAACTATTTATTTTTTGGAAAATCTAATTGATGAATGATAAAGTACTATAAAATGTGATGTTTTGAAATCAATGAAATCACGAATTAAATTTTTCAAAATTTTCTTTTGTTTTTGAGTTCTACAAAAAAAAATATTTCTTTAAATGGCAACTCACTATAAAACCATTTTTCTTATGAAGGTTATGATTTAAGAATTACAACTATTTACTTTATATTTAATAAAAAAAAAATTGTATACATAAAATGCAATTTTGTCAAAAAATAGCATATCTGAAATATGAAACAAAATTTCGTTTTCAGACGAGCACATTTCTTATATTACTTTAATTTATATTAATAAATATTTTCTGGAGACAAATGATTAAAAAAAAACGCTTATATTCAGCCTGTATTCAGGGTGCGCCAGAACTCGCACCTCAGAGAAAATTTTCAAGTAAGCTTAGATACCAGGAACATGAAAAAAATGTTTAAAAAATTCTTTCGGTCAAAAAATTTTGACATTTATTTTTTGATATTTGACATTTTTTTATATCTATTTAATGATACTGATGATCTTGTATATGTTTTTTTTTTTAATTACTTTGTAAAGGGACAAAAATTTTGCCAATAAAAGCCACAAATAACATTGAACAGAGTTACAACTTAGGATACAGCTTCCTTGTTTCCTCTTTTAATAGCCTATAGCAAAAAAACCTGGAAAATTATTTTTCTAACAGAAATAAATAGAGTCAAAGTGCAAACTTTAAACCCTCATAACTAAGATAAAAAAATTTAAATATTTTTTCCATGTTCCTGGTATCTTACCTTATATGACATTTTTCTCTGGGGCGCGAGTTCTGGCGCATGCTGTATAAACATAAGTATAAGTGGCTAATTTATGGTTACATATTTAAGATTTATCATGTAAAAAATTTACATTACAAAGATCAATAATGCATTTTCATTAACATTTAAGCTTAGCATTTAAGATTTAATTTAAAAATGAACTCTTCTTCACAATTTATTATTGTATTACGCGTAATTTAAAATTGAAAACAAATTATATCAATCGTGTCTTCAAATACTAATATACATTTTTCAGAACCCATGAAACGGTACTGATTTGGTGACGTTTATCTCAGTCAACATGACAAAAAAGACTTGATTACAGTTAAACCCTTAAAAAATGAATACTTGATTTATGTTGGTGTTTCCATTTTTTGACGCAGATAGCACCTCCAAAGCTCAAATGCCATATTGTCTTTGGCAGATAGAAAAGTCAGAAGGTATAGAAGCTTGATATACACGATACATTATAATAAAGACTTGACTGGGTTTAATTGTTTTTCTGAGATAAATTACATCAATAGTCAAAGTAACAGGTTAAAAAGTAAACCTGTTTCATACATTTTGTAATATTTTACACATTTGTAGAAATAGGATTTTTTTACCAAAAACCCAGTTAATTTTCTCGTTTACATTAATTTTGTAAATAGCACATTTCCGCGTGGCGCAATTGGGTGTCTCGTCCACAGTATTGACAACCGTCCAAATCGTTGTACTATTGGTGCAAGCAGCGCTTTTCTGTCTCCAGTTTGCTGATTTACGACATGGCATCTGTGCTTTGCCTCCTCTCCGCCCACCACACGTGCATATATCTATAGTTTTACAGATTTGTTTTCAATTTGTTGAGGATAATATGACCACATGGTATACGAGACTGACGTCACAATGATTCACAAAACCACCAGATCAAAAATAGCACCGAACAGGTAGAGTGCCGTTTTCCTTCAATTATCCTTTGAAAATAATCAATGACGTTAGAAGGAAAACTGCATGACGCAATTTGGCTGATTTATGATCAATTAACACATAAAATCGTAAAATTTTGACGGGATTTTGGCGCCGCTTGGCCTCGAAAATTCAAACAAAGAGGATTTGCCACATGTGTCTGAAAAGTGATTTTTCCTAGAACCCTAATTGCAGTGACAGTTTAGTCGAGGAAGTTTCGTGACCCTTTGGTGCTAATAATGGGAACGGCCACGTGCGGCTCACCACCAACCACTTTATTTTTACAACTATGGCTTTACCTGTAATCATAAATAAAGTTTGTTTGGGTGCCAATGGCCCAGAATAATTATTCAGGGTATTTTACGAGTCGTTTGCTTCCTCGAAACTTTACCTGTTGTTGAAACTCATTGATTGACGGGTAATTAACTCCTCTTTTGTCTATTATTACCATTTGGCTTGAAACAGGTGTTTTGATGCGACTTTCACCTGGCAATAATGCTACTTTCCTCAAGTTTGGAACTTTTTTATTGCGTGCAAGATGTTGCTAGTTTGTTGTTTTGGTAAATAAACTAATAACGTAGGAGTAAACATAGAAGTGAATAACGAACGGTTTTATGGTGGAAATTTCGATTTGTAATCGTTTCCCACGTGCATAAATCGACAATTTCACGTTTTAAATATTTTGGTCGTCTTGTGAAACAAAAGCGCAACTTTACCATAAATATTATATTGTTATACAGCTGGTCAGTTTTATCTGCCAAATTTTAAAGTAGCAACTTATCAAAAAAATTCAACCACATAATATCAACACTGTACCATAAGAAATCTATTTCTGAAAAAAAGTCCAACAGAAAACGAGGTAAAAACTGTTATTCTATCATGAACAATAATAATAATTTTCAGTACGGGGTGATTTTAAAGTATGTGCAAATATTTTAACAGATGATACAATTGCGGCCACGGAATTTTTCAGTTTGTCATTCGACTGGTATAAAAATGTAAAACGGGCCTTATGCAACTAACCTTTCTAATACTTTCGGTTTTTGTAATTTCTATCCTGACAGCTAGAGAAAAAAAATGACAACAAATCAAAATAGTATATTGAACTTATATAAAAACACGTATTGCTGGCATTATTGTATTGGAAAATCACGCGAAAAATAAATTTCAACTGAAACTTTCAAATTAAGTATAGTTTCAAACGTCAATCACAATGACAATAAAGCGTGGCTTAAGTACATTGACATTTTTTGAATAGACACAAATTTGATGTTGTAGAGAGATTGTAGTAAAATAGAAGTAAAAATAACTCAAATTACCTTACTATAAACATTCGGATAAGACATTTGAGTTATTTTGATTTCTTTTGAACTCTATTATATGTTATAATACTATGTTAAAATATTTGCAAAAATTTTAAAATCACTGTATAGTTTAATTTTTTTGGAGGAAGCCTATGATTTAGAGATTAATAAGTTGGCAAACTAGAATAATCTAATGCAATTATTGTCGGAGATTATCGCCAAATGAGTTAAAAATAATTTTTGTGTGACTCTTCAAGGCTACCATTACGTTAAGATGTAATAGTAATAAATCTACGAAACAAAGAAACCTAATGGGGATTCCGGTCTTGGAAATTTCTAATCAGCTTTTCAAGCCTCAACAATGGTCACGAGTCGAGTTTATTACCAATACCATAAATTTGGAAAACCACTACCTTGAAAGAGTTCTGTTTTGAAAGAAATTTACCATTGTTCATGAACAAATAAGTCCTTCATTGTCAAAATGCAAATAAAAAATAAACAACAAAATCCAAAACTCTGATTAGGCATTATATCAAAATACACGAATAGAATAAAATTGTTGATATTATACAGGGTGATTCAAAAGTGTTAGACCATCTCTTGGGTGGTGATAAAGGACATCCAACTGAGTTAAAAGTTCCCATGACAAAAAAATGTTTGAGCTTTTTTTCAGGAGATATAGTTCTTCAAAAATTAGATTTTGGATTAAATTTTTGGCTGTTCCGATTATGTAATCTTGAATTTAGTTACAGGAAACGGCAGATCTTGTAAGACTGAACAGATACCTGCTGAAAAAATCACCAATTTGTGTCTTATGGTGTAAAAAACTTTTAATAAACTAGCAAATTCAACAATAAATTAAATCCGACATCGGAAAATAAGAACTAAGGTTTCTGCATGATAGTATGAAAATTGACAGTTCTGTTTTTTTCAAAAAAAAAGCTTGAAACCAAAATCTGAATTCTGCTGTAGATCAAATTTGATTCACACGAGATGCTTAGAAAACGCATAAATCAGTTGAGTAACTCGTAGGTGGCTACTTTTTTACAATTAACATTATTATTAACTTTTAACCAAAAGCTGAGGATGATTTAGTTATTTTTGACAATAGATAATATTCACATTTGAGCAGGTGTTGGAGTTGTTAATTATAGGACAATGATTTACTACACGTCCCCGTATATGGCTAATGATCATGTTATTCTTGTACATAAAAAGTATTTTGACCCTATTAACACTTTCTGCAATTTATTATTAACTAGTGATTTGGATCAATATAAAATTATAAGATTTTGTAATTCGCATCACAGGTCGACAATTCTTGGCTTCTTATGTAGTCAAGGTAAATGATTAATTTAAATTTTAGACATTTCATTAATTATCCTCGGCTTTCTACCCACATTCTGGTGTCAAAATCGTCAAATTTCACGGGTGAGTCTATGCAGGGTGTTCGGTCCAAGTCGCCCCGGCCGATAACACCTAAACTTAATTTTTTTTTCAAAAACTAAATTTTCAAATAATACTATTCATTCCTAGTTTTTTTGGTAAATGCATCAAATTTTTTTGGCACATCCGGTGTAGCCGGAAATGCTACCAAATTTAGTTTTTCAAATGGAACACCTACGTTTTTTTTCCTCGAAACAAAAATAATTGACATGAAAGATACGGTAAACCACTATTTATTACATTTTACTTTACATAATGCACTCAGAAAACAATTTAAATTTTTGAATTTTATTGTAAATTTTGCAACGTAGGCGGATTTTACTTGTCAAGGTATTCATGAAAAAAGCAATATGCTTGGATATCGTTTAATTCTTAGTTTGACAAAGCCTAATTTGTCAATAAATCTTATTGAGATCTTTAATAATGGTTGTTATTAATTACGACGAATTGGTAGATCAGCTTGAAGTGTTTTTTAAGTGCAACAAGAATAGAGCGGAAGGTGAAAGACAGTATAGAGAAAATATTCAAATAGAATTCACCCAAATCGTTGAAAATTTTGTCGAATTGAAAAACAACTGAGACAAATAGGTTCGCTTCTTAAAACTAAAAAACCTGAAAACCTGACAAATTAGACTTGTCAAACCAACAATTAAACTGTATCCAAGCATTTTTTTTTATTCATACCTTTCTTTTAAAATAAAAAATCAGGCTACGCGACCAATTTCCTTATAAAATTCTAAGATTTAAGATGTTTTTTGATTGCATTGTGTTACGCAAAATGTAATAAATAGTGGTTTACAGTATTTTTTTATGTCAATTATTATTGTTTGGGGAAAAAAAAACATAGATATTCCATTTGAAAAACTAAATTTGGTAGCATTTCCGGCAACACCGGATGTGCTAAAAAAATTTAATACATTTATTAAGAAAGCCAAGAATGAATATTATTACTTAAATATTTACTTTTTGAAAAAAAGAAGTAAGTTTAGGTGTTATCAGCCGGGGCGACTTGGACCGAACATTCTGAATGTCGGCACGCGTGAACGCACCTCTCCCAAATCGCAACGTGAAGGCGTCTTTAGGCACGTCGTGGGCGTCGCGAAGAAATACCTCTCGAAGCGTCTCGCCAGGTGTGTTTTAGTCTACACAACGGCCGTCGTATGTAAATATAAAGCGTCGGCGGCGTCAAAGCGGCGCCGGCCGTTCCGAGCCTTCATTCCGCCCGTCCGTCGTCCTGTCACCGACACAATGCTCGATAAAATTAGCTGCCAGGAATGTGGTCAGATGTTTCGTTGTGTTTTTTTTTTGGACGATGCGGGTGAAGAAATCGCGCCCTCTTTCTGAAATAAGCGGCCGCAGGTGGCGGAATGGCCCACTCGAAATAAGGACGCATTGTAACTAAACATTGAAAGACAAAAAGAAAGACCGAGTCTGGCAGAGAGCCGCTCCTTGGCGTCAGTTAGTCGCTTCTATTCACTACTATCCCAGCCGATTCCGAGAAGAAAACAGGGCCGGACCGGCCGAAATCACCGCCGCGCCGCCAGATGTGCGTGCGACGCCCACCGGGAAGAATCCCAGATGTGCACTTGACTTTGCTGTTTAGGATGATTATTAGATTACGGTACAACATCTGGACGGATCGTAATATTTGAGCAAGGGTAATGGAAAACGGTTACTGCCAGCGGATACAACGCGAGTTTTATCGGGCTTTGTTGCGAGAAATGAAGTAAAAATGCATGCCAATAACGGCCGCACTTGCTAACAAACAGTGACAATTTCGGTTTCAGCGATTTACAGTTACAGGCAAACGGAAACGAGATCTTTTAAAGAAGCCAACTCGAAGCCATGTTTTTTTAATCCAAAAATTATTTCCTTTTTTCGACGCTATCTTTTTAATTATGTTGTCGCTCTCTTTTGTTTTCGTTCGTTAGGCGTTATAATACAGGGTTATTCATAAATATGAAGCAATATTTGAACCTCAAAAATGACTTATAAAATGATGTTAATTTAAATAATAACTCGTGTCCTATCTCTACTGATAAGAATTTTACAGTCCTCGGAATGTGGGTATGGAAATTTAATTTTTTTGTAATAACTTTGGAACTATTTGACCAAATATTATAAAATTTGGAACATTTCCTTGTGATAACATACCCTTTAAACTGGTAATCACGAAAACCGGATACATCCACTCAATTTCCGGTTCCAGCAGTTGCAGGTCA
The DNA here is from genome assembly GCF_015345945.1 of Tribolium madens. Lineage (NCBI taxonomy): Eukaryota > Metazoa > Arthropoda > Insecta > Coleoptera > Tenebrionidae > Tribolium > Tribolium madens. Next base: position 5,032,789 of record NW_025400984.1, read on the forward strand.
CATTTTCTGTGTTTTTCAATTTTTTTGCTCTCTTAACACCAATTTTTTATTGTCCAATCAATTTCTATTAAAAAACGCATAACCTTTAATACTCCTAAAATGGACCGTTTTAAAGATATTTTAATTCAAACTGAGGACTGCACAACGCTGAAACCAAAAAGTAGGGATTTTGAATGGATGATATCCACGGTAACAAATGACCATGGTCTCACTAATCGCTGTCAGGCATCTGTCAACTTTGACATTGGACGATTATTAGACAATTAATCGAAAATATTTAATAAAAGAGTTTACCTCAGACTCCAAACATAACTTAGAATAAATTCAAATGGATCTCGTAGCATTTAATTCATAAAAAATTCACAAAAATTTATCGACAAAGTTAACAGATGCCTGGCAGGGATTTATGTGACCATGGTCATTGGTTGCCGTGGATACCCCTTATTCAAAATCCCTATTTTTTGATTTCAGCGTTGTGCAGTCCTCAGTTTAAATTAAAATATCTTTGAAACGCTCCATTTTAGGGGTATTAAAGGTTATGCGTTTTTTATTCGAAATTGATTAATCTATCTATTTGGGCAATAAAAAATTGGTGTTAAGAGAGTAAAAAAATGGAAAAACACAGAAAATGTGACCTGCAACTGCTGGAACCGGAAATTGAGTGGATGTATCCGGTTTTCGTGATTACAAATTCAAAGGGTATGTTGTTACAGGTAAATGTTCCAAATTTTATAATATTTGGTCAAATAGTTCCAAAGATATTACAAAAAAATCAAATTTCCATACCCACATTCCGAGGGCTGTAAAATTCTTATCAGTAGAGATAGGACACGAGTTATTATTTAAATTAACATCATTTTATAGGTCATTTTTGAGGTTCAAATATTGCTTCATATTTATGAATAACCCTGTATATGACTACCATATTTAACGTATTTATTTAAAAATGTACTGGTTTTTAAACTTAAGAAGAATTATCATTTTATTCTAATTTGATTGCGATTCTAGTTCTCTTCAATTCTGTTGATTGAAAATGGGTAATGAATGTAATTTTATGTCCTCGTTTCTATAATAATAATAAATAGAAGTGTATACCGAAATATTACGAAAGGGCGAAATGTCAATTGGCGTCACTCCTGATGATGACTACTTAAATAAAATAATAATAAAATAAGAACATACCTACCAATAAAATAAGGGCAGCTACATATCAATGTAAAAAGTGAATTTTTGGATTCATCGTTGCGAGTATAGAATACAAAGTTTTATTTACGATATTTTTGAATAAAACACTTTCTACTTACGAAATTTATATTTGTTATAATGACAGATCTGTGGCTTATGATAAGTGTGAATTATGAGTAGCATAATGTTGTACTTACCTATAGTTACATAAATAACAAGCGTATTATTCAATAATCGTAGATAATAGTATATTAAAGAACGCAAATGACTTATGAAACAAGTTTTTTTATGGTATTTTCTTTATTTTGCGCGTTTTACGGACTTTTTTAACATAAAAGTCAATTTTTCAAAATTTAGGAACTTGCTCTAATAAGGTTGTGGTTGGTAAGAAATGTCACAAAGTTTGAAAGTTCGATTTTCGAAGTGTCAAGTCTCAAGTATTTTTACAGAATTTTGTTGAATTAACAATCAATATTGCAAATATTTCATGCACACCACCTGAAAAAGAGAAACGCTCAAAACGGCGCTGAAAATCATCATTACCACCTCTAGACAGTAAATTGTACTAGTCTATTTCAGCACCCGAATTGATGTTGAAACAGTTCATTAAAGCATCGGTTTTGGTATCGACATAAGCTTTTATTCAGGCGCAGAATATAAAAATACTTACAAATGCAACTTAGTATTGCTACTGTAATTTGTTGGAATGTTTCTGATAAATGGTATAACAGTAGAGTACATTGTTACAACCATAGTTTACTATTACGGAACAATATAAGTGTCAGCAAATGTTAAAAGTACATATATATGTTACGGCCATTTATTTTACCAGATTGTCGGTAATAACTAAACTAAGGGGACCTGATTTAAGTTGTAAATATGTATTTACCTCTTTGACAATAATGAGACCCACTAAAGTATAATTTTGAGAAATAACAACGATTGCAAAAGATATAAGACGGTGTTCACTCAAAACTCCCAAAAACAAAAGTTTTATTGGATTCTCCAGGTATTTGGCATCACTAGCAACGGTCATAATCATAAATAATAAACTAGTTAGAAGAAATTGTTCTTTACTGTTAGAATTATTACAACTAAAATCAAATTCCTTTACCCAAATGCAAGTAGGAGTCTATAATATAGGTATAGCCGGTATATTATACTGGCTGGCCCAACTAAACTTTCAATTTCTCACCAAAAGAGTTTGCATGACCACAACATTCATACATGTCAGCCAATTTTTCCGAATTTTGTCCTTAAAGATAAAGGTTTACAAGATTTGTAGAAATTGATAATAGTTAGTTAATATTAACTAAATTTAAGTTCACCGACCTATTTTTAACCCCGAACGGGAAAATGCTTATAAAAGCTCGGAAAGGCAATATATTCAGAACTTGTGTTATGATATTCTCAAAATCTTTTCAACAAAAAGTAAACCAAGGGTTTCAATTTAGCATTCGGCACCCAAAAAATATAAAGTACGTCATCCCCTTTTGTCTAAAGGCGGTAGTGTGGGACAGTGAAATTATAATCACAATTTCGATAAAGCGCACTATACGCAGCTTATGTTTTTCTCTTTGATATAAGAAAACGTTTTAGTTAATGTTAAAACTTGCAGAATTATACTCATGTTCTTTCGGTTCTTTGTGTCTAATTCACTTTAGAAACAAGGAAAAACATGTATTCTTTTAATGGTGTTATTTAATATGAATGTGTTATTATGTAAAGTTGCGGAATTAAAATTTCGGGCATAATGTAAACTCTAAAACAACCTTTACATTAATAACCTCATTTTTTACTCTTGTCATGTTTATGTCATTTTGGCTTATTTACTTTCAAAAATAGTGATTTGTGGCAGCAGATTAAAGTTCAATTAATAAATTTCCTAAGACAGACAAATTGTTTAATTAACAATTTTAACAACAAAAAAAAGTTTAATTGTCAAATGTCAGTCATGATGACAGTAAAAGGTAGTTTACAGTAAACATTTTAAAGTGACAAAAAAAACTGACCGAAATTTTAATTCCGCAACTGTATACAGTAGTGGACGTAAACGAATAGGATAGTGCTTTTTTTTTCTAGTGTAAACTGGGCTTTCTGGACTTTCCAGAAGTCAGAAGTATTGTAATTTGAACGCAAGTAAAAATTTTTGCAACATATGTATAATACAGAGTACCTAATAATTCAATTTAGATCAGAATTTAATCAAATTATTTTAAAACTAAAATTTTTCTACTATAGTTTTTGAATGTTACAGCGATGAGCAATCCGTCTGATCACATTCCTTCTTCCTCTCTAGCATAATTGGGCAGTTGACAATACTACTAATTCGAGCATTTTGTAACTTCAATTAGACAAATCAATTTTTGACAAATCAGTATGACAAATAAAGCCAAATTCAAAGTACTAAATTTTATAAAAAAAATTATTACTTGATGTTTCGACTTGTCCTATTTCTTTATGTACACAATGTATTTATTTTTTACACTTTTAAAGATTTTTGTGTCAACAATAGTCTTGAATAACCCCGATAATTCTTAGAATTCTAATAAAATGTTAAATGAAAACAAACCAGTCGGAATCTATTTAATTAAACCACGAATACGTGTGTGGCACTGTTTTGGTTGAACACGTGTGCGCATTTTTGTACGAAAACTCCACTAGATCCAATGAATCTGCACCAGGTGTACGCCTCCAGTTTTCAGGATTTGCTTATTTTTCTAGTAGGTAGTTTTATTCTGAGCTTTGCGTAACTTTCAAAGCATAAACAGAATTCTCTTGAAACTTTTTAAGCAATTCAACAAGAAAATTGAAACAATGTCTTCAAAAGAATCATGATTCTAAGATACAATTTTCTCCGTCTCGTGCACCCCTTCGCATGCCTCAAGCACCTCCGCTAATAACCGAAATTAAGTTATAGCAAGCCCGCGCTTCCGGCACGGCTGGCATTGTACCGCCGATCTCACATGTGCTTCCGTTCGACGCATAAATAAATACCCGCGCTAAAGGAAGTTCCAGCATAAACAGTCGCGGATGCTGGCGGCTAATTTTGGACTCGATTTCGATGAAATCCCAGTCAAAAACTACACCGACTAATCGCGCCTCGACAAGAGATTCTCCACGGTTCAGGTAATGGAAGGTCAGACGCAACAGGTGTCTCCGAGTTGGGCACCCCACTTTAGACAGGTGCCATGGCCATGGAGCCGCACAGGTGATGTTATCGCAGCAAAACTGACTCGGATGAATTAATTCCATGCCGCTAACGATGTGCAACCATGAAAGGTTTATTTTAATTGGGAGGGTAATTATACCGACGCCTAGGACCGGGGGTTATCAGAGGTGAGGAGCGCGGAAAAAGGTCAAGTTTTATCGGCGGTGCCGCCACTGAAGGCGCTTGGCTGGTATTTCGCATGATAAAGAGATAAAACGAGAGACATTTGCGAGGACAAGTATAAAGAAAGGAAAAAGCTTACTGAGTACTGTGATGCAGGAATAAAAGAAAAAAGAAGGTTATTTATTACAGTCATAATTTGCAAAAATTATATTCGAACTGATTTTTAACATTTGAGGGCCTGACCCAAGTCCGGGTTTGCTACCATTGGGGCCCATTTGCCACTTTATCATAGATACTTTTATGATAGATAATAATTGTTGTTGTATCTACTATTAGTAATCTTTCGTGATGTAATTCTTATAAAGTCTGTCTATATTTGCTTGAATTTTATCGTGCAATAAAGGTATTACTTACCTGTTTGGGCCTTTAGCGATAAAAAACCCTAGGTTCGTTTCCTTCAACGGCCAGCTGATCGCTTTTGTAACAATAGCTTGACAACTACCTTCATTAATTAATCTCTCATAAACTTATTTGGTAAATCAAAACCATAAAATTCAAGCAAAAATAGACTGATTTTATGTTACCTACTTTTAAGCCTGGCCGACCTACGCTATTGTACCTAGTATCATTTTATACAGGGTGTCCCACCTTTAATATCTCTTTTATTTGCCCACAGATTCTAACGAAATTTAAAATGTAGATTATTTAGTAGGTAGAGATAAATATTAAAACAATCCTACCCCTTATAATGTGATGTTAACATGTCTTTTAATTAAATAATTATTATTTAAAATCAAATACTAATTTGGTTTTTATTTGCTATTAAGTACTTTTTTTTTATTGGCTATTACTGAATAGTTAATAAAAATGCCATAAACAAAAAGCTCTCCTTGAAAGAGGTTCCGCATATAAGAAAAAAGAGTAAAATTGTGTTAACCCTGAAGATGCAAAATCATGGGCGGCTGTAAAAAAAAAGAACGATATTACCGAATTTTACTCACCCCTGGCAGTGTGACGTTTATTGTTTTTCTAACTTCAAAAAATTAATAACGTAATTTAGAAATCGCATTTATTGGACTACCATCGTCATCACTGGTTCTAAAAGTTCTAACTTCTTTACCACATGTTCTGAGGGTTGTACAAAATGGTACTTGGAGACGTTAAACTATTGTTTTAGAGTTAACTTTGATAAAATTCTTTTAAAAAATAGGTAAAAATTTTAAAAACATAACCAACGTATTTCTTCTGATTCAGACGAGTGATTTAATAGTAAATTGAGAAAATACAGGGTACGCCAGAACTCGCGTTTAAAATTCTATATGTCAAAAAAATTTGACATTTATTTTTTGACAATTGACATTTTTTTATGTCTATTTAATGATACTGATGATCTTGTATATGTTTTTTTTACAATTATTTAGTAAAGACACAAAAATTTTGCCAATAAAAGCCACAAATAACATTGAACAGAGTTACAATTTAGGATACAGCTTCCTTGTTTCTTCTTTTAATAGCCTATAGCAAAAAAAAACGAAAATTATTTTTCCAACAGAAATAACTTATAAATTTTAATAGATAAATTTTTTTTAACATATTTTCCATGTTCCTGGTATCTTACCTTATATGGCATTTTTCTGTGGGGCGCGAGTTCTGGCGCACCCTGTATGTCTTAAAATTATTATTTTTTATCGTGAATTTTATTAATACTAAATGAATCTTCACCTTCTAGGTTGTCCACATTTTAAATTTTATAAAAATCCTTTAGCAAATAATAGAGATATTAGACCCGAAAGACTTACGTGAGACCCCCTGTATAACTTTTTTATTTTGTATTTTAAAGCCATATTTTTATCAACAGTTTTTTGTGTCTTTTAATACAAAATTTTGCTTTAAAACTCAAAACATTTCGAGTTTTCTTTATTGTCAAGCCAAAATTATAAATTCCATAATTCAAAACTACTGTAGGTACAACATGTAGATACATGTAGTACGTCTATGTTTTACTATTTCCTTAGTCCAAATTTAAAATAAACTCAAAGTTCTCAGTAGTTTCAGCTTATAATAATTGTGTGTTGAAACGGAAATTCAGTTGAAAACCAGATTTTCGATAGAAACTCGAATTTTTTAAATTAAATTGGAATTACGATTTATTGATTTCCATCATTTTGTGTCTTTTAATTCAGAAATTAGTGTTTGAAAGTTACATTTTGCTAGTTTTGCAGTTTTTAAACTGAAATTTCAACACCTAAAAAAATGTAAGTTTTATTTATTTCGAAAAGTAGGAGATCTAACAAAATCAAATACACAATTTCGTATGTTTTCATTTCATTTTGTGCATACAAATTTTACAAATGGAGTGAAGGCAATATTTCAAGATTCTCTGGATGGTTTCATGGTTTTTGATGCAAAAAAAATCGAATGAGTAGATTTCTTCGGTCTGCTATTTTAAAACCGTTTCAGTTCCGTGTTCCTGAACCGCCATGAGTAACATTTGTCTGAAAGAATTTATTTTCATGAGTCAGAGAAGGTCACGTCCGATTGTTTGTCAACTCGTATATTCCCCGACCATTATCTCCACAATTTTAACTTATATCCGACAACTCCATGTATAATTGTTCAAACCGGCCCCTTAAATGGTTATGTCGTGTAAATCGAATCAGCTCTATTTTCTAAATAAGGTGGCAGCTGCATTGATTATTGCATTATACATCAAGAATGCTTTTTTCTGACTCAAGCCTCGACAAAGAACCATAAACAATAAAAGTGTAGTAATGATAGTGGCGCCGGTCCGACGCCGATAAAACCATTTTCTGTAAATCACTGGAATCAGGTGTTTGCAATAACGAGGGTTACGTCAGGGTCCAGATGTGTCCGAGCCAGTCTAGCCATGCGCTCATAAATTAAAAACGATTGTTTAATTGACAGATCGACAATAACAACATTTGGTAAATCAACAACCACAGACGCCAAGGTCACACCAAATGTTGAACTTGTAATAATTTATTGCACTGCTTCTTATCGAATTGGGAAACACCACATTGACCGACAAAACTCTTAATCTTCGTCAATTTTATTTATCCTCAAGTCGAGTCAAGTGGTATTGTTATAGGGAGACCCTTATTAACTTGAAGAGAATCCTCACAGGTAAAAGGATCCACCTTGACCTTCATTATCACATGAAGAAGACTTAAGTGGCTTGAAATGACTCGACTCGATTGTCCAGTGAGAGGTGTAAAGAAACCACCACAAAGTGTGGTTCTGATTTTCCCACTGGGGATGTTTTTGAGTGTCCCGCAAGGGTCTGAAGAAGACCTTTGTTGTTTTTACTGATGATTAATGACAAAAAGAGGGAGAATGGGCGATAAATTGTACGAAGACGTCAGAAGGGGAGATGAGTTACATATTTCCGTATTATGTCACAGATGGCTAACATCCAGGGCCTTCATCTGTTTTATTAATTTGTTCCGATAAAGCCGAGTAAAGCATCATACAGGATGCGCCAGAACTCGCGCCCCAGAGAAAATTTTCAAGTAAGATAAGATACAGTTGGAGACAAAATACTTTGGTCGTCACTTTTCTGACACTTTAATGTAATTCAAGCTTTAACGTTAAAATTAATGTCAATTTCAAATTAATGACAGCTACATATTATATCTTTCTATTAAAAAAAAAAAAATATGTACAACTTGTCAACTATGATTGACAGTAGCTAAAAATAAGGTTAATACTGTTAACAGTCCTAAAGCATGCTTTACAATTTAATGTCACTCAAGTGACATTGACGACCAAAGTATTTTGTCTCCAACTGTACCAGGAACATGAAAAAAATGTTTAAAAAATTCTATCTGTCAAAAAATTTTGACATTTAATTTTTGACATTTGACATTTTTTATGTCTATTTAATGATACTGATGATCTTGTATAAAGTAGATTTCATTTAAACTGGCATAATAGGTGGCTATGGAATTTCGTATTTAAGTTTGTAGCCCTGCATATGTTCCTGTTATAACAGCTGATGGGGTTTTTGTTTTTCTTTGATTACTTACCTACATGGTTTATTGAACTGACATGACTGACATTTGTATTCGTTTTTTCATTGTCGAAGGTTTTTTCACTGTTTTTGTTGCTTGTTGGTTATTCCCACTACTTTTTCAAATTTTAATTAAAACTAGTTCTCTTCAGAACCCCAGATTTAAAGTACTCGCTAAGATATGTTTGAAACCATAATGAACTTCTTTTTGTTATTCCTGTTTTAGGAATTTTAGGTTAATGGAATCAAGTATACCAATTTGAATGAAGCTAAATTACTTTATCCAGGGCAAAACGCGATTTTTCAGGCTTCAGTACGCGAAGCTTCATTTTGTACAGATTTCCTTTTTCCCCTCCGATCGCAACAACTTTACCATTGTTTAAAAATTCAAAATTTTGTCCTACATTTTTAATGACAAAATCCAAACCCCTTTCGGATGCAACTTACACGGAAAACAAATTGTGTTTCATCTCCGGTGTGAATAAAACGTCTTTTAAAATTTCTGGAAGCCACTTATTATCAACGAAAGTCTGTATTTTCTACAAAGCAAATAGTGTATGTTTTTAGTCTTAAAACTAAACCTACAAAGGGATGAAACAGGATGTTAAACTTTTTATGGAAAAAACTCTCTCTGAAAACTTCTGAAAAAGGGTTCTTTAAAAATAAAATTTTAACTATCTTAACCTCACTTCTTATAGTGACAAATTTAGTTCCTTAATATGTAAAGCCTTTTTCACATTTAAAGCGCGGTTTACACAATCATGGCCTACTTTTATGCCAATTTCAATGAAATGAATTATATGTTTTTTTCCAATTGTTTAGTAAAAGGACAAAAATTTTGCCAATAAAAGCCACAAGTAACATTGAACAGAATTACAATTTAGGATACAACTTCCTTGTTACCTCTTTTAATAGCCTATAGCAAAAAAACTTGGAAAATTATTTTTCCAATAGAAATAAATAGAGTCAAAGTGCAACCTTTAAATCCTCATAACTTCAAAATTTTTATATATAAAATTTTTTTATCATTTTTTCCATGTTCTTTGTGTCTTACCTTATATGGCATTTTTCTCTGGGGCGCGAGTTCTGGCGCACTCTGTATATCTACAGAGGGCTTGAGATCCAATTGATTTATTCTGGAAATTTTGAAAAAACTAATTTGGATAAATCTTTGTGGCTTCTTCTTGTTTCAACACTTGTGTCTTGTGGATGGGTAGTAATTTGACGATGCGTTTATTGAAAGAGTTGGTGGTGTAAGAGGGGTTTGCTGGTGCCAGGGGCGGCGTGAACCCCGAGTGTGGGCCGTGGGAGCCTCGCTGAGGATAACCGGTAGGCAGAAGTTGGCCGCCTGACCATATAAGCGCGCGGCTGCCTGGCGCCAGATGTTGATCTGCAGCAGCCGCCAGCGCCGACTACTTCTGAACACCACCTGCAAAGAGCGGACTCGATATTCCAAATACGGAGAAGAATTTACGCCAAAAATGGTAGAAAATCGAACGCGCCGGTCCCGGAGAGCAGATTGCCGAGATTCAAAAAGGAATATGTCGTTAATTATGTTGTTTGGCATTGGGAAACTATGTGAGATATTTTAATTAACGAGCAAGAAAACTGTTCACGACAATTAGTCTTCTATAAATTTTTCTATTAAATTAATACAAAAACTTATAATTTTGGTGGTTTTGATTTGTTTTTAAGGTAATAAAAGGAACTATTGAAGGCAAAATTCAACCGATTCCAAGTCTGGTTTACAAAAGCTCAATAAATTATTAATTGATGTTAGATACAGGATCTGTCATATGCAAGTGTCCCAGCGAGATGGTAGTCCATTATTTACCTTTAAATATTATTAGTTTTTTTGGGTAGTAATAAAGCGCTCAGTAAATAATTCAATTTTGATCAGTATAAAATGATAAATGATCAGTATTTAATTAATTTTTGCACAGTAAAAATATAAAATGATTAGTATAATATAATATTTTGCACAAAAAAATAATAAATGCTAGGTAAAGCACGTACAGTATTTTATTGTAATTTGTTCAGTAAAAAAATCCAATTTGCGCAGTAACAATAATAAACGCTCAGTAACTTTATTCAAAATTAGCAAAATAACATAAAATTTAAAGAATTTTCAGTTTTGGTTACATAACAATGTATGGCCTCTGCGCAAGAGTGTTATTTATTGTTGTAGGGTGGTATATGTATTAGCAAGGGCCCCTGTGCAAGAATGATTTTAGCAAGGGCTAAAAACTGTGCATAAATGGTAATAATCAGTCTCATCAGCGTAGGCCACTCTTTGCACTGCTGTGCTCCTGATATCACAATTTTGTTTTTGAACGGTTTGAGACATTCCAGTTTTGCTAGGAAACATTTTGTTTGTAAATGTGTAAATTAATTAGTGTTACTAGACATTCTCATTCGTTTTCTTTACTGTGCATTTATTATTTTTACTGTGCATTTATTATTTTACTGTGCATTTATTATTTTTACTGTGCATTTATTATTTTTACTGTGCATTTATTATTTTTTCTGTGTATTTATTATTTTTGCTGTGTATTTATTATTATTTTTACTGTGCATTTATTATTTTTACTGATCAAAAATACTTGACATTTTAAATAATATACTGTGCATTTAATTTGTTGTCTTTTTTTATGGGAAATTGATATACTAAGCTAGTGTATCGTCTGAAATTATTTTCAGCTATAGAGCGTGTCCCAAAAATGAGTTACAATATACCATAATATTTTTTAGCATTTCTGGATGTAGGTTTTTATTGTTTTTAAATTAAACTTTTATTATTCGATTTTGCTTAGTTTTTATTTTGAAATAAGCTGATGCAGTGTTTTTCCCCTATGTTTAATTTATTAAAATCAAATATTTTAATATCCATGTTATCTTTGAAATGTAATGTTGCTTCAAAAAAAATTTAGGCTCATAATAATGAGTAATAACTCATGAAACATCTTGTTTTTTTAAAGTTATTTTCCTAATGTTAATGTTTTATTTGAAAAAGTTTGAAACCAAAACTTTGAGGACTTAATGAATAAAAAGTAAAAGTAAAAACCCAATTTTTTGTTATTGGATTAAAGTCACAGGGGAAACAAATAGTACGCTGTAAATTTGTCAAATTTCAATAGCCTTTCGTATTAGGTACCTTACAAATAGTTAAAACTCTTATGTTAAAAGTGTACCTCTTCAAGACACAATGTTAATTAATTGCCAAACGCGAATATTTATAACAGAAAATAGAGTGAAAAAATTGGAACGAACGGTAATTTCGGACGCAAAATGCCAAGTCTTTTAATTAGATAAATGAAGAGGGTTTGAAACAAAGTGGAAGTGACACCTGTTATACTAGTGACAGATTATTTTCAAGAGGACTGGTTTTCGGGAAATAATTTTGACATTTGGAGCAAGACATATTTCGAGAGAAGAGTTGGCAACGGTTACCCAGTGATTTACCAGTTTTACCAATCCTCTTCAAGACAAATTGCAATCGTAAAACCGGAGTTGGGATTTATTTTTACCACGTTAGTATTTAATAAATTTTAGTCAAAACAATTAACAGCATAAATTATTTTTAATAAAGTACTCTTAGGGGAAAGTTACTTACAGAACGATGAAAAAAAGTTATTGTATACTGTATTTTAATATTGCACAAAGATTAACGATTTCAATATAGTTTGTTTTTTGAATTAGGCAAATTAATGATTATTTTTGTTAATTAATGTTTTTTTTTAGATTAATTAATATCGAGTTATTTCTAAAATTTATTGTTTGACAGTTGTGTCTATAAGTATGTTTGGTACTACAGAATTAATTTGCTGTTAATTTTCTCAAAAAAATGACAAAACCATAAGAATGCTTTATTATTATTATTATTATTATTATTATTATTATTATTCATTTAAAATTTCTTTTTAGCCAGACGCCAAAAACTGTTGGCACTATGTGAAAATTTGCAACTACAAATTAATCGTATATCAACCTGACAGAAACAAATTTTTATTCCTGGGTTTAATTTGTTTTTATTTATTTTGTTATTGTACTGTGGTAAGTATATTCCAGTGGCGTAACAATTATTAAAGCATTAGGGGTTAGAAAAATGATAACTCTTATTGTTCTACTAGTACTAATGATATTAGAACAATAGTTCGAACTACAATTTCAACAGAGCATCATTTCGTGTTTGCGTTAATGTATGCAAAACAGTATATTGCATATCTCGCATTTTAATTACTCGAACTTTTTTAATTACATATTACATAACCGTTTTAATTTGTAAACAGTTTTTTACTTTACCAAAATTTATCCTTGTCGTGAGTGTTGACATTTTTTTAAGTTTTATTTGGCGACCTTTGGTGTTTAACAATATTAATAAGCTTATTTTAGCTATACCAAGTATTTACATATAAATAAATAACAAGTAAACAAAAATAATAGACGCTATAAACGTAAAATAGAAGTACTTAGGAGCCCCTATATAATGTAAATAAAATTATTCTTAAAAAATTTTTGATTCGTGATTTTCTCACACAAGGATGATTTGAAATGCCATATGAAGGTTAAAAACATTAATTACTGCCGATTGCTCACAAAACTGTGACAGTACTTTCTCGTTACCGGATTTGTCACAGCTTGAACACGTGTTGGTGCAATTAGCACCCAAGCGAATAATTTTATTTACTCATCTCGAATCGACTTTTGAATTCAAACATGACCAAATAAGTAGTAATTACAAGCAGTTAATGTCAAAACTTTGCGCACTAAAATTGGGTGTTTTATGCGAAAATAGCGAGAAGATTTCAATTAAAGCAAAAGTGAATTTTTTACATTTTATTGCAATTGAGTTAGAAACTCATGTGGGACACTTTGATGCTCTATTTGCATAAAAATGCGTGTTGAAAAAAGTCATGTGTGGCTCGCATATGCGTTTCCATTATCGTAAAAGGCATTGTTTCAATTAGGACCGGCTGCGACACAGGTGAATCCCATCGAGATAATAACGTAATGATGATAGTAGCGATGGGTAGTTTAGGCAGGTTGTGTTTGCACGCCTGTTTACCGGTACAGGTGGACTGTTAGCCCCGGACAGGTGCCGTACATCTGCCAAAGCTGTCGCGACCATCTGCTTCCTTCCATAAGTCGATCGGTGTATGCTCACCTGGAAAATTTATCTAATCGGGAAATTGGAAAATCAATGGCAACAATGCACGCGGCCGGGTAATTACCGGAGTCGTGTTACTAGACGAGATCTGAAGCGGATGTGAGATGGAATTTGATTATTATGCGATATGGTGGTACTGTTAGCTCAAGGTCGTTTGCACCGGCTTTTTGTTTAGCCTTTCGGTTGATTATTACTTGTTTAGCTAATAACACGTGTGACAAATGCTAATTTGGCAACATGACCGGGTTTCAATATGCAGAAATTTCGAGCGGGTTGGGGCACCACCACCTGTGGATGTCTCAGCCGGCAAATGCCTAATTATAGGTTCACATAGGGGCCTAACGACCGTTTTTGGACGTAATGGAGGATTTCGGGAATTTTACGTGCCATCAACGGAATCGATTGCAGTTTCGAGGCGATTAACGAGGGTTTATCTCGCTTATTATAATTTTTATTTCACTCTTATTCATAAAATTGCAATTAAAAAATTGGTTTAAAAAGCGTGGAGGACATTCATAGTTATTTCACATGCACTGAATCGAGCACTGAACATTGAATTTTTCAATTCATTTTTATGTATATTTTCTCATCAAAATAACATTTAAGTTTCTTAGTAATTTGAGATTTTTATTAAAAAAAAGTTGTATAAGTCAGGTTCTGGCATTTTTTACAACGTTAGTTCTACTTTTATTCTTATTTTTTACTTTTTGGCGCAAGATATTGTAAAGAATTTTTTTTTATTGTTTTGACCTAAGAGTATACAGGTGCGCCAGAACTCGCGCCCTAGAGAAAAATTTCAAGTAATATAAGATACCAGGAACATGAAAAAAATGTTCAAAAAATTTTGTCACTTATTTTTTTGACATCTGACATTTTTTTTGCCTATTTAGTGGTACTGACGATCTTGTATATGTTTTGTTATAATTATTTAGTAAAGGTATAAAAATTTTGTTAATAAAACCCACAAATAACTTTAAATAGAGATACAATTTGGGATACAACTTTCTTGTTTCCTCTTCTGATAGCCTGTAGCAAAAAAATTTGGAAAATTGTTTTTCCAACAGAAATAAATAGAGTCAAAGTGCAAAATTTAAATTCTCATAACTTCGAATTTTTTTTAACATTTTTTCCATGTTCCTGGTATCTTACCCTACATGGCATTTTTCTCTGGGGCGCGAGTTCTGGCGCACCTGTATTCACACTTACAAAATAATTGAAAAAGTTTCACAGCTTTCATTCTAATGCAAATTAAATAATATTGGTTGGTTTAGTTTTTTTATAGAAAAAATAATTAGTTTGTATTTTCTACAATACTTATTATATTTTAGATGATATAGACTCATACTTTATCTTTAATTTTAGAGTATTTTTATGATAAAAGCGCTTCCTGGAAAAAGTTGTAAGTATCGTTATTGCAGGTTTTTCTTGTGAAATGAGTTTTCTCAAAAAATAAATGTTTATTAAGAGGTAAACAATTTCAGAGAGATTTGAAATTGAAATTTGTTAACAAACATTAATAAAACATCTCTTAAATATACTTTTGCAATAATTTTCTATAAATACAGGGTTTGTCAGAACTCATGCATCAGAGAAAAATTTCACGAAGATAGGTACCATGAACATGGAAAAAATATTTAAAAAATTCTATCTGTCAAAAAATTTTGACATTAGACATTTTTTTTTATGTCTCTCTAATGATACTGATGATCTTGTATATGTTTTTTATAATTATTTAGTAAAGGTACAAAAATTTTGCCTATAACTGCCACAAATAACATTAAACAGAGTTATACCTTGTTTCCTCTTCTAAGAATCTGTAGCAAAAAAACTTGGAAAATAATTTATTGAACAGAAATAAATAAAGGCAAAGTCCAAAATTTAAACTTTTATTTTTTTGAGTGTTATAGTTTTTTTTAGTAACTACGTTATTTTAAGTTTGTCATTATTTTTTTGTCTTTATTTAAACAATACATGAGAGGTTTTGTAAACAATTTGTGGTTCGTTTTATTTAATTAATTTCTCTGAAAATTTTGAATAAAAACTGAACAATAGTTGAGCAAAAACGATAGATTAGAGATTAAAAAGCAAGAGAATAAAAAATAGCCATGCAACAATGGTTTATGTATATTTGGTTGCCTATATTCATTTTCATTTGAGTTATTCTTACTTATCTGATAAGCATGTTTAGAGACAATGTATAAAAATAATTTATCTTGGTTAAATGATTGAATCGCACTCTTTTAACTCAGCGGAAACAAAACATGAGACTAGGAGATAAAAGGATTCAATTACATCCTGATTAAGAGATAAAACTTGTAAAATGATAATAGTTCGCTATTTGCATTTCAAGCATCTTTTTAAACTTGTCGTGTCGTGTCTTAATTTAATTTGTACAATAAATTTCCGGCACGCTTTTTTACTTTTTGGTTGTTGTAACATAAAAGTGTTAATATTTTACGAAAATAACATTAGCCTCGATGCCTCGAACAACTTGTTAAAACAATTTTAATGTCTGGATTTGCAAAAATATACAAAAAAATTATATAAACGGGACGATTTACAGTTAGCCAAATACGAAATTAGTGTAAACACGAGAAATAAATATCACGCGAACACCGATTTTTGGTTTAAAATTCTATTTTAAGAATTTTGAGATAAGTTCAAGGCAATATTTAAGTGAATCAGTGGTACACGGTTGTTTATGATCAATTTTATTAGAGGTTTATGTGATTTCTCAGTAAACATTGTATGAGAAAATAAATAGATAAAAAGTTGATTGCGTAATACAGATAACGATTTTGTGGCCCACTAGTAGTATGGAAATTTGCCGACCAATAAAACACTGATCAATATTAGCCTAATCTTTTTAAAGGATGCCCTGCTTTTCTTAAAGTTTGTCTACACTGGTAAGAGGAGATGGCGCCACTAGTCCAACTTATTATCACTGAGTTGCAATAAATAATATTCTATTTTTTTTAACCTTGAAGTAAGTTTTTCTAGTTTAATTTGTGTACAAATTTAGATCTGTATTAAGACTGTTTTATCACTGTTTTTCTGTCGTGGTTTCATGTAATTTCGCGGTTTAATTGATTATCTTGGTTACTAGAATCACAACAAATAAACCACTGTCCGGATTTTCTGATAAGATAACAATAGACTTAAATTTGTTCCAGACAAACCTAACTTCTAGTCGTCTCGCTTGCAACACACACGATGGATCCAACTTTCGTACCTCCAAAAATCCTAATAACGAATCCCACCGTCCCCCAAATCGCACTTGACTTATTAGGGCGAGGGTAAGTTTTACAAAAATATAATACTTTCAACCTTTTCTATTCTCCAATTATTTTTATTTATTTCAGTTGCGAATTAATCCACACCAAGGATGACAAAAGAGAGTCAATTCTTGAAAAAGTAGCAGGTGTTGATGCGATCCTTTGGGCGACTAAGACAAATCTTGATGTAGAAATCCTAGACAAGGCTGGTAATAACAAGAAGAGGGTTTTTGGCCTTGATAATTTTTTGTTTAGGCCCTCAGATGAAGACAGTAGGGACCATGTCGGCAGGAGTCAACAATATTGACGTTCCTGAATTAAAAAGACGAGGAATTAGATTGGGGAATACTCCACAGATTCTCGACGATGCCGTTGCCGATGTTGCTATTCTTTTGGCTCTGGGGGCGGCGAGAAGACTCCACGAGGGGCGCTTGAAAATAGAAAAGTATATTATCATTGCTGGTTATCATACTTTGTAACTTATAATCCGTTTCTAGGAACGAGTGGACCCCCGGATTGTCCTGGTTGTTGGGTCAAGACGTCACGAGTTCTGTTGTTGGGATTGTGGGACTTGGGGGGATAGGGCAAGCTATAGTAAAAAGAATGAAGGGTTTTTCCGTCAGGAAGTTTTTGTATACCGGCCATCGGGAGAAACCGGAAGGGAAGGAACTAGGGTGTGAATTTGTTTCTCTTGAAACTTTGGTAAAAGACAGCGATTTTGTTATCGTTTCGTGTCCTTTGACTTCTGAGACGAAATCGATGTTCAACGATTCGATTTTTGATAAAATGAAAAAAACCGCTGTTTTTGTTAATGTGAGTCGTGGAGAAGTCGTGGATCAGGATGCTCTGATCCGGGCTCTCAAATCTGGAAAAATTTTCGCTGCTGGTCTTGATGTTATGACCCCAGAGCCTCTACCACCGGACCATGAACTTGTCAAATTACCCAATGTTGGTAAGTTGGTAACCTTGTCGAGTTTCTGATTGTATTTTTAGTTTTGTTGCCCCATTTGGGGAGTGCTACCGAGTCTACGAGGAAAGGGATGGCCGAGATAACCGCTCATAATATTCTTCGAGGGATTGTAGGTGAAGAGATGTTTGCTGAAGTTTGTTGATTTTATTCACCATAAAAACTTTATACATTTATTACAACAGATATATTGTCAGTCATTTGAAGTTTTAACTCTTCTTAACACAAACCACTCTTAAATTCTAGGAAGGTGTGTTCAGTTACTGATACAATAACGTTTTTTTGTTCGCGTCTCCAATACTTGAAGAAATAGAAACTTAGAATTATTACAGTAGTTGTTACTACTAGAACTAGAGCACAAAGGGCCACAGAGTTCAGATATGATATAGGAAAACCGGCGTGGATCGAACAGTTAGATTCTTGTTCGTCGTTGCCTGAGGGACAGTGGCGCAAACCGTCGCACCATAAATCAGAGCTAATGCAGGCCCCGAGTTCCGGACAACTGAAAATAAAAAAACAATTAGTAGCCCAGTCAAATTAGACAAATCGGTGGAAAATAATTCTAGAGAGTTGGAATTTTTTTAAACGCTTTCTTTACACTTGGGTAGACATATATCAAAAGTTCCCGAAGGTGGTGGTCGAGCTCGAGG
>NW_025400984.1:5051431-5123874 GCF_015345945.1 Tribolium madens
AAATTATCACTCCTATAGATTTTTATCTTCTTATCAAAATCAAAGCTTACAAAATTTCCTATAAAAATGGTTCTTTGCATTTTTGTTGTAGGACTAACCGTAAGCGAGTTATAGGGCAGACAAAAAACATCAATTAAAAAAATGTGCTTTATCTGCATTTAAAACAGAATTAGTCTTGTAATTTAAAAAAAAAAACTGACAGTAAATTGAATTTACTGGGTCCAATACTTCATTAAAGGAAGGGGGAGTCACGAGGGTGTATAAATACAAACTCATCGTTTATGTAATTTATGCAGAATTTTCTGTAGAAGTCTATTTCTGCCTCAAAATTTCCTACAAAAATGGTCCTATTCATTTTTGTCGTAGGACTAACAGTAGGCTTCGAAAGTTTGGAGTTCACATAAAATTGCATTAAAAATCCTTTGCAACACATTTCATTAGTATATGGTAAGTATTTATATGTGTAAAGCGTTCTTCAACTAAGCTAAGCTGGTCTGCCTGAAAGGTGACTCGGGTGTAAACATTTAAACGGAGATTTAAATAAAAATTTTGGATGAAAGAGAGAATCAATCTGTAAGGGGGTTAAATGGGGTGTAAATGTTCAAACAAAGATATAAACATAAAATTCTTTAGAGGTGTAAAGGGGCACTAAAATCAGATTTTTCGTAAATTAGTTTTTAAAGGAATACAACGGTGTACACATTTAAAGGGATATAAAAACATTAAATTTAGAAAATATGATCCTTAGAGAGTGTAGAAGTGCACTTTTTAAATTCTAAGAAAATAAAATAGAGTTTAAACGCTTAAAAACAAAATTAGAAACATGAAATTTCGAATTTTGAGAGTGCAGAAGTGCACTAAGACGACATTTTATGAAAATCAATATTTAATATTTATCCATAAACATAGCCCATGCGAAGAAGAACGAGACTATTATAACTGAATCCTATATATAACATAGGTAATTATCTAGCTTTATAGAGTACCTAAGCCTACGGAATGGTTTTGTGAACGGGCTTTTTCCCATTTTATATCAGAAATACAGGCGGACAAAGTCGCAGGCAAATGCTAGTTCAGCATATAAGGATGACTCGGAAGACCCTCGTGGCACCTTCTAATAAACTGTTGGATCCAATACATTCAATTTACTGTAATCTTTATTCAAATCATCGATATTAAATCATCTATCTATTAATATTGTACTGAATAAGACTGTAATTTGGTTTTCAATGTTTAAGTTGAAGACGAAGATGCAGCATATAAGAACGACTCAGAAGACTTTATAGACTCTCTGATGAAATGTTGCATTCAATAAATTCAATTTGCTTTCAGTTTTTTCAAATCACAAAATCAATTCTGTTTTAAATGCGGATAAAGCACATTTTTTTAAATGATGTTTTCTGTCAGCCCTACCGGGTGGGGCATTGGTTACGCGCACTTGATAAATCGCGACTTCAAATTAATTAAAACTGGCGATATTTCATATACCTAACTAATTATTGATAGGGTATAATTTGAGAATTTTTCAAATTTTTTTGGATAATAAATGAGTCCGTAACAGTTTTGTGTGTTTTATGAATACTTTCTGTTAATTTACCTATAAAGTTTTTACACTAAATTATCTGTACCTGTCAGCGTATCAAACTTTGATATCACAATTTCAAATTTTGACTTGGTTAGCCAAATAATCGCTTTTTTTTATTTAAACACAAACTAGACCCGTGATTTATGACAAAATTGTATAATTTGCCAACAAAAGAATCATTTACTGGTAGCCGACCGCTTTAAAGGGTCTTTTTGTTGTAAACCTTGAAATCTTACCCAAACTGCAGTTCCCCATTGTCACCTAAATTTACGATGGTACAAGTAGCAGGTCATAAATAAAAATGATTTTCAAAGTTAAGATGGAAAATTTCGTTTAATTCAAAAAATAATTGGTATTTTTTTTCTAATTTTGTAAACAATTGTAGGAAGTGAATCTGCGTTGGTCAGTATAAAAATTAGAATTAATTTTTTTGGAAGAAAATTACTTTTATTTTTTTTTGGCTTTGTTTGTGAATGAAAAATTACCAAAAAATTAGAGAATGTACCTTACTAATGCCCAGGTAAGTGTGAAAAAATTCAACGATTTTATTTAATTAGAAGTGGGGATTTTCTTTTTGGGCGTAACGGATGCCCCATCCGGTATAACTCGCTTACAGTTAGTCCTACAACAAAAATTCAAAGGACCATTTTTGTAAGAAATTTTGTAGGCTTTAATTTTGATAATCAGGCAAAAATCGTTAGGGTTAGGAGTAATAGTTTCCCAGATATAAGCAAAAAACCAAAAAAAGACACCTTTAGCCCGCCACCTTCGGGGACTTTTTATATATGTCTACCCAAGAATAAAGAAACCGTTTAAAAAAAAAATCAACTCTAGGATTTTTTCCACCGATCGCCCTATTTTTGTCTAATTTGACTGGGCTATAGGAGATGTTTAAATGTGAAATGGAAACACTTTACCTGTGGGGGCAGTCGGGTGGATTCATCATTAGCATGGTGCTGGGTAGAGTTAGAGCTGGGTTTTTGGAGATTTCCATCCAAGTCACTGCAAAGTTGCCAATTTCTCGTTGCAAAAATTCAATTATAAAACTCCGAGAGTTCTTATTTTGGATCTTGCGATATGAGTACAGATTCCAACCCTCGGAAAACATCTCAACAACATCATCGATGTTTTCATAATAGGGACATATAATTCGGACGTCTTCAGTCCTCCCGGCCGGGTATACCAAAATCCGGTTTTTACTCGGACACAATCGCGAATCTCTTTTGTTGACTCCTTTGATTTTCAAATATATGAAATTGCTGAGGGAGTCTTCCGGTTCGATGAGCCACGGTTGGTGCAGACAGTACGCGTTTGATTGATTCTGTTGGTAGCTCTGTTCGTTTTGTTTCAAAGTTTGGGCGTTGTTCCGCACAGAAATTTCCCCACTGGAGCCTTTCAAGCGCCGACTTTTCCACGGATTTAAACAATTGCCGTCGCTCTGACTCGATACAAATTCATAATTGGCCTCAAAGAAGTAATTCCTGTAATCCTCGGTAATTTTCATCCCATTTACGGTGAATTTCACCACGACTTTCCTGGCAGTTTTCGTAATTAGCGTCAAAGGTTCGGAGAAATTACCACAAAGACAATCCCTAAGGATCTCCACTCCGGACCAGGGATATTCATAAATCTTCAAATTAGCAAACCCGTTCCCGTAGGACTTTATCCCGCAAACCCATCGCCCTATCTCAGGGTTATAAACCGAGACACATTCCTTACTCCCAAAACCGGCCTTTAAAAATGTGATTTTTAGTCTTTGTTGTTCATCTGATTCGAAGTGGTAACTGCACGTCAGGTCCTCCTGGCCTCCTCTTCCATATAAAAACGTTATTTTGGGCGAGTAAAACCTCCCGGTTGCTTCTTTCAACATCCGGTCACAAGGATTCCGGGAGATCTGCACGCCCTCTTGCGATAAATCGACAAACTCGTACCGGAGCACAAAACTGACCGGATACAAAACACTGCCATATCTAATTGAATGTGCAATTGTTAAATCAGAGCCTGACGAGATGTAGCTTTCTGATAATCCGCAAGGACGAGTCAAACGTGACGAGTTTTTTAATAGTGAGTGGTCACAGAGTTTGGGTTTGTCGTCTTTGCAGAACTGACCAATCAGAGGGACCGTAGACGACTTGATGTCGCCGTCCCATATTTGTAATTGGACGTCACACTCGCCGGTATTGAAATCGGTTAAACGTTCATTGGTCACGTGATATTTGATGAAACTTATCCAAATGATTTCTTTGGGGTGCCCCCGGAAATAGTAGTGACAGGTTGTATTCGGCGGAAGGGAATGTAGGGGGCTTTCTAGTAGGCCGGAAGAATTGTCAAATGTCGTTACTAAGAATTCACACTTTTTGCCGTGCTCGATGTACGTCGGGGATTCTTTATTCACATAAAAGACCTGAAATTATATAAAAAAAATATACAGAACCTACGAATTCAGATTACTTCGTTTAGAGAAAATAATTCAGTACTGTTCACTCTTAATAGCGCCTAGTGCTTTTCAATTTTATAAATCCCATCTGTTGGTATAGCTGTCAGTAGTATCTGAGTGACATTGACAGGTGAAAGACAGTCGCACCAACTTAATAATGGTTGTTAATTAGGTCACGTGCCGTTGTCATAATAACAGCCATATCAGCTTGTCATTTATGTCAAACAGTGTTTACATTAGTACGTGCTTCCCACCTCAATTTCGAGCTCGAATCCGGGCAGATACGATAGGGGTAGTGGGTGGAAGGGGTTTCCGAATGGCGAGGTGTGAAACTTGACTAACAATTCCGGTCCGCTGCTTATAATTTCCGGCACTGTCTCCCCGCTGCACAGGTGTGCCAACGTTGTAGCTGTTGGTCCCCATCCGTCCAAAATTTCGATATAATCTTGCATCATATTACACTGATCCCATATCCTGTAAAACGAATTTTTCACCAAAGGAGGTTGGCAACAGTGTAATGAATTTACCTCAAAACTCTGTCACTGTTATCAAACTTGGGTAAATGTTCCTTGTAGTGGAAATTCGGTTGTCGGACTGCGATAAGAGCGTGTTTTCCGGGAGGAACATTGCGTTCCCGGACTCGATAATGACAGCTGACGTTCCGAGGGTAAATCCCCGGATAATTAGGGGATTGGATGCGACACGGCCGACGTGAGCAGCCTTCCAATAGTCGGTCGCAGTAGGTTCCTGTGCTTAATTTGCCGCGGTAAGAACGTTGCGTTGCATTGCCGTAGCGGATACGGGCGTCGCTTAGTTTCAGGAATTTGTACGATAATTTGAACTCGAAGGTGTAGCCTGAGCTCTGCTACAAATAATGCAAAAATGGTTGGTTGGTAACACTGAAAAAATTTAACTGTTTTGTTAGGCTAATGGTAAACAAGCTGATTTTTTTTTATCTAAAGCAATAGGGTATAACAACTAAAATGCATTTTTTCTTTCTACTACAAAAAAAGACCTCAGGTTTTACTGAATTGTTTCATTTCCATATTATCTAAATATTTTTTGTATTGATATTCTATTTCCTATTTTTACTTTTGTTCAAGTATTTTATTCTCGAAAATTTTTAAACTTCACACAGGACAGAGATCAGTTTTTACTAAAACCCCTAATTTTCATAAAAAAAAGATTTTGTTAAAATTACTAAAATACTGTTTTACTGTTTTTTATACAAGTTTCATTTTTACATTATTATAATTCATAGGCGTCGGATTTTGAAATCATTACGAGACCGAATATCAAAATCATTCAAATTCAAATCAAAAAATTTGTACTGTTACTTTGCCAAATATTTAAACATTTATGACTATTTAGTATAGAAATACAGGTTGTTTACGGTCTTGGAATTGAAAATCGTTTTGGCAGTGGAAGAGTGTAAAAACAGTGTTATCGAGAAAAAAAACTCATGGAATTCTTACTTGGTACAAGGTTTGAGAGTCACTAGAATAATTCCTTTGTTACGATAAAATTCCATTGTTGCAAATGATAAGAAAATCGAACCACGCATTGGAAGAAAGAAGTTACGTCGTAGTTTTGATACTGTCATTATTTGATTAAAATCAACTTTACTTCTTATTAAAATTTAAATTCAAAGATTTTTTGTTTGATTACTTCTAAAAACAAAATTGTTTTCAAGGTTTGATTTGTATTTTTTCTGAGTTTCTTTCTTCAATGCTTTATGGCGAAGCACCCTTGTTTTAAGTTAAAGCAGCAGTTCTTTAACAAATAATGTAAAATTAATTATTACTTTTACATGATTTTTATTTTATATCAATAGTATTTTTTTTCTACCATGCATAACAACTTAAAATTTCAACCGCAAGACCGTATACCCTGGATACAAGTGGCCAAAAGTTCTGAAACAGTTTCATATTTCAAAATGTTTTTTTCTAGACTTGCGTTGATATTTATTGTTGAAAAGTTGACGTTTTTTTGATGCAGGACTCAATCTAATGGGTGTTAAATACAAAAATCACTCGATTTTCTGTACACAAAAAAAAAATAGTACGCAGAGTAAAAATGGGGGCGCTTTGAGCGCTCTAAACGATTTTAAATTAATTTAAATTTAACCAGTTTACTGAATGATTGAAAAAAAAAAAGCAAAAATGTTGAGCTTTACATTCTTAATAGGCTGTGAAAAACTGACGACAATTTTTTTAATCTTTAAGTATCCGTAGTTGGGCGTATTAAAAATTCGTTCACAACAAGCTCATAGTCACCCAAATTAAAAAAAAAAAACGTTCGTTACTTTTCATCACAACATTGTCTCTTCTAAAGGTACAATTAAAAAACAAACAAAAATTTAAAAAGGACGAGTATGAAAAGCAATTTTAGTGTAAAATATTGTAAAAAATGATAAAATGTAAATTGAAAAGTAACAGGTGTTTTTTGTGAACAAACCATCGCATTAAAAGTTATTAGACTGACATTTGACACCTCGCCGGGCGTATTAAAAATTGTGGTCCGTTCACAACACACTCATATCATCGCCAACTATGACGCCAAAATTAAATAAACACCCGTTACAATAAAGACAACCCAACAAACAAAATAATGATGAGTTAATTAACTCAAATAAAATTTATATTTACAAAAGACATTTCTCAACAATGGCAAAGTTTCTAAACAAAATTCTCTAAGCAATTGTTTAAATCATCAGAAGGAATATTCCTAATTCTCATACTTATGATTTTTCATAAATAAAATTTCAGAACTTCTTTTTACTGCAAAGGTCAAATCAACCATATTTTGGAAGAAATTAGAAATAATTAACTATTCCTAAAATCTTTATTATAATGCATGACTTGAGTCCACCCCTGTTTGCAATATAATAGTGAAAAACTACTCCAAAATGTAATTGTTGTTTCAATTTGGATTAAAATGTTAAAACAATAATAACCCATTTTATTACAAATTAATTTTGTTGTGATTAATTTCCCAGTGAGAACTGAAATCCAATTAATTTTAGTTTGTTTTAAGTTTTAAAATGAGTTAGCTCCCAATTTTATGCTAGAACTTTGAAAGAAAGTGAAACCTTGTAACAGGTGTTTCGTGGCAAATTGTATTTAAATGATTAAGAAAAATGATTAAATCAAACTGTTGCTGTTTACCTGTTGAGGGAACCGTTCGAGTCTCAGCGAAAGATTTACACTGGGGGTTTCGCTGTAGTACACTGTATAACCCCAGGCGCTTCCACACCATTTGCCACCTGAAGTCGGTCGATTTCCTTCTTTAATTGAAATAAATCCATCAGGGCATCCCTCGGTGGTGAACGACTCAAACGTTCCAACAGCAAACGATTCAAAAGTAAGCTAAACACAGAATATTAATCTCATAAAGCTTATTTATGACATAATAAAATGTAATGAGGCAAATTTGTTTACGATATTCGAAATTAAGCCGATAAAATTGTTTCATATTTCACCCAATTGGAACAGTTTTATTGCTCTAACTCGGATATGATTAAAATTAGCCTCGTTTGATTTATTACAGTGAAATGTAAAAAATCACGTTCCTCATTAGCGAGCAAATCGAGGGCAATTAAGATAATTTACTCGAGCTTTATTTAATAGTCTCATCCCTCGAGCTTCCTCCCCACATACACCCGCACTAAAAATAATTGGCTTTCCAATTTCATGCATTTGCGAGCGCATCAAGCCAATTAAATTTAATAATTCAGGCATCTACCCCTATGGAGTGATAAAATACCACGAATGGGGACATTAGTGCTATTACCTGAACGAGTTCGCCCAACACGCCGCCACCAGCTGTGAAATTGAGATAACACAAAAAGGGCATTTGGTATTCGGTAGGCCTCTTCACTTCCAACTCGTAAGTGCGGCCGATTTCGCCGAAATAAGTGGCGTTGCAAGCTAAACAAAGGGATAGAAAGTAGCAGAATTACAAATTGGATGTTGTTGAAACAAATATTGAATATTTTAGTACTTTCTCTGTTCCAAAATAAGTGTCCGATTAAGGAATTTTATTTGTTCCAAACTAAGTGTCCGATTTTATAAAAAAATATGCAAAATAACGTGTATTTTCACAACTAAACTTGGAAAAGTTCCTAACGCGTTACTTGAATTGAGGGTTCGGAACAAACTACATTGTGTTGGCCGCTATTCAAATTAGGTTTTTCTCTTTTTGGATAGTTTTTGTCATGACGAAATTAATCCGAATTTACCTTAGACAAATTGTCAGCGACTAAAAACCAAACTAACAATTTGTACAAAATTATGTATGTTTGTTTACTTAAATAGTATTTTAAAAAACAAGTGTTACAAACACTCTCGTTGTGTTACAAATGCACGAGTATCACAATGAGAAGTTGTAATACGCGTTTTATACAATTTTTTTTCTATTGAGCGTTTAAAATTGAATTTATTATTATATTTGACAGCTAAATTTTTGACATTTGACGTAATTGCTTGAAAATAGTTCAAATGCATTAGTTTCGGTGAAATACGTTGATCTACAACAATTTCTCAGTTGAAAACGACTGTATCCACAGTCAATGATGGTAAAAGTGTGTATAAAATGTTTCTAAAAACAGTGTCATACGCAAAGTTGCATTTTACACCGAAATAGAAAAATATTATTTTGACATACACATTTCAAATTTCAGAGGCTAGAAATTTACTTCTTCTTTCTTTATGTAGATAAATAACTACTGATATCGAGAGATCCAGATAATTTGTAATTGAGTCATCTTTGGATCCAGAAACGTATGTCTGTTTTTGAACACGTGAAACGTCAAATAAAATGACAAGTTGAATGGCAAAAGTAGCTGGAATAGGACCGTTCTTTTTTATGTTAAATCATAAATTTAGTTATTAAAATCATCATCTTTTTGATCATGCCATTTTACCTTTCGACTTGTCATTTTATTTTACATTTCACAGACATATGTTTTCGGATCCAAGGATGACTCGATTACATATTATCTTGATCTCTCGATACTTTTAATGCCATTATTTTAATAATTCATAAATTTCTGGAACAACTTAACATTAAATAAAGTTTATCGTTTCGATAGTTATTAAGGTATAGCGCTGATCTGATTGGTGTAACCGATAAAAATTTATCTAACGATAAAGACACTTATTTTGGAACGGAGGGAGTAGAATTAATTATTTTTTAAAACATGCAAAACGTTCATAAAATATGCAGGGTCAAGTTTATATATTTTATGATATCCATAATTATATAATCTGACAAATAAAACTTTTCAATAAAATACAGTGAATTTCGTGATTAGAAGTTAGTATAGGTGACAGAACTGTCACTACTAATTACCAACTAAACAAAATGTATCAAAATGTTTTTTGCTTAAAATCGATCATATACCCTGTGACCTTTGTAGAATAGGTATACGAGTAGGTATAACCAGTCTAATTTTAGTCAAAGCATAATTAACATTAGCAAAAACTCGGAAGGTTCAATTATCTTTTCCGTAAATAATTTATTCTGGTTCCGTGATGCACCATAAAAAGTTGGTAAAATTTGTGAAATAAAAAGTGATTTAAAATGTTATAAAAGTTTGTAAATTGTTTTTATATTAACCCTAAAGAAATAAAATTATGGGTAAGATTAATCGAGTTTTATTCAACATAAACTTTTAAACGAATAAAGTTCAATTTAATCTCTGTTATGTATACAGTATTTCATTTTTATTATGCTAAGCGTTTCTTAATTGAACTTGGGAGAGTTTTAAAATTTTGTAAGTATTATTGTGACGTTTCATGGGTATTTAAACCCAACTGCGATTTGTTAATACTTCACAGAGGAAATATTCCAAAAATTTCAAAAATTTATTAATATCGTAAGAATTTGTGTTCCATTTTGAAGTATTCCGTAATCACAGGAAATTTAGTTTTTGTTTGTAAGCTTTATCGATTTATGAAATAAACGATTTTGTTATTTTATCAAACAAATCTGACGAGAAAAAAGGACAAACCAAATATTGAAATTTGATCAAACTTTAATAAATGTACTCACGAAAAAATCGACAAGGCAGAATTATTATTCTCTAAGGCGTGTATTTTGTGCGATCCAAAGTCAACATTTGTTTAGAAATCAAACAAAGAGTTTGTAAATTGCTGATAAAATTTTCATATCAAAATATAAAACGTAATTTGCTAAAAAAGCGAAAACATTGTCAAAAGAATAATGAAAGGAAATTGAAATTTTCAACGAAATAATTAGTAATTTTTTAAATTATTGCTGTATAAAGAAGGCAAAATAACTCAACTTGTTTTATCCGAATCTTTATAGTTTCTGAAAGGTGTATACATAGAAGGTGTAATCTACATTTTAGTATCTTTTGAGTATTTAAATGGAAATCACCAAGTCAAAATTTTGGTGAAAAAATTGGTAGCAGTTTATCTCCACAACCCCAAATTTTGTTGGTTTTTGATTTTGTCCCTAGAAATTTTCTTAAAAAATTATGGCTATGTTTTCATGTTGAGATGTTGTCAAAATATTGACTTTTATGAATCTTGTGTGCCTGTTTGCCCTTTAGAAGCGTTATAAATGAATACATGAGAACAGACAACATTATCGGAGGTCTAAAAACAGAATTCTAATAAAATTGTAGGCAAAAATGAGCTTCTTGCTATAAACATTTTAATGAAAAATGATGTCTATATAGAAAAAAAAACGAAACAAGCAGTATTACGAAGATAGACAATAAATTTTGTGTAATTTATCGAAATGAGCACGAAGTTGAGACATGTTCTAATTTCTTTTCTCGCTTTAGTTTCAAAATTGTTATTTTTTCAACTGGTTCCTCAAAAACGGTGAAACCAGACACTAATTCAATTTTGTTATTTCTCATTCATGTTTATTTTGTATTCTTGTCGATTTCTCGCTAAAATTAGAGAATGTTTAACAAACCTGCAGTATAAATTGCGTCTAAATTTTCACGATGGTCTTTTTCTGACTTCTGCTTGCACACTTTTCGTCTCAAAATTTCCAAAAACTGTGGCGATACCGACTTTGTCCTCGTTTTTGTGTTTTCGTCTCTAAATTTTCTTAGACGATTTTTTTGTTGACGTTTAAAGACATTGTTTTCAAATTAAATCAAGAACCGAAACTGCCAACTTCTTTTATTAAAATTACCATGAATGAATTTGCTAGTGGTGCCAACGTTAAGACTGTTTGACATTTCCATTTAAATAAAAAACCGACTTTACTTGATTCCAAAGTTTGCATTGGTGACATTTGAAGTAATACAATTTCGATGGTATTAACAACAAAAATTGATGTAAAAACACATACCAGGTGAATAAAAAGTATGGAACCAAGCGTTTTTTCGTAAACTAAGCACTTTGCGAAAAAAATAATTAGTGTAGCGTAAAGTACAACTAAAATGTGACGATTTATCGAAAACTAAAAGAAATTTCGAAAAATGTTATTCTTGATAAATGGTCACATTTTAATTGTACCTTACGCTACACGAATTATTTTTTTCGTAAAGTGCTTAGTTTACGAAAAAACGCTTGGTTCCATACTTTTTATTCATCTGGTATGTTTGTTGGTAAAGTTTAAGACTGTGCGTCAAATTTAAATTTATTCGGCGACTAAAAGTTTCTCTATCTTGGAAACTATAAACATTAGAGTAAGGTAAGTTGAGTTATTTTTGCATCTTTTGTCCTCCACTATCACCTATTAAAATTTCTGCACCTATATTAAAATCACCCTGTATAGTGTTTAAATAAAAATTTTGCCAAGTACAAAGTGTATAATGTGAGTTATGACTCGTGTGAGTTGGAGAGACCCAACTTCCCCAATTTTGAAAATTTATGAAGCGGACGGATAGTAACGAACTCAATTATAGTTACGCTTGAACAGTTTTTGTGACTTAACAACCCCAAAAACTGCTGACAAAATGATTTATCCAAATCCCTAACTCCAAAGAAATTTTCTCCATTCATCGCTACATTAATCAGTTTTTATGCAATGTGCAAAAACGTGACAGGTATTCAAACTTACTAATCAAATTTTAATTAAAACTTTTATTCCGGAAACACGATATTGAAAACCGATTTGCCGGGATTATTACCCTGGAGCATATCGTAATTATTTTGTTTTCATTTCGAGGCTCACGTAATGGTATTTAATAACGAATTTTTGGTGAAATAGATTTAAAAAGTGGTACTTACGCGTGCAGTAGGGTAATTCGTCGCTGCCGTCGGTACAGTCTTGCAAGCCATTACAGAATTTATTGCTCGCGATGCAATTGCCATTATTGCATCTAAATTCGGTCCTTTTGCACTGTTGTGTACAAGCGACCAACATCAACGTGGTCGCAACTTCCCAAAACCTAAAAGCCGACATTCGTTTTTCTGTGTAGTAAAATAAAACTACTCACATTATGATTCCGGGTGATGTTTACGCATCATCGAAACTCCTAGAGGGTGTTTAGAGGCGTCGACGGCATCGTCGAAGCGTCGATAAAACAATAAAATACGGCAATAAACCGATTAAGACTGTAAACATTGAGGTGCCGGGCAGAGCTTGCGATCGTGGTGCGCATCGCTACGCGCAATTCGGGAAGCTCGATCGAAGCTGGGCTTTGCTTTTATCAAAGTTTCAATGCCCTAGGGGATGGTAAACGCCGCCAACGATTACGAACAGAGGGCCAGGGATGGACGAGGTCTTAGATGTGATAAGCCGCACTACGAAGTGAGATTAGAAACTGAGACTGATGAAAAGAAGGGTCACCCGGCGCATCCACCATTTCGACGACGAGGATCCTGAATTATTTATTTAAGATTGTGACGAGTTTTTCCGAGGAACGATTATTAAATGGGAGAGACAGTGAAGAGAGTGAATAATGCAGAGACAAGGCTCTTTGTTTCATTCTCGCACAGTCTGGGACATGGCGTTTGAAATTGACGAATCAATCAATCACAGGCTCCACTTCTGTTCATTAAAAAAAATATTGATTCGAATTACAATTTAAATTTGTTCTGACTCTGTGGAGATTATCAAAAATTAATATTTTAATTATTATAGTTTTTTGTACGAAATGCAATTAATTTTGTAAAAATGCCAGACTGGAAACTTTATTCCGAAATCGGTAAAATAAAGTTAATTCAAGTAATTAATGAACTGAAACCAGAAACTTTCGGAACAATTAATGCTCGACTCGTTTTTTTTCTTTTTGGGGTAAAAGTTTGTGTCGCACCAAAATTGGATAAAACACTATCAGTTTTTGTAATTTATAGAACTGATATGCAGTTTGTACTAGAGTTTGTGACAAAAAATATATACAATAGAATAACTGTTCGTTGTAATACTTTTTTGTGAAAAACACGTCGTAAGCGTTATCAAATTGGTTTATACTTACCTTTTTCGTAAAAAATGATTGAAATGAATAAAGAATGAATGAAACTTTGTCATCGTACGAGGGTTGCTTTTTTATGGTTAAGAAGCCAAAACTATTTTATGTGAATTTTGATATATCAATAAAGATCAGTCTTGTAGCGTAACAAAAAATGTGGTGACGTTTTAAACTAATTTTTGCTCGAATTAATGTAATTTTTTGTCACTGCAAACGCGGATTAAATCGTTAACAATGAATTGAAATTTAGAAAGTGTTTGAAGGTAATTTTCGTTAATAAGGCTCTTATCTCTGAAGATGTTCACAAATTGCTCTCGTAGAAGAGCGCAATAACGCGGAGAGTAGTAAAAACAAAGAAATATAATAATAATCCACTTAAAATGGTGGTCCTCTAATTTATCTGTTTTCAAGTATAAATTTATAGTTATGTTATGTCAAAAGTTTGTTTATTTGCGTAAGTTTATTGTTTGTCTCCACTTGTTAACATAAATTTTGTAATCTTATTAGATGGGTGTATAAAATTACTTTTCAGATCATAAAAATCTAATAAAAAAATCTTTTATCTGCAAACTTCACAAAAGTCACTACTTTTAAGACTAAATGTCACATTCAAGCATGGAGTAAAAATTCTATCTTTATGCCTAAGCGTTTTTACTTTTACCATGACATTATTGACATTTACCAATATTGTTTCTTTCCTCCTCTTTTGCTACTTCAGCAATTTCTGAAGAGGTACATTATAGATTATCAGCATTCGACATTTTACACAACTAACTGCACTATTCATCCACTAGTTAAATTAATAAACACTTGAAACTCGAAAATCTCAATACAAATTCCGATACTGATAGGTATTGACGCGTTTTTATGATTTCATTACTTGCAAAGCGGTATGATTGGTTTTGTTCATTTACTTGCTAATTGTAGTGTTGCTCTTTATCCTTGATCTGAATACGTTTGCGGATAAAATGTTATACAGAGTGTTTGGTCCAAGTCGCCCCGGCCGATAACACCTAAACTTACTTTTTTTTTCAAAAACTAATATATGAAATAATACTATTCATTCCCCATTTTCTTAGTAAATGCATCAAATTTTTTTGGCACATCCGGTGTAGCCGGAAATGCTACCAAATTTAGTTTTTCAAATGGAACACCTATGTTTTTTTTCTTCAAACAATAATAATTGACATGAAAAATACTGTAAACCACTATTTATTACATTTTGCGAAACACAATGCAATCAAAAAACATCTTAAATCTTAAAATTTTATAAGGAAATTGGTCGCGTAGCGTGTGAATAAAAAAAGCTTGGATACAGTTTAATTGTTGGTTTGACAAATCTAATTTGTCAGTTGATGAGCGAGTTCTCTTATGGAAACTCTTGGATTTTCTTCGACTGATAACAGAACATTCATTGGTACTATTTACATTGGTACTATTTCAGGCAATACCGGATGTGCTAAAAAAAATTGACACATTTATTAAGAAAGCCAAGAATGAATATTATTACTTAAATATTTACTTTTTGATAAAAAGAAGTAAGTTTAGGTGTTATCAGCCGGGGCGACTTGGGCCGAACACCCACTCACTACGTTCGCCAAAATTAACGTTCAGCTTCGTCATTATAAACTATCACTTTTACTCCTAATGACACAATAAACTATTGCTGATCACAGATTGATAATTTTGATGATCTAATAATTTTGATTTCCAGAATTTTTTTTCCAAATAGTGATGTAACATACCAGGTGAATAAAAAGTATGAAACCAAACGTTTTTTACTTAAACTAATTATTTTCTTTTGTTTTTAAGTTCTGTATTTTTTTATTTTTTTAAATGGCAACCTACTATAAAACCATTTTTCTCATGAAGGTCATGATCAAGAAATTAGAACTATCTACTTTGTATTTAATTTTTAGCAATTTTTTTTTACAAAAGTTGCCATGTTGACAAAAAAAACAACAAAATTTCATACTCAAAATTTGATCACATTTTTTTATTACTTTAATTTATATTATTTTTTTGGAAGCAAATGTTAAAAAAAAACGCTTGGTTCCATACTTTATATTCACCCTGTATGTTTTAATAAAATCCTCGTTTAAGTTTAAGAATAAAAAGCACACAGTCCTAAATCATCCAGTAAATTCTAAACAAGGTGTGTATCAGATAATTCCAAGCCCAAAATTATTGAAATATAAATATAATAGCTTCATTAACTCCGAACCCCTCATCCAATAAATAAACCTGCTTGACATTTTATTACTCTTTTATGTTTCTGATATTAAATGAGAGCAGAGCTTTCCTATTTCCTTCGCACAAGTGTGTTAAATAACACGTCAGATCACTTTTTTCAGTAAATCCGTTTTTGGCATAAATTACCCCAAGTGACCCCCCCCCCCCAAAAAAAAACCTTTTTCTTATGGACTATTTATTATAAAAAATAACTACATGGTTTCATTGAAATTAACTTATTCATTCACAAACATAATCTGTTTTTTTATTTACAAACAGTATAAAGGCGAATAAAAGTAATGATAAACATTATCAAATACATATTTTATAAAACGAACAAC
Source organism: Tribolium madens (assembly GCF_015345945.1). Taxonomy (NCBI): domain Eukaryota; kingdom Metazoa; phylum Arthropoda; class Insecta; order Coleoptera; family Tenebrionidae; genus Tribolium; species Tribolium madens. The sequence goes on from NW_025400984.1 coordinate 5,067,430, forward strand.
ATTTAAAGGTTCCCATGATGACTTAATTTAATTTATTACACTATTTAACGAACGCTTCAGGCGGAATTAGTCCTTGTTTTTGTGCACCTGCAAACGCACTCAACGCTCGTGTAAAATCCCACTGGGTTTCCTCCAAACATCTGACAATAATCAAATTAGCATAACATAAATCCACATTTTATATTTTACCTTCGAGACCACTCGAGATTCATATTAGATTGTTCGGCCATTGCTGTGACCATTTGTTGTTTCGTTGCCTCGTCAATAGGAGCCGGTGTTGCCACAGGTGACGCCACTGGAGTAGGAGGTGGGGCCGAAACCACAGTTTTGAAAATGTTCTAACCCAATCAATTAAAAATTGAAAACACAATTAAATCAACAAACCTTGGCTTGCTCATCTGTGGCATTTGTTATATGTAGAGTTTCATTCGAAATACAGAAACCTGATCCTGCAGGTACTATAACGAGTGTCCTGAAAAAAGCTCGGGTCGGAGGCACTTTGTGTCCACTTTTCAGTTCTTTGAACATTCCGGTAACCGTCAAAACGATCATTTGTGGCTGAAGTAACTTTATTACCAACTTGACAAAACCAAAACACTCGACTTACCGTGAAAACAACAAGATCAACCGTGAAACTATGAATATCGTGTTTACTTCGCGGCATTTCTTGTAAAAATGAAACAACAGCGACTTGGCCTTGTTTCAGTAATTTATGTCTCCTATCTGGGTCTTGAACCTTTTGCAGATTTCTGTTATCGGTAGTGTACCAATTAAGCCAACTGGCATTTTTGTCTCTTTGCCCATATGGATACGACATGGTCATTGAAAAGAGGGCACTCTCGTGATATGCTTGTAATAAAGGTTGTCGATTTTCCGAATCGAAAATTAGAAAATACTGTTCCAGGAATTGTCGAACTATTGATTCGCCTTCTTGATTACATAAAAATGTTTGTTGGATTGTTGGTAAATGGGTTTCTTCCTGTATGTCGAAACTTATTGGTGGGGGTAGATCGATTCCGTCCTTTGAACCTTATTTTTGATTGGGTAAACAATAAAAAATTAATAAACTTACCAATTTCATTACTTTGGGGAAGCGTTTGCGGACTTCACTGCGGAAAGAGAAGAAGTCACCCGAAGGTGTTAACAATGGAGATGGAGATTTGCTCAGCATTTATGTTTAGATGAAAAATAAGAGGTTTTAGTCAAAATGGAACTAAGACTAACAAACTATCGATTTCTTTAAGCGATATTTGAGGTAATGTGAAAGGAAAGAGAAATGTGATCAGATAAACAAAAAATATTGACAAAACTCAGAAGTTTGTTTTACTTCATTTAAGTAAACCCAGAAACTGTGGATTATTTTTTATGTTTTGTGACTTAAAACTGTGCGAATCTTAAAAAAAAAACAATGATATGACTGATAGTGATATGTGATGAATAAAACAGTAAGAATTTAATGTGGTCTGGAATAGATTTCGTCATTATAATAAATTTGCGACGGTTATAACCATAAGAAATCAAAGACTTTTTTATTCAAGAAAGTTTAACTTTAACACCTTATCTCACAAGAACTATTTTCTATGTTTCAAAAATTCGAAATCAATCGTATTCGAAGTTAGATCTTGTACATTGAAGCATGGAACATTATGGCTTTTATAATTGTGTAGGATTTTATTTTTTACTTGAAGTATGAAGTTGTGCAAGGAAGAGTTTTTATTATCTCCTAATGGTGCAACAGGATACTATTATGTTATACACCTGTTCCAATTTGGATGAAGCACCAATAGGAACAACTGTGATGAAAATTGTCCATTTTTATTACAGGAATTTTGTCCTGCTTTTTCTTTTTTGATTGTGCGAAATGTAGTGGATTTTTTAGACTACATAATATAAAATTAAAACTTTTATTTTTGGAACGTTAGGAAACGCAAGAGATGAAACAATTAAAGACCCTCGTCACTTTATTGGTGAGAAAAAATATTTTGTATAGAAAATATTTACGAAAAGGTATAATATTGTCACAGTAAAAAAAGATTCGGTTTGCATTTTTTCAATAAATATGGATAACTATTACTTTTTTTTTCACACATGCAATTATAATCATCTCACAGCTTCTGACTTAATGTTAGATAAATAGTTTAAAATATTTTCTGGCATTTCTCTTTCCCCAACACATTTATTTGTAAAATTTAGAATACAAAATCTCAAAGTATTTCGTGTTCTTTTTATTTAATTTTCTATAAAAATTTGTCAACAAAAGTGTTTCCAAAAGCAGTAAAAAATTCGTTGTAGTTTGTTGCTTTGGGAATTTAAACCTCTAAAGGCCATTGCAATCTTGGAACCGATAAAGAAAGTTGTTACATAATTTCAAAGAAACCCAACGAACTTCGTAAATTCAAAACTAAAACAGCATTACACGGTCACAACAATTTACATTATTTCTGCATTAAACAACAAAAATACCAAATTTTGAATAAACTACATCATTGAAGAGCATAAAGTTTGTAACTTTTCTAACAGTATTTATTTTTATTATTTTTTGTAACAGTTCCACAAGATTATTATATAACAAAAAAAAAAGAGAATAATTTTGTTGAGGAGACATTTATTATTTAAGGTGCAATAAAAGGTAGTCTGCTTGATAAACAGAGCTTTTTTTTTCATTTATACACATATAAGTGTTGTGCTCCACTCCATGTATTTTTTCTGTCTTCTTACAATCACTGCATTGTTTATGAACAGCAAAATCTTGCAATGCTTGTTCACATATCATTTTCAACGAAGTTTTATGACTACTGTAAAAGCGCACCTTACCTTAATCTCCTCTCATTTAAATAAAACAAAAAAATATATAATCTCACGGAAATGTTTAAGTTTTGTACTTTGTGACCTTTTTTTATCATTTTACTACTCTTCAGTGACTTAATTGCTTTAAAATAATAAGAAAAAGTTGCCAAATGCAGAATTCAGCTACAATGAAACCCCATGTAATCCTACTTTAGTTTTAAATGAATTGTCGCGAAAATTTACGACTTTGAAATTTTGCTTTACAACAAATTCCGGTTTTATTTTTCTGCTTTTAATTCCATTATTGTCAGAAAAACCTCTTTTTTATTCAAGTGATATTCTCCTTTAATCAATCACCCTTATATTCATTCACGTTCATAACAAGATGACTACAAAAAATAAATTAGTTCAACATTACCCAATGTACGCCTCTTGGTCTTTGTATTTGTTGCACAATGGATTTCCATTTAAAACAATATCGATGATAGGTAGTCCAATAAAAGGGTCCAACATTGAGAGATCCTTAAACTAAATTTCAATGTTTTATAAAATTCCTGATAACCAAACATTACCTTATTATTTCCTACATGTAAGATTTTTAAATGAGGCAGTTTCTCATTAGTCTTCTTTAAATATGACAAGTTTGCTATTTTGTTATCAAATAAATTTATCGCCTCAATTTCTGGAATATTTTCCGCGATTATTTCCAAAACGGTTATGAAAACGATTGGTTTAAAGAGTGCACAAAAACAATCTTGTAAGTCAGGATCGGCGTGGAATTTCGTTAAATCTAAAGCTTTATTAGCGGCATTGTACCGTTTCGCCATCGTTAATTTAATTTTCTCTTTCATCTGACTATTTACGTCAACATTTGGAATCCCATTACTGACTTTAATCAGCAACCTAAATCCGTCAGGCATTTGAATCTGGCGATCTAAATCGTGTAACTTTTCCGCTACTTTAAATTCGTCCACATAAAAAGTCGCAGTTGTCCCGTTTACACTCCACTAGAGACAAACAATCAATTCAAAAATTCTCACACAAACAAATAATTACCGTAATTGGCCATAAGGGCAAAGGTTGAATCTTCTCAAGCAGCGTCTTCAAAATAAACGATTTCTCGTATTTATTCCCAAAAGGCAACTACCGAAATACATGATAAAACCCAAAAACACACACCCTTCTTCCTTACTTACCGTCACACGAAACCAGCTCATAGGGCCCTCCAAAAGCCGCCGCTTCTTGTGATTAGGTGCCGGGGAGTCTCCACGAGCGCCCCGTCGACCTTTGAATTGTTTCCTATTAAAATTTCGCCCACCCCCGGACGAGCCCCCCATGTCGATATCTTCATCTTCCAGGTAAGCTCTACCCGCTGCTGCCCAATTCCTATTGTCTTTTTTATACTTGTTTGACTTGAAACTCACTTTGCGGGTGTCGTTGCCGCCACGAAAGTCGTGCTCTGATAATATATTGCGTTTTAAACAAATCGCGTGGAATGCAATGTGACTTACCACTATATTGGCTTCTCCACGACGGTTTATTGTATTTTCCTCCCTTTGAGGCCATTGTCCGATCCCTTAATTATGTAACTAGCAATTAATGGTAACTTCACTGCACTTATTATTGTTTTTTAGAGCTGGACTTGTTTCACTAATATTTCACACCTTCAACAAGTAAACGCCATTTGTCTAAGAGCTGACAACCACGTGGAACCAAATTCCCCAAGAAAATTACTGAATATTTACAGGATGATTCAATGAAGCTCAATTATGAGAACAAATACTTTATTACAAAATATTTCAACAAAACGTATAATAAATGCATTAATCAACATCCATTCTATTAATTGTAATATCGGTGCGTTGGTTTAGAATTTTAACAGCCATTTTTGGGGTAAAACTGACCACTCCAACTTCTTTAAGAGCTCTCCCTCGTGAATCTTCAATACCTGTGGCCCCCTCAAGGGCCAAGAGAGTCTCCCGTAGTAGCAAAGCTGATCCTTTTGTTATATTCAAAAGATTGCAAGCCTCAATCATCCTGCAACATTTTATTATTTTCCACCCTCAATGGAAAAGAAATAACTTACTGAACGAAATAAGTTTCTGGTCTTTCAGTATATTGTGAAAACAATGGAAGTAAATTCCTCGTTATATCATACTTTAATTGTAGAGCGCCCCCACTGTTAAACCTATTATCCAAAACGAGATCCTCAAAAAGATAATTATCTAATTGTTGTGCAATTGATCGCCAAAGTATCGTAAATAGTTTCGAAGCTAGAGTTTTTTGCAGTTGGTGTAATCTTTTAGCCACGATTTCAAAAATAGGACAAGCTGTGGGGGTCAAAGATAGGCCTTTGATATCTTTACCGACTTTCATAGAAGACCATCTTTCTCTCCTGTATGCTTTACCTTGTGACCTAACTTCTAACATGACATAATCTGATAAATTAAATAACAAGTCGCGTCTCATGTGTCTGTAAAGTGATAAAGTTTCGGCAAAAACGGTCTCACTTTCTATATTCGTGGGGTCATAGTCGTCGGAGTCACTTGAAGGACTTGTGGGTGCTTTATAATCATTCAGTTGACTTTTGTAGTAATATAAATTCAAATAGTGCTGAAAAAAATGAGTTAGTATAGTGTCGCAATAGTGCGATTTGATTGGCTGAAAGTTTTGTAATATCTGATTTGATTAGTCACTTGTAACCAATCAAGTCGCGCAATTAGAAATGAGCTTCAGTCGTACCAACATTGCTCCCCAATCAATTAAAACATTTTCTATGTAATAAATAGTGTTAGCAATCATTGGAATTTTCGATTCGACTATATTTTCATGTTCTGCGTTAACCAATTGCAACAATCTTATTCTAAAATCATCCAATAGTTCCAATTGAAGATCTAGGAATTGCAAACGATGTCCGGGTTGTGGTAAAGCCTCGTAACGTTCTGTTATTGTCTGAAGAAGCGTAATAAAAGCATCAGCACATGTTGTAATTTTTAAATCTTCGATATCATAAGTTAGAGGCTCAAAAGGATCAATTGTGGTTGAAGACATCATCGCGTCCATTTTTTCTGTGGCATCTAATAAAAGAAATAATTTTAAACCGACTTATCTGAAATCAACTCACATTTTTTTTCCATGGCCATCCATTTAATAATAATTTTAGCTTGAGTTAAAACGGCTAAAACACTCGGTTGATTCGGTGGATAACTGTAAGTTTCACGCAATTCTTTATCAAAGCCAAGTGCCTCATCTATAGAGTGCGAAAAAGTGAAATCGTCAAATTGTAAGTTTGGAAGGTCTGAATTTAATTTTTCTACAGCTAATTGGACAAGGCCTCTGATGAATTCCAACTACAAAGCAAAATTCAACTGAAACGGTTAAAAAGAAAAAGAAAATTACTTTAGCGTCAATGTGGTGAAGCCCCAATTTATCAATAACGGGCTGTATCCACTTGATTAAAAAATCGGAATGGTCCCTGATCCACGTTAAAATCTGAGTAAAGTACCATTCAGGCTTATCAGGCCTGTTGGTCTGACGGGCCCCATAAAAATGGTACAAAAATCTCTTTTTTAAAGGCTGGACTAGAAGCATGACAGGCAGACTAAGAGGTGGAAAATCGCTCAAAAGGGCTGAAGTTATTCTCGGATCAACCGTTTCACTTGGAAGTTCAATTTGGAGGAGATATTCTGCCACAATTTGTAATTTTAGAATGTTATTTGAAGAGGGGGTTTGAAGACTGAAGTTTGCACTAACGAATGGCCATTTCAATGCTTTCATTACGTCATCAAAATCCCTAAAATAAACTATAAGGACTTGACTAACTAGTTAGAACAATTACTTCGCTAATTTCTCTCTGAGTATGTTATGCCAGTAGTGTAGAGTGTCTTTAAGATAATTCCTTAAGTTGGTACCTTGAAAGTCAGTTAAATTACGGCTAATTTCGCACAAGTTTGCAAAAATTGTGACGCACTGCTCATCGTCTTTTTTCTTAAATTCACGTTCCAATTCTCCACTAAAATTCGATTATTTCTTAAGGGAAAAAGTGAAAAGGGTAACCAACCTCAAAAATTCAATTCTTTGTATGACTCTTAAGTACTGTAATGTTGATTGCAAGGCATTTAGCTTGTCGAGACGCTTCTGCACATCTCTTCTCACATCTTCAATTTCAACAAGATTTGTTTTAATCTCATCAATAACATCGGTGGTTTTTTCCAAACAAAGATTTGTTTTTTCTGTAGCAATTTCAGCCTCTTTGACAACTTTACCAATCGAAGATGACTCATCACTTAAATTTATCTAAAAACAAGAATAAGACAGAAAGTTGTGTAAATGGCATTAGAAACCTCTCTCTCAATCTCAGACTTTTTTTGTTGCAATTGCTTGAAGATGTTTTTACATTTTTCGTAATTTAATAAATCTTTGCCGTACTTCTTATTCAGTTCGTCAATTATCTCTCTTTTCATTTCTGATGTGGACATTTTAAGGAGAGGTTTGCTGTGAAGATGTGGCACATAACCTCAAATCTGACAAAAACTATAATGGTCTAAAAATCAACAAAATCGATCCGTTATTTTCCGGTTAATCTATCAATTGATAAACCTCATAAGTAAACGAGTGTTTTAGCAAAATGTTGCGTCAGATTTCAACACCTGTAAGCAAAGTTCGATTAATTAAATTAGGCTTGTAATTAAATTAAACAACTTACGATATATCTACACAGAGGTACATCATGTGAGTTAGTAGAAATCAAACATTACGTGTGTTTTACAACAATCGGTCCAAACATTTAAATAATCTAAATTTTTTGACAAAAGGTTTTAACCTCACATTCTGTTCGATATAACTTCACTTTTGACAATTTTCGGCTTTTTCATTTCAAAATTCCCGTGTAAAATTGAATAAAACATAATGTGTTGTTCCACTCCTGCATTTTTCATTAGTATCTACGTCCTTGCTGTTAATTTATTTGGGCTATATCTCAGATTTGTCTATTTTCAAAACTATTTTGAGTGCTTCGCTTGTAGAGAACTGGATTTTAAGGATCATGCCTATGATTACATTGTAGGTTAGTACAGACACACGTTTTTAACTAAATTACTTAAAATAAAACAGTTGGTAGCGGCTCAGCAGGGAGTATTGTCGCCCGAAGACTTGCTGAAAGTCCTGAACTAAAAGTCTTGTTAATTGAAGCTGGAGCTAGTGGAAATGGTATTTTGCAAATTCCCACTGTGGGTCTCATGTTACAAGACTCGGTTTTTGACTGGCAGTATCGGACAGTGCCTCAGAAATATGCCTGTTGGGGGCTTGAGAAAAAAGTAAGCATGTAGTTTAAAAACTGTCACAGTATTTAATTTGGCACAGGTGAGTCATTGGCCCATGGGGAAGATGCTGGGGGGCACGGCGATGTTAAATAATATGATTTATGTTCGGGGCCACCCTCAAGATTTCGCAAACTGGTATAAAGATTCCTGTAATTACAATTACACAATAGACATACTCCCCTATTTTCAAAAACTAGAAAGTAACAAAACAAATAAGTACAAATGTTCGGTTTTTGTCGAAGACATGCCATTTAAATCGAATTTATCGGATTATTTTTTGCAAGCTGGTTTGTGTCTCGGCTTTGGAATATCAGATGGGGTGAACTCAGAACCCGGTACACACTATACCAATTTTTAACCCAAATCAATACAAAGTTGTAGGTTTTTCGGCAACTAGAGTCACAATGCGGAATGGTCAGCGCTGGACGCCTTACCACCAATTAGAAAAAAACAAAAAACGAAATCTAGTCGTCATAACTAATTCTCTAGTCGAAAAAGTCCTCTTGAAAGACAATTATGAAGCATATGGGGTCAAATATACCCACTTGGACGAGACTTACCACGTTCGAGCCAACAAGGGGGTCATTCTTTCGGCCGGTGTGATCGGGTCTCCAAAAATCCTCATGTTGTCAGGGATTGGTCCAAGAAAACACCTGGAAAAAATGAAAATCACCCCAAGGGTTGATTTACCAGTCGGTGACAACCTTCAAGACCACGTGACTACTGGTCTAGACCTTATTACTCTCGAATCGCCCCCCAATATGGGTGTGAAACAAATGTTATCGCCATGGAGCGCTTTCAAATATTTTTTATTGGGGAAAGGTCCATGGACCAGTCCAGGCTGTGAAAATATCGCGTTTTTTAATAGTGAGAATGAGAAAGTTCCCGAATTGCAGTTTATGATTCTGCCGTATGGTGCTGCTATCGATGGTGGATCCTACTTGAGAAGTTTGGTAGGTATCGGGGAAAAACTCTGGGAGAGTTATTTTCGGAAAGTGAACGAGTCGACTATGACTATTCTTCCGGTTGTTTTGCACCCCAAAAGTCGGGGGACTGTGAGACTGAAAAATAAAAACCCCAAAACGCCGCCATTGATTGATCCGAATTACTTATCAGAGAATTACGATATTGATATTCTTTTGGAGGGGATTGAACTGATAAAGGAGTTTTTGGAGACTCCACCAATGCGTCGTTTGGGGGCTAAGTTGAACCCAGTCAAATTTCCGGGTTGTGAGGCATTTGGGTTTGACACTAGGCCCTATTGGGAGTGTTACGTCCGTCATTTTACTTTGTCAAGTTACCACCCTGTCGGCACTTGTGCTTTGGGTCAAGTAATCGATGAGAGTTTTCAAGTGAAAGGGACGAATAAATTGTATGTGGTCGATGGGTCGGTTTTACCGACTTTGCCCAGTGGCAACCCCAATGGGGCTATCATGATGATGGCGGAGCGCGCGGCTGAAATAATCAAACATCACTGCTGGTTGAGTCAGAGACGGTGCTGCTCGTCCGATTTGTTCCAAGACCAGTGTAGCTGTTATTAAATTTATTTTGTAATAATTGGTGGTTTTATTTAAAACTACACCATACAGTTCACTTCTATTTGAATGGTAGAATACAATCATATTGCTGCATTTGAGCAAACTGTGTAAAATTACAAATATTGCAAAAGACTAGAATACAGTTTTTACAGTTTGTTCAAAATCTATGACCTAATTAGTTTGTCAAAATACAAAAAATACCCTTTTGGTAAAGTAGAGATCTCAACTAAGACTAGATCCTGATATTTGATTCTAGGATCAAACAAAAATAAATAAATAATAGGCGTGTATAATACAAACAAATGCCGGTCGCAAAACAGGTCTCTGTAATTCGTTTGTTCGAACTGGAGACCCACTAGTGCGACCGACTGGACGGTTTCACTTCACTCTTAACAATATATTTAGTAAAATATTTTATCCTCTAAAACTATCTCAGATATTGGACGGAAGAGTTTCGAGAGCAACTGTACAAAAATTAACACACTGTGCTACACAAGAAGGCACAAACCACTCTGTGTACAAATGACAATGACAATTTACAAAGAATCCAGCAACGAATCTAGCATCTCCAATTGGCATTCATCCCAACCATTCGTCGCTAGTAGCAGTCCGGTTAACTCATCCTCGGGTAGTAACTGATTGACCGGTTCGGTTATAACATTTTGATTGGGTACCGGCATGATTTCGTCATTTTTAACTTCTTTGTCTTTTTCGTCGTCCTCGTCGCAGTTTTCAATATCGGTCTCGCCGCAAATCGAGATGTTTGACAGGATGTTATGTTTGCGTTCGCCGGTGCTTTGGGGTGGACGATACCGACGGGCCTTGCGGACGGGTTTATGGGGGGTGTCCCGGTTTCTGGGGACGCGGACGGTGAGGCTAGATCGGCGTTTTGAACGGCGGGATTCTTCAAGGCGTTCCAGATCGAGTTTCCAGAAGCCGCCTTTGCCTGGCTCATCCTTGGAACGCGCCACTTTGACAAAGCACTTGTTCAGAGAGAGGTTGTGGCGGATAGAGTTCTGAAAAACGGGACATTTGTAATATCTAGCATGTTTTTTTTTATATTTTAATTCACACATTACACTTGCGATGTAAAAGTCGTCTTGAATGCAAATAGTTCCAATTACTGAAAAACTAGTACAAAAGTCTAACAAGTCCAGTTTCTTCACAAATCATACTGCTAATTTTTGCATTTATTACAATGAAAAGTGAAATTGTTTTGATGACAATACATTCATTTTTATGGTCTAAATTTAAAATAATTTGTTTAGATCTTAACACTTCCTCAGCAAGTTTACAAATCGGAAAAGAGGCTTTGAGGGAAAGAGAAAATGTTGTTATAGTTCGTCTTTCTCTTACTTCAGGAATTCCTATTGATTGCACTGTTTTAACTTATGAACTTTGCAATGTTGCGTAAAATTATTGTTATACTGTATCAACAGTTTCAACAAATCAAATTTCGAAAAAAAATCGCATAACTCAAAAACAAAACTTCATTCTCAAAATACGATGAAATTTTTTGTGGCATTATGATTTTTATTAATTTTTATTTTCAGGAGCCAAATGACTAATTTTGTTCACTTTGAAACGAGTGTTTTTTTTTTTAATTTGGCGTCAAAGCTATCCATGAAAGTTTGATTGTGAACGAACCATCGTTGAAAGTTGGTAATATGACACTTGAGACCTCGCCGGACGTACTAAAAATTGTGGTCCGTTCACAATACATTCAAATCACCGCCTACTATGACGCCAAATTTATAAACGTCTGTTCTAACAATGACAATAACTCATTATTATAAAGTTTTAGTATTATTATCATTAAAACACTATTATTTTTGTATTTCTATAACTTCTCGTGATGTGATTTTTAAAATTAATACTAAAAATTGCAAAAAAAGCAGTTGATGAAACTAAACTAATTTAAAAAATGCCTTTTATTATAACATCGACTTGCGATAGTGATAAATATACAGATTTTGACAGTTCTTTGATTATACAGTGGGCGGCAAAATTATGGAATAATCTTATTAAACCTGAAAATATTTTTTCGAATTTGCGTTTATAATATGTTTATTAACGTCTCTCAGCAGGGCTATCTATAAAAGCATACTGTACTTTAATGAATTTAGGGTTATTTAGTTTTTGTATGTCGCTTCTCACTAGTCAGGTAACAAATTTTGCGTTGTTGCTTCGGTAATTTCGCGAATTTCGGGCGGAGTGCAAACTTAATTCTGTTGGCTCATATTTTATTTATTATTATTATGTTGTAACACTAATAACTAATAATTTGTAAATTTTATTTTAAATGGCAGACGGCAAAAATGATTCAAAAAATCAGGTGGGCGTCGAGTGTTACCAACCAATACCAACTAACACAAAATTCTCTACACGACAAAAATATATATACAAAATAAGAAAAAAGGGGGCGCAAATTAGAAAAAATAGCATAAAATACTCGCCTACGGCTCGTTTTCTAATTTGGGATTCGTGCGCCAAATCAACCCTTATAAAACTTGTTCTTTAATATACTATTATTTTGGCAAAAATGATCGAACAGGTCAAAAATACATAATTTTCAACTTGATTTGAAATTTAATTTTTTTTTGGTTTTTAGTAACATTTTTTTTAATGGAAACCCTAGTTTTTTTAGCCAATGCGATAGATTTTTATTATTGAAATGACGACACCTAAATATTAAATATTACATAAAGTTTTCGAAAAAAATCACCAAAAAATAATAATAATAATAAATAATATAAGAAATAATATCATAAATATATAAATAAGAAATAATATCAACAAAAAACAAACATACAATTTTAAATCACATTGAGAATTTTGTATTTTATAAAAAGAAAATTGATCTTTCAGTTTTAATAAATAAGATTATTCCATAATTTTGCCACTCACTGTATTATTTATTTGATTTAATAATAATCAACAACGCGAACGAGGGGTTTTTTTGATTTCGGTTTCGCTTAATTTTGAATCATTTTTAGCGATTTTGAATTTAAATTACTTGTTACTTAAACGAAACGAGAAATAAACATCATGAGCTGTTTGTAGTTCATTTGACCACATTTTATGTATCGTAACTTCTGGCTTTATGTTATGTATTATGTGTTTTTTCTCATATTTTTCTATTAATCAATTTTATAATAGTTACAGATTTATTAAAAAAAATATTTATCATAAAATTTAAAAAATCTGTAATTACAAACAGGTTTAAAAAAACTGAAATTCGTTTAGAATATAAAACAGCTGTGCATGGGGCTTGTAAACCAAATTGTACAGAGTGGTTATAAATGATTTTCGTCTAGCCAGCTTTGGAATTTTTTTGCAAGTTACTTTATTTGTTCCGCTCTACTTTTTTGAAAGCTCTAGTTTTGTCATTAGTGTCACTTATTAATTAAACTTTTATTGCTTCAACTAATTTCCAATAATAATTGATAATAATGTATACAACATGTATAATGTATACAAGTATGTATAATGTATACAAAACAAGTTTATAATTAAAGTCTATTTTTGAAGTGGACGCTTAGTAAACGGCGAATTTTTAATTTTGAGTTAAAATAAGTAGGTACCCCTATTTTCGTAAAGCGGCAATTTTTATTTTACATGGAAAATTCACAGCTGGCTAGATGAAAATCATTTATAACCACTTTGTATTTTTTGTATCTACTTACAAAATTACAATTTTAAAGCATTGAAATGGGATTTTATTTCCGCCTCTACATTTATTTCCGCTTCAAACAAAACTTTTATTTTCCTCCGTAAAAACAATTCTTACCTGCCAGCTCGGATGAGCTTTCCTATAATACAAAAAATTCTCCCTAATCCAGTGATAAATCGCCGACAGTGTCATCTTATTCCCATTCTTGCCCATCGCCATGCAAATCAACGTCGCGTACGAAAACGGCGGTTTTTTATCACCATTCTTCTTATAATAATTAATATTAATAGTCAAATCCTCTTGATTCGAATTGGATGTCTTCTTCTTGGGTTTGGGGGACACCGGTGGCGTCGGCAAATTCGGCACTGCCATGATATTCGTAATGTTGTGCAACCAATTCAAACTGGTCAAATCCGTCTCAGTCATGTCTTCATTCTCGCTTTTGGGGCTGAGGATAGCGGGGTCGTCGGGTTGTTTCGACGTCGAAGGATTGTAAATTGGTTCTTTGATGTCGAGGTAATTGGTTTCGAGGTTCTGGAGGATGTCTTCATTGACGATGTATTCAGTGTTGACAATTCCATCCTCTCCGCGGTACTGGATTTTGACTATTTGGTTTTCGGGGATGCTGATCACATTGCTGGAGTCGATTTCGATGCAGTTTTGGACTCCTTCGGGCAAATACTCGGGTTGAGCTAATTGGACGATGTCCATCTTGTCTTTTGAGCACTGATAAATGAAATTTTTCTCTTCGCAGATTTCCATTTCGAGCTTTTTGCGCACTTCCAGTTTCATTTTGAGCTTCGTTGAGCAAATTGGGACGGATTTAGGTACCGAGGATCACATTTTCGTTTTACATTTCTTCTTCACCATTCTGCGGATACAGAAAATCAGTTAGCACTTTTCCACCGCGAAAGCAGGGTGTCGTGGAAATGTGGAAAATCGGTCGATTCGACCGCCGTGACGTCATCAAATGACCACCACTGTCTGCGATCAATAATTTTCCGTTGGGAGAAGGGGAGTTCCAACATCCCCTTTTAATGGACATTTGCTATCTCAATCGTTCATCGACGATCAAATCGGGAAAAAAACAACGCATCTAATAATTGCACGGCCGAATTACGAAATTGTCCAGTTTTTTGGGGGAGATTTTGGGGTGAATGAGGGCATGTCGCGACCCTTTACTTCGCACCTGTCTGCTTTCCCAGCGAATGTCTGACTCGATTACATCGATACGCCAATAAGTTTGATTGGATTTTACTTAAGTGACGGTTAATGCGACAGGGAAAAATTGTTATGGACGGGGATGGGGTGAAAGGCGCGATTAATAGAAGGAAAAGTGCTTTGTGAAGAATATTAAGGCCGACCTATTACGCTATCGGGTGGTGGCTTTAAAGGGTCGTATTGTGCGGGGCAGATTATAAAAAAATGGGGGCAAAAAACTGAAACAATATTTTAGTCACAAAACAAAAAAGAATAATCAATCTCATTTAATCAATTATATCATTACTGCAGCCACAAAAAAATGTCTCATTCGTCTATTATAATTTATACCACGTAACTTACAAATTCTATTGAATAAAATAAAAAAAATTAAGTACAAAAATGGAAGTTATAAGAAGTGTCCCAGAAAATAGGACTACTTCCTGAAAACTTCGTTAATTCAATTTGAAAATATTTTGTAACTTATTTTTTGGAAAATAAAAAAAAACTCCATAATATAGGCAGTTATTTGTAAATTTGTTTTCCTTGAAAGAAGTATATCATTAAAAAAAGTGTTTTCACTAAAAGCTTCTTTAATATTTTATCAAGAATGTGGACGTTAGAAAGTCATTACTGCAGCTTTTGGATTATTCTTTGTAGGCTTTTATTTTCTGTTTATATTTATATATTTCTCTTTAACATTTTTGATGATTTAATATGAAAAAAAAAACTTCTGCATAGGCTTCAAACATTAAATTTTTGGACGAGAGGACAGAATAAAGCCTCTGTTTTCTATATACAGAGTGTAACGAAAAGATGGTGACCGAGATTCCCCAGGTCAAAATAAAGCCATTTAACCCAACTTTTTTTTTATTCCAAGTTGCACCATAGGGCGTCAATTTAAAAAAAAAAGTTTAAAATTTATTTTTGTCTTTCTTTCATAACTTTTTCAAGGGGGATAATCGAAATGTGGTAAAGGCAATTTGACCACATGTTTTGGTGTTATTTCTGTTATTTTATTTTTATTGTAAAGTACTAACTTATTAACAACTTGACACATTTTAAGCCATATTTTTGTTATACGTAATTCGAGTGGCGTATTTATTTTTTAAAGGTTCATAATTTTTTAAAAATTTTCATAATAAAAAAAAATGTATCGGCCTTATTGGTTTTAGAGTAAAAAAATATAGTATTTTGGACGTTGCCCATTTACTATTATTGTTTTCAAATTTGTATTGTTTTAGGTTTTAGTGTCTTTTTAAACAAAAAAATTAAAATTTCATAGGCGTACTCTAACTGCAACTTGGTATAGAGGTAAGTTGGGTTAAATCGCTTTATTTTGACTTGAGAAATCTCAGGTAACTCTTTGTCTCCGTCTTTTTGTTACACCATGTATTTGAAATATTTGTAGTTATTTATGTATCAAGGAAATAAACAACTATTTAATTGATGCCATCGAAGGGAACCGAGGATTTTAATTCGAGGGATTAACGATGCATACAAAATTTTTCTTTTAACAGACTAATTTAATAATAACATAAGAAAATACTAGTCAAATACTCAATGTCAAAAAATTCAGTTCATTCAATTGCAATTTTAAGAAAGAAAGATCGGAATCAAGGAGTTTGTTTATGTTAAAAAACATTCAAAAGATTCAATTCATTTAATTTCAGTTTATTTCAAGAGTAAAACTTGGTATTTCAGTTATTTTATTCCCGATGGAATAAAGTATCCGATTATTAGTCAAAAATAAGAGAATAAAGCGTCACTTTATTCCCTGTTCGGACGAATTTTTTTTTAAAATTTTCAGTAATTAATTTGCTCAAATATATGAATCACAAAAAGTGTCTTTTAAATAGCAAAACGCCCTAATTCAAAAAGAGCGTAAATCAGCCAAATGATATTTAAAAATTAGCTGCTTGACACGCAAATTGGTAATAAAAACTTAAGTGAGCAACAGGATATTGAAAATTTTCTCCTAGAATTTAAATATTTCTATTTCTTCACCTTATTAGTTTTGTATTAACAAATAATAAAGTGTACGAATTTTATTACAAAAAATCGTTTTTTGCCTAGTGTTTGTTCACATTACATACTTATTTCCCAATGCAATAATTTAGTATTTAACTTCCTGTGAAATTCTATAGACAGTATTGATTTTTACAAGAAGTAGCACTCGCCTAGCAAACTTAATAGTTATAATTTTCGTAATATTGCGGAAGGTTGGTATTCAAGGTGTCAAAAAACGCGTTGGCAACAATGTGATCGTTTTGGGATTCCCACAGACGTATCAGTCACAAGAACTATAAAATAAATTTGAATAAGCTTGTAACACGCTTTTGACACGTTTTTAAATTTATTATCTCGCTTACTCAGCAGAATAATTTCACGATCGATACAAAAGACCAGATTTGTAGTCGTCATTATTCTCAATTAAATATTTACTCGCTTTGTAGAAATCGTCTATTTTTAAAAATCACCCCCAATTAACGCTACGTATTCGTGCAGTAAAGTTTAATATCCCTCGGGTCCAATTTTGCTCATAAACCTCAAACGATTTCCCCACACGTAAATCTAAAAATTTCCCACTATTCAAGTTCGGCCAACAAAGCGAATAATAGGGGATGCTCCAATTTGGGCGCCAAATTACCAATTGATTTTATCGAACGCGGTGTTTAGCAATTCATCATTGAGCTTGTTTGGACATTTCCAAGAACATTTTGATGAAATCGAGGGTGAAATGCCACTAGACGAGCGCACGCGATGGACATTGTAGATTTTTCACCCCTTGGCGGGGGTGCATTATTCGCCTTAGAATGTTTACTCACGTCGTAAAATATTCATCTTGTAAGTGGGGCCCCGAGACAGGGGGTGGTAACTACCACTCGATGTTGTTTACCAAGTGGGCTATGCCGCGTGCTTGAAATTACTACCAACTTGACAAAATTAAATACTTACAAGTCATACAACGGGGCATTTTTTGTATTGTTCAAAGACACTTTTTAAATTTTAAAGGCACTCAACATCACCGCAGAATTGGTGCACTCGAGTTCGCGGTTCGAACAAAAACGCCGACTTTCAACCGGACACACCGCCCTCGCGTTTCCTCGCCAAAGGCGGAAACGAACGAAACAACGTTTCCGAATAATTAATTATTTACGGGGTAATAAATTAGACTGCCGATTTTTTAATTTCACGTAATTGTTTATTTGGTACACTTGTTTATGAGGTGTGGTTAAAAAGAAATTAAAACCTTGCGGGGGGTTCCCGAAACGCTAAATTCAGGCCGCAACTTCTGGGATTTACAAAAACTATGTTTGTTATCACACAATTTACTCAAATGAAATCATTAATAAAATAATGAACTCACCATTTGTCAACTTGTCAAAATAAAAGACACTTTCATTCTTCACTTGTCACATTTTAGTGAATTTGGAACAGCATATTAGTCGACCAAATTCTATTGCCAGAAATTTCTTGATAATTTAATATTAAACAGCTTTTTCACTTTTTTTAGTTAGTATTTTTTAAACATTCGTTAATGACCAACTTCACAGTGGACTTTACATTTTTTGTCAATGCATTCTTTACAGAGGTAAAAGCACTTGAAACGTACAATTGCGGACACGAAAATTTGGACATCAAATTTATGTCAGTTCAAAAAATGTCAATTTAAGCCACGCTTACGAATGACGTGAAAGTTTTAGTTGAAATTTATTTTTGGCGTCAATTTTCCGAAACAATAATGCCAGCAGTACGTGTTTTTATATAAATTCATTAAATTATTTAGATTTGTCATTTTTTCCCTAGCTGACAGGATAAAAATTACAAAAACCGAAGTGATGTTAGTGTAATAAGGCTCATTTTACATTTTTATGTCAGTCTAATGACAAATCGTCCAAAAACATACAGAACTTTTTTTCTGAGGTTTTTCTGTATGTTTTCAAACCTTTTGTTGTTTTTTAGCAAATAGTTTCGCACTTTTTTACTCATTTTTCACACTTCTGTGCTTCTTGACTTATGAATTAATTCAATTTTTTACTGAATATGACCCATCTGTTTTCCGATTGTTATCAAAATTCAAATTATGGGCCCGGGCCAGGTGCCCCCATGCCAACATTTTTCTCAAGGCCGCTCAACACTTGAAAAATTCCGTTTTTACGGACAAGGTGCGTCTCCAATATATCGTTCAAACTATTACCGTATTTCCTCTCTTTCATTCCGCATCGGTGATTTTTCACTATGGGGGTGAAATAGTTATATAATTTTATCAAGCGACACCTGGCACTACCTACACCTGGCTCTTTTTGTCTTGGAGGTGATAAAACTATAGGGGTCTGGTACTGTTATACCAATAAATAATGCGTCACTTATAAATAACCAACTTTATTTACATATACACATATAAAAATTGAGCTTAATCCTATAAAAACACTCTGATAAATAAACAATGAAGGGTGAGGAAAATGAAAGTCGAGGTAATAAATAAGTCAGTCCGTGTTAGTACCATCTCTGGGTACCAAAACCCAGTTATCAATGTTATTTCTCGCCGCGTTATTGTTTTCTCTTTGCCGACTTAGCAACTCTCTCACTAGGACTAAGGACTCTTTCTCCGCTTGCAAGTCTTTGAGAAGTTTGGTGTGTTGTTGTTGTTCTTGAGATTGCGCCGCTAATAGCTTATTTTTCTTTTGCGAAACATACGCGAGCTCAGTTTGGACCTATAGCAAAAATTTCGTCCATTTTTTTTTATTGTAATTTATAAAATTACCTTGAAATACTCCTGAGCCAATTGCTTGTGTTCTTCAAATAGCGCCATTGATTGCGGATTGTCGGCATCTGGAGTGGCAGGTCGTAAATGTGGTTCTAATAAAAGGTACATTTTATCTAAATCGGGATCGGTGCCGTCAGGTGTCGACTTGGTGCTTTCTATGCCTGCTTCTACCGTTGTGTTTTTGGAACCTGGTGGAAAACGTGAAATGATTTTAAAGTAAATAAACTTCTGTTGTTATAAACAAGGAAGAGACTATGCGGTTTGAACTAATGCCAGATTTTTGGGGAAAGACAAACAAGAATGATTACTGTGTGGGAGGGTATTAAAAATTTGATTGTGTTTTGACGCAGATGAGCAATATTGAGGGCCAGAGCTCTTGAGGAAGAAATTGGAACCACAATCATCTGCATAAGGACCAAACACAAGAAATATTTAAAAAAGCATTGCGGAAAGTATTTGATACACATTTATTTTAGTAACTTGACATTACATCGCATACATTTAGTATTTTTACCCTTTTTTTATTAATAGATAAACTGAAAATAAAATAATTACAACAATTGTAGACTGCAAAGGAACTGTTATGTAGAATCTCCATTTTTTATATTTTGTTCAATTTTTTTCCCAATTTAGACCATGGGATTCAAAGTTATCAGGTTGGCGTTTAGTAGAAAAACAAAGTGTCCACATACTGTGTTTCAGCACTCGCGAAATTATTTATTTCTGTGGGAAATAGTTATTGGTATTACAAGGGAGGAAAGTGGAGCGTTTTCTCCCACAGATGGAAGTAATTGCCCGAGACTTGTCAAGGGCAGTAACCACCCAGAGAGGAAAATACACTTTCCTCCAGTGTAATACATATAATTTTTCCTACGACCGACCCAGCAAAACTAACAGTTTCTCTTGATATCCTACTATCGCCATTAAATCTAGCGGCATGTTTTCCCATTTCTATGGGGGAGGTATTTGGCCACTTTTCTTTCTAAATTGGGGTGGAAAGCTTACTTTCTGTTAGGGTCGTAGGAAAAATAATTTTACGTTATTTGTGGCTTTTATTGACAAAGTCTCGGACGAAGTTTTATATACAAGACTATCGATGATAATATCAAATAAACATAATTCAAATACCAAAAAGTCAAATTTTTTTGAATTTTTGAAAGATAGAATTTTTTAAATATTTATGTTCCTGGTATCTTATCCTACTTACAAAGAGTTTCACATAATTTCACGTGATTATTTTGTTCAGTTACTTGCTAATTATAGTGTTGCTCTTTACTCTCGACCTGAAGACGTTTGCGAATAAAATAGTGTATGTTATTTCGAGTAAAACTGAGTTTATTTATGCGGCTCAGCTGAATTATTTGCCTCACTGCGTTCGGTAAAATAAACGTTCAGCTTCGCCACATAAACTATCACCTTTATTCCTAATAACAAAATTATTAATTATTATTAGAATTTTGGACATCAAATTTATGTCAGTTCACAAAATGTCAATGTTGAATGAAACTAGTTTAAATTTATTTTTGGCAGCGATTTTCCGAAACAATAATGCCAGCAGTACGTGTTTTTAGTTCAATAAATTATTTTGATTTGTTGTCATTTTTTTCTCTAGCTATCAGAATAAAAATTACAAAAACCGAAAGTGAGATTAGTTGCCTAAGGCTCGTTTTACATTTTTATTTCAGTCGAATGACAAATCGTCCAAAATTTTATGTCCGCCAGTGTATTAATCGACTGCAGACCAAATTATGCATTTCTTAAAAGGATTTTTTTTATTATGTTATGAAGCATATTCGCAGGGATACAGTGGTTTGTTTTCTTGTTTTTTTTTATTCTGTCATATAGTTTTTTTTATTATATTTTCATATTACACCAAATACCGAATAGTTAAAACAATTAAATCGTACATGGTGGTACAACTCGAATCGATAATAGTTGTCAAAATAATGACTGTATTTTAACTAAATTCGAAGTTACGAAAAAAAAAATACCTGTGTATGTTTTGGTAAACAAATATGTACCTACGTATAAAATTCATTTCACTTTAAAACGACTTTTTATTAACAATTAAAAACATTTTTTGCACTTTTACTTCAAAAAGAGTTAACTTTTGTTTATTTATTCTATCTATTACGTCAACGTAATTAAAAGTGTGAATTTTCCCAAGAATTTGTTTGTTTATGTACTAAACAACTATGAAATTCACTTTTTGGCGACAATCAACAACAAATTTCTAAGAATTTATTTGTGTATTTGCATAGCAAGTCAAAAGAACAACACATTTCTCTGTTTACACTGCAAAGAGCAAAGATATGTTCCTTTTTATTGTTGAAGTAAATTTAATTTTTTTGCAAACATGAATTCAATTTAATTAAATGAAAAAATGCAATAGGAACTCTAAATTAATGCAAGTTTTCTTTAAACAACAAACTGGATTTTTGAAACTAGATATTTAAAAATTAATCATTTCTGATAAAAATAAAAAAGGATGTGGTTGTATAGTAAGAAAATAACCAATCTTTGTGTCAACTGACTACACAAATGTGAATGAAAAACCAAAAGCTCATTGACCAAAATTTGTGTTTGTGAATTCTTTCATATTTCATCAGTCATCACCACTAATGATTGGTTAGAGACGCCAACACATTATAAAACAAGGTCAACCAAACCATAACCCACCGAAGTTTGTTGTTAATTAAAATTTGGAAAACTCACTCATTTTGCTGAATTTTTCACAAAAAATATACAATAAGAAATCATGCTTACAGACAATAGAAACGGAAAACATTCAGTTAGAATTACACAGGGGTGAAAAATTTTTAATTACAACTACGGTTTGCCGCCATCGTCCAGGTGGTCCGTTCGCCACGAATGCACTTCCGGACGTGCAATTTCCATGACATTACATCACAAACTCGATTAATTACACATCCGTCCTTTCAAAAATAAAAACGTGACTAAGAAGATTGTGGCCGAATTTATTTTAGACCTTCCCCGGCTACTTTATGTAAAAATAATCCATCAAATCGATTATTTACCGTTATCAGTCTTGCACTCTTTGAAAATGATCCAACTTCGATGAGTTTCATGTGTGGTAAAAACGCTGGCTCTCGGACAATCACACATTGTACAAAAATCGAGGAAAAATCTCAAACGATACGAAACATGATAAGATTTCGGATAGAATCAATAGGAACGTGTCAATTGTTTATGTTCGGGGGCCACTCGAAAAACTATGCGAGACTACCAGCCGCTGGATAGAAACTGGCAACGGCCGTATGGGTGCAACTGAAATAGCGATACGGAGAAGAGGCCAGGAGAGCCAGCGACGGACTGGCCGAGTTTTCACAAAAATCGACGAAATCTGGACGACCAGAAGTGGTCTTGACACCTCCCCCCGACCACAATAACCCCCCGACATTTTTAACAAAACTGCTACAGAGTTTTCCCCGGAAATGACCTCAAATCAAGGTGGTAAAGTGCGTAAAAGCTGTAAATAAAACTCCACATTTTCCGGATTTCCGAGGCCGGCGTTCAATTTTAGACAGGCCGGCCCTGGCAGGCCGATCAAGAAACTTCCAACTAAACAAACTGCTCTAAATCCGTCTCGCTGAGTCAGCGAGTCTAAAAACAGATGCCCCTTTGGTTAGCACGTATTTAGGAGGAGGAAACGGAATTTCGGCCAAACTGAGTTTAAAGCGCCGGACCTGAACGACGTTAAGGTCACAAAGTGATAAAAATACCGCGACGAATCCGTGCAGACAAGTCGACTCGGCTTTGATCTTATTTTTATTGGTCCGTGTGTGACTAATACTGCGACAAAATAAAAATTATAGCCCCAACACCTGGCCCTCGAGTGTTTTTCTCTTAAAAGAATTGCAAGTTGTTAGCGGCTGAGTCATGCACTAAGCCAATGCTCTCGGTGGCGGCTAAATTTACATACAAGCCATAAGAAAATCGATGAGGCCTACCGTTTTTTGGTACCATCTTATCAAACCCGGGCATGGTTCTTAGCTGCATGTCGACATCCTTTAAATCCCACGCATCCTGTAACAAAACGACTCAATTAATCAAAAACGTTCCAAATCATTTTACTCAGATTCTATTAAAAGACAATTACGTCATGTAACATAACCTCACTTTTGCAGAAATTGCACTTACAGGGCTTATTTTTAAACTGAGGGGTTGACACATTTCGGCACTAGGTTGGGGCAACGACTTCACACAGTTGTCGCCGTTGGTACTAACAGGAAACTGGTCTACTTCTTCCACACAATCCTCATATTCTTCAATTTCCTCATAAACAACGTCATCTCCGTCGATGATTTGCAATGGCTCCTCGGCACCCGGAAGCAAGGAACAAATGACTTCCATTTTTTTCACAATCTGTAAAGCCAAATCTCAATTTTGGTTTTGTGTTACATAACCTCACTTTTTTTTCAATCACAGAAAACAAACCCAAAGTGCACTAATTTGTCTAATACATGTCATAATCAGACTTCGGAAGTTGGATACTCCTAAATAAGACTAATTTTGACACAAAAAGTGTGGTTATGCCAGCCATTACCTCTTGCATGCTCGGTCTTTTGGCCGCCTCCTGATCCCAGCACTGTGTCATCAACTTTTCAATTATTGGGGGACAATTCCTGATTAGAGGGGGCCTCGCTCCGTTGTGTTTTGCCCACAAGATCATAAAAGCTGAAGGATAACCTGACTCTTTAATATGGAAGAATGGTTTAAGTCTTGATAAAACTTCCCAGAGTATTATGCCCCAACTAAATACGTCACACTTTTCAGTATAATTTGATGTCTCAAACACCTGTAAACATGTATTGAAAACTAGTCAAAAGTGTCTCAAAATTACCTCAGGGGCCATCCATGCAGCTGACCCTTTATTGTTGGTCATGATAGCTGTCATATCAGTAGCAGTACCAAAATCACAAATTTTTAATAAGGTGCCCCCGTTAATTAGAAGTAAATTGGGGGGTTTGAGGTCTCGATGGATTAAAGGTTTGGGTTTCATGCCATGTAAGTATTCAACTCCCTGCAAAATCAAATTAAAATGGGTTTTGACTGTGATTTAAGCATTACTTTAGCACATTGGTAAAGCCAGGCCATGGCATTAGCCATTGTGTAATGTACATTAGGTGCATGGTGTAAAATATTAAAGAGAGAACCCCCTTCGGCATATTCCATTACAAGGCAGATATTGGGGGCTTTGGTACAAGCCCCATACAACTTGACAATATTCTCATGTTTGACTCTTGATAATTGTCGGACTTCCACAATAAAAGCGTCTTTGTCATTCTCAGAGACAATGTTTTTAACCGCTACGTACGCATCGCGCCAGATTCCCTTATAAACTACGCCAAAACTCCCCTCACCGACTGCCTGAAACCACAAACGTTTCTTGTGTCCATTACGGAGGGCTATGTTACCTCAAGTTTCTGAATTTCATTGTAGTTGATTTCCTCGACGGTGTACTGATTTAAGCTACCCTCATTTTCCGAAGTCGCCATCGAAATACTGAATTAATCACATATTTGGAAAGATAGCGTCCAAACAACCCCAAATTTATTAAATTTTTCGATAAATATCAACCACCATAAATTTGGTTATGTGTCTTTCATATCAAATGTCACTTTCGTAACGAAAATCTCTAGACTCGTTCAAATTTCGGCGCGAGTGTCAAATTTTTGAATTAATCATGTCGAAAGAACGAGATTTACATAAAAAAGGACAACGGAGCTTTAAAAAAACCGTGAACCCTTTGATGAGCAATGTGGGTAAGAAAGTCCTCCAGAAAAAATTCTTTTTTGCCGTATATACTCGAAACATACCGGAGATTACAAGGTGTTTGAGTAAAGGAGTAGATCCGAATTATCGATCATCAGAATATGGTGTTACACCTTTACATTTACTCGCCGAACGGAATGATTACATACTGGGGTACCGACTATTGGAGTATAAAAAGTTTGACGTGGATGTGAGGAGTGTCCACGGTTTAACTGCCTTGCATCTTACTTGTGTGTTCAATTGTAAAAAGTTTGCTCTTATTTTATTAGAACATGGGGCCAACCCAAATATACACGGCCGCTTCAATATCACAGCTTTACATATATCAGTACAGCAAGATAATTATGGTATTACGATAAAACTGTTGAAATTTGGGGCTGAGGTTAATGTTGTGGACTGTTTTGGCAATACACCCCTCTCTTTGAGTATCATAGACAGGAATAATTATTTAATAGCAAAAACGTTGTTTCAAAATGGGGCCGATATGAGTGTCGAGGATCAAAGACCGCTCCATATCTTCTTTGGTAATTGCAAATTATTAAAACAAAAATATTCTTCAACATTTGTAGAATCGGTTCTCCATTGTCGTACCATTAGTCAAATTGAGTTGGTGCTGCTTTTGTTGGAAAATGGGGTTAATATTAATATGACTGAGCCCCAGTCAGGGCGAAATTGTCTCCATTTTGTTGCCCTTACCGGTTTTTTGGAATTGGCCGTGGTCTTGGTTGAAAAGGGGGCTCACACTCATACTATGGATGTATGTAAACGAACCCCTATCAAGGTGGCTGTGGATCACGCCAATGATATAGTTGCTGATTACTTCCGGAAAGGCTATAGACCCTCTTCTTTACTTACCGCTCTCCCAAAAATTTTCCAGTGGTCTAACAAAGTCAAAGCTCGAATTAACGAGAGAAGACAAGCGGAGAGTGAAAAACAAGCCGAATTGAAACAAAAATAAACACATCATTATGCACAATTTATTTAATATTACGGAATACAACATTCAATAAATATACTGTAAATATTATACTGACTGACTTTTTGAGAGTTATAGTTTGGTAAAACATATAAACATCAATAAACTAGTAACACAGATAGACTTTAAACGATTCAAAAACGCGATATGAGCTCGGGTTTAGTCTAAAAACTTATTACAAAACTAGCCGATGGTAAAGGGGAACATTAGGCTCTCGTTGATTGCTCAAGAGTTGGCTCAGAGTGTAGTAGTCGTTCTTATTGGGGCCATTCAAGTACCTCAGTTCTCTCGTGGGGTCGTTCCGCTTTTTGGCCACCATGAATCGTTTCTTCCTGTTGTCGGCAAATCCGCCCCATCGGCCCCTTTTCTCGAACGGCTTCTCGTCCATGAGGTAGCTGGAGGCGATATCATTATGGCCGGTAGCATGGGGGTACACGGGGGCATCCAACCAGTTTTCATCGTCGTCGAGATTGTCGCTAGTGGTCTCAGGGTCGAGGTTCCAGGGGCGGTAACCGTTGCGTTCGTTTTCGTACAGTGTTAAAATAGTGAGGATCTCGTCGGGGGTGAGGTCCACTTCGCGTTTCATTCGGTTGTCGAGTCTGGAAGAGGATTGAGTGATTGGATTAGATCGGGTTTGTTTCAGTGAAGGAAATGGGTATTGATTGAGCGGTGGGAGGCCCACTGGGAAACAAATAGCAACAAGTTACTTTAATTAGGGATTCTCATAATGGATGTGGGGGAGCTTGGGAACTGAGCTTTTCTAGGCATCTTGAGTGGATTGGCGAAACAAATTTCCATTATTTTATTTTTAACTTCTCTAGTCTTCTACATTTTTGAAGTGTGGTTTTTATTGATTTCGTAGAAGTATAAAGAAAAACGTACAGTGGGGGACACGGAAAACGGGACAGATGTGTTATTCAGTTGTCAAAATTTCTAAACTATTCCTTAGGTACTCATAACCAAGCTTTTAATGTTTGGCATATTTGTCGTTTTGACACTGAAAAAGTCGAAGTTTTTGGAATCCCCAAAGTCACCGAAACATCCCGCTTTGAATAAGAGCTATTGCTTGAGATTTATTAAAAACTGATACAGCTGGCATTTTGCAAAAATTGATGTACAGTGGCGGTCATTGAAAAGTAATACACGGGATTTTGACACATCCTATCAGAATTTAAAAAATTGCATATTTAATGTAATTTTTTCTTTGTCGTGATTGTCTCTGTTCTGTGATTGTCAGTGTCACTGAAAACGTCACTTTTGACAAATCAGTAGTGGTGGACGTCGTCAGAAAAATTTTAAAATGCCGCAATTGTCGAATGTACAGAAATCTATTATTATTACAAGATTAAGGGACAATGTCCCTCTACGATTCATCGCAGAAGAAAGAAAGAAAATGTGAACATAAATGACTGTCCTTAAAACAAAGAAGATTCTAGTGACATTTTAAACATGACAGTGATTGTCAATTTCAAGGGAAAATTTACAACGCCAAATTTTTTTTATTTGTCAAGTGTATTACTTTTCAATTGCCGCGACTGTATGTCAAAGTTAATTTGACAGTTCTTTTTAATATCAATCATAATGACGGCAAAGGTGCATTTACATTGACATTTTTTGAAATGACAAGATAAGACTGCCCAGGATTCCGTGTCCCCAACTGTACACTTCGAGCTTGAAAATTTTTTTCCAACTAGGACGCGTTAACAGCTTAGTGTATTTTATGTTGGTGACAATTCTGTTTGAATTCATTTCCAGATTACATATTTCAATGACAAATGTGAGTTTTTTTGAGTTGAATTCACAGGTTGATGGCTATTTTTACGATCTTTTTAACGTGCTAACATTGATACCAACTGACGCAAAATTCTCTAAATTACAAATTTTTGTTTTTATTTCCTTAAAAACATCGTAATATAGAAAAATATAAAAACGTGTAATAGAGGACCATTCAAGCAATCATTTGTTCCTCAACTCGCTACGCGGCTCGTATCTTCGTTTCAGCATTTTGTTTCAACAACTAATACTGTTAAAAATCATAGTTCGCCGATGATTTTAAAATTTGGTATAGGGCTCTAATTGTTGATTCTAAACAATTTTTTTCAATAACTTTTTGTGGTATTTGCACTTTACTCTTCAGAAAAATATAAAAGATCCAGAAAGTAAAGTCCGTTTCTTTTATTTATGCGTGTGGACTGTGGATCAATTAATAATTCGAATGACGTACCAGATAGCTATCTCTTTTCAACATTTGTAAACAATCTTGGTGCTCTCTCGCTACGTATTTGCATAAGGTCGGTCACACTATTTACCTCACTTTAACAAATGCGATTAAAGTAACGCACAACTAGTGACGTACGTACGTTAAAAGTGTGTCTTACCGTCACGTAGGTCATTTGTAATTTCATTTTTAATGGAGAAAATTGTTTTGGGGCTATTATATTTATATCATCATAACATAATGTCTAATTTTTGACTTTAGTACCAAAATGTCAGAAGCTGTTAAATGTCAGAAACAGACAAAGGTCATGTCGTGTTCTTGATTCACACTACCAGCAAATAAAAAAAAACTGTATTATTTTTGTTAACAATTTGCAACACTGCAATCGGATACGGTTTTGTTTGACAAAAAATACTTGAACTTACAACCACTCAAGATTGTTGAATTGTTGTTAATCAGAATCGTACTCCAATGGTAGGTATCTTTTAAAAATTAGAGACAGGATTGCCAACAGATTTATTCATTTGTAGTTTTTTTGAAAATCTCCAACACATACTTGATTTTTCAAAACTAAAATTATGCTAGAAATTAGTCTTTAAAAAAATGAAAATTTACATCGAGAGTTGTTTCACCTTTCCGGGGACAGTAAGTACTATTTCGATGTTTATTAAAAATCCCCCTACATTAGTTTATTTTTAGAAATATTTGACTATTATTCAACAAACTTTTCTTGTTTCATTTTACCTTAAATTCCACACTATACCATAAAAATCAATATAACAATGTTTATTATTTTAATTTTGTTTTCCCATCAATTTATGATGGTATATGATAATTGTGATTAAGAAATCGATTTTATCTTCGTTCAGTGTAAAAATCTTAATTGCTCGTTGCTTGTCTCTGCCTTCATCTGTTTACGCCAATTATTCAAATTCTCGTCGAATTGCTCTCAAGGAAACTCACTCTTTGCACTTTTCCAAATTGGGTTATTTCCATAATTAAAAAACACCCTAATTAAATAAAGTGCGCGTTTGTACGTCGCCCCCGATCGATAATACTTGTTTCACAAGAGACATAGCGACAGTGACGCAAACCCTATCGATTTTCCGTCCGTCTCCTTCTCTCCAACTTGTTGCTAATAATCCGTTTCTGGTCACTTACCTGATCTTTCTGGCGTCCCGACGTTTACGACGTCGTTGATCGTCGTTCCCGTAATACCTGTATTGGTTCAACGGTGCTGGATCACCGTATAATTCCGATTTAAGAACTGCATTTTCCAAAGCTTCGTCGAGTTTTTCTTTGTTGGTTCCGTAATGGAAACCCTTTTCGTATTCGGCGATTGTTTTGTCATCGAAAGGGTTCTCGGAGTTGTAAAGGCTGGATTGGATGTCCGTCAAGCTGTCTGGATTCTGGTACAGACTTTGCTCTTGCTCCCAGTCGGAGAGCGTCTGCTGATCTGGACTCGGGTTTTTCAAATTGTTGGCCCCTGCCAACAAAAAATACGTGGTTTATTTTATGAGTGTCATTAAGAAAATCAAATTACATTTTGTAGTATTTCGATATGCAGAGTGAACTTTCTACATTGTTTTTTCACCAGGTGATTCTATGCAAAAATTGTAAGAATTTACTAAATATACCAACATAATAAAAATGAATCCTAATCCTGGTTTCTTCATCTAGTTTGGCAATAATTGGAAGTGCAAAATAATTTATTGATTACAAATTTCTAAATATACAGGCTGCGCCAGAATTCGGGCCCCAGAGCAAAATGCCATATAAGGTAAGATACCAGGAAAATGGAAAACAACTTCGAATTTATGAGAGTTTAAATTATGCACTTTGACTCTATTTATTTCTGTTGGAAAAATAATTTTCCAAGTTTTTTTGCTACAGGCTATTAGAAGAGGAAATAAGGAAGCTGTATCCTAAATTGTAACTTTGTTCAATGTTATTTGTGGCTTTTATTGGCAAAATGTTTATACCTTTACTAAATAATTATAAAAAAAAACATTTACAAGAACATCAGTATCATTAAATTCTCTAGGGCACGAGTTCTGGCGCACCCTGTATACAGTTTATTAAAATTTGTACAACAATTTGTATAAAAGTTTTAGTAAAATGTCATTCGATAGGGAAAAATCAATCGTTTCAGGTTAGGTAGAATATATTTTGAATTCAATTTCAAAACACATTTATTAGTTGTAATGCTTTGTAGATGTGTTTTATTTTTTGCCCGGCGCATCCACCAGTTTTCTTTTCTTTCAATTTGTTTTTCAGACAAAATCAAAATAAAACAACAGTAAAAAGAAAGCAATTTTATTTGCTACTTCTCTGAATTGTTTTTATCGTCTTTCCAAGGTTATGCGACCGAAATGAAAACAATTTAGCGTGCTTTGTCTGCAATTTATCACAAAGATAATCCTTTTCCCTTTTCGTTTTTTAAAATTATTAGAAAAATTTATTGACTTTGTTGTGATGCTTTATTTGTCAGAAAGCCTCTCAAAGAAGTACAGAGTTATTGTGAGTAACAATTAAAACTGAGACTTTATGTAGAACTGTGGTAATAATCAAATATCGCTTCAGAGCGAATCAATTTCATAATGGATATTTTATTTAAGGTTTCCACGCAATCTCGTCGTGTCTTTGTCTTGAATTAAAGTTGATGCTTAATCAGATGGCTTTTTTTACAAAATTTCATTTCGTCCTCGTTTGAGAAAGTAGCACTATTGTGTTTTATTTAATTTTGAAGTTAAACTAAAAGAATGGATGTCACGTTGTTGTTTGTATAAATATCACGTCGCTGCGTTCTCATAATTCGCATTTTTATTCAAACAACATGTCGCTATTTTTCATTGTTGGCATATTTCTTGGTAATCGGGTACAATCTCTTTAAAAGAAAATGTTTTCTTTAATGAAACTAAAGTAGATTTATGTGTTTTTCATTTTTTATCAACTGTAATAACTTTTTATGACTGAGTTTTAATTACTAGTATTAAAGTTTCTCATATAAATCCGGTTTTGTACGAAAGTGTGCTTTTAGTTTTTGCAATTGCTGTTACACTGAGAAAATAACAAGAAACGAAAAAATACCTTTTCACAACAATTTTAAAACTCTCAAAGAATGTCAAATGTTAAACAGCAAATAACTTTATTGTAAAATTAAGTAAAAAAAATTACTGTTGTTAATAAAATTAGTCAAATACAAATTTAAACAAAAGGATATTTTATTATTTTCTTTGTAAACAAAACTCTCTTGAATTTCATATTTGAAAAGTTTCTTTACTCTTGAATAATTCTTTCCAACAAATCCCTCTAGAACTGCATTGTAACGTACAATAACAAAACACTAGACTTTTGGTTTAGAGAATTTCATAAAACAGTTTTAATAATAAACCCGGCACCTCCACCAAAGTTCCACCAAAAGATTAAAACATAAGTTCTGAAAATTTAATTTTAATTTTCTCTCAAAGAAATTCTTTATTTGTCTCGTCTCAACTCATCGTTCAAAAACCCTTACTTAAATAAAAAAACGAAACTAATTCTCTCGGAATTTAAGAAAATTGTCTCTAAAACTTTGTTTCGAATTAATTTATTCAATATCCAACACCTCCGCCAGAAGTGTATGGTGGGCGTAGAATCCTTTTAGAATTATGACATTAAAAAGTAATTTCTTTAAGCAAACAATGCACTAAAACTTTCCATTAATAATTACTTTATTACCAATTACTGTTTGATTTTATCAATAATTTCACCTTGGATCGATTGCTTGCTTGCAAGCTAGATTTCTAGGGTCACAAAGTGCCACGTGTAGCTTTTATTTGGAATAGACCACATTAATTAGTCTAATTAAGAATTCGATCTGTTTACAACACCCAATCAAAGTTTGATTAAATTGAAATCAATAATTAAAATCTTTGTGATCTTAATTACCTTACCTCTTTTAATTGCAGTTGGTTTACTATAATAAGGGACTTCTCTGCCATGTTCTCCTACATTTAATTGCGGATGGGCGCGTTTAACTGAAACAAAACAAAGATTGTAATTATGATGTAGATTGTAATTTGTTGTGATAATAAACGCAGGTAAGTGCTGCTCAAACAAAATGTTAGAGTTATCTACCCTTTCATTTATGTTATGAAAAGATAGGCAATTACAATTCGAAATGAAATTTGACAATACTTAACACTTTAGAATTTTAATAGGTACAGGAGAATGCTTTCAGGACAACCTCCTCGAGTTTCTCTCAAGAATGGTTGAAAATCCGGCAAACTCCTAATAAATCTTGAGAGCTTTTCTCTTAAATTTATCGCTTTGTTGAGCCGCGTTTCCTTCATTAGCTACTTTAACAATCCATTAGTAAAACGCCAGAATGAACCTCTCAGTCCTTGTAAAATATGCAACAGATCCCGAAATCGATAAGCCCCAAACCTGTTGCTGCCTTCGAAAAACTCACCTTTATTATTCCGCAATTCATTGGCTTTGATTTCTTCAACTAGCGATGCCGGGATGGCGAACGACAGAGCAAGACATGAGGCCAGTGTTGCCCACCTTATGCTCCAGCGCAGTTCCATGGCGTGTGATCCCTCGGAAACGCTGAAAACTACTGAAAACCGGGCGGCTGAAGTCGAGTGAATGAGGTGAGCGTGGGCGACACTACTACGCAATCCCCGACGGAGGAAAAATGAAAAACTACGCACGATTTCAATTGTTAACGCAAATGGGTGGAATAACGAGCGAAGACGCCGATTGCGCGAAATAAATTAAGAAACGGGCGTAATGACCGGAAAAGATATGCTAAATTATGGAAAAAGAGCAGATCTCAGGCGCCTATTTTATTATTTCAGGAAAAAAATTGCAAAATCGAGAAAGACACGTGGCATTTTTTGCAATTTTGTGATGGTTAAATGAATAATAATTAATTCAATGTCCCCCTGATTGACGGGTTAATTAAACAAGAAAACTCAAGACTTAAAAAACTTTATTTACATAATTGACAGCCATATTAAAATTATGAGTCAGAACTACTGCTACATCTCTTCTTTTTCTTCGATTTTTTCTTCTTTTTTCTGTCTTGTTCGCTGTCTGAATTGCTTCTTTTTGTGCTTTTCTTCGTTTTGTCCTTGTGTGACTTTGATTGTTTTTGGTTTGGCTCCACACTAGACGACCTATCGCGTCGTTTCTTTTTTGTTTCGTATCTTTGTACTGTTTTGTGTCTTTCTTCTTCTCTTCGTTCGTCTCGTCTGTATTTTGGTGACCTTGAACGATCTCTCCGTCTGTCATAATATCTATCTCTTCTATCGTCATGTCTCCTGTCTCGGTAGTCTTTTCTCCGCTCGTCAGACTTATGTCTTCTATCATCATTTCGTTTTTCTGGTCTCCTCTCCTTGTCTTTTTTCTCCCCATTTTTCTGATAGTGACCCTTGCCCAAATCCTGGTCTTTTTCGCCCAAATTCCTAACGCCTCTTCCTTTGCCCAACCACTTAATTTTTGACACCGACTGACTGAAATCAACATGAATCCTCCTATCGTCAATGAGGACATTATCCATCTTAAAATATGCATCTTCGCAGGACTTTTTATCTTCAAATTCGACGAAAGCATATTGTAGTGAATCTCCAGTCTTCCGATCTCTGATCACTTCACAAGATTTAATTTTCCCAAATCGACTAAAAATAATTTCAAGATCGTCATCGCTCGTCACTGGATTTAATTTACAAACGAAGAGAACATTTTCTGGGGGGGCCATCTCCGCATCCGGGATATCCCCCACCATTTCTAGAATCGTCGCCCTTGCTTTCGCCTCGCGCTCCGCTAACATTTCGCTAATTTCCTGTGCTGTCTTGCCTGCCGTTTCATCGATTTCTTCATCAGGGGCTATCCGGCCCCCTTTCAATCGCTCTGCACTCGGTGAGGGTGACCTCGAGGGGACCCTCAACCTGTCTCCATCCGGAAATGGGTCATCCAAAATAACAGTATGTGTAATTCTGATATCCTGATACGGTCTATCGTCATTATCACAAATCGCCTCATTCATTATCTCCAATACATCCAACCCTTCGACGACTTCCCCAAAAACACAATGTTTTTCATCCAAGTACGTCAGTTCGGTCCCCAGTGTGAAAAAAAACTGAGAACCGATCATGTTGTCTTCATTACCAACAAACGAAATCAAACCCATGGTTGTATGTTTGATACGCGGGTTTGACTCTGGTTCAAAAAAACGTTTATGGGGGCCTTCAAACACTCCGAAGATTGATTCACCACCAGTGCGGCTACCGGTGGGGTCACCGGTTTGGGCAATGAAACCGCGACTCACGGTGTGAAAAAGGCTGTAGTTGTAGTATTTGATTTTGCACAGTTTGAGGAAGTTGAGGCATGCTCGGGGTCGACGCTTGATGTACAAATCGACGGTTATGTCCCCTAAAGTGGTCTCGATCACCACTGACATTATGAGGTTATGTGAGGTTAAGTTAATTTAAAACAAAATACAGGGCTAAATGAGTGGCCGGACGCAACGTAATGTTGAGAAAAGTTTCGAATGCAATGTCTTTTGTCACAATATCACGATATATAACTGTAATTCACAATATTATTCACTTTTTTCAAGTTCAAAACAGTTGACATATGACATATGAAGCTTTGTGACGTTCTTACGTTACAGTTTTCTTTAATATTCAAATATCTACTTTTTGAAAAAAAAAAATGTATTTTTTTTGTAGTATTGTGTATTGTTTAAACCTTGATTCAAATGCTTTTAAAATAGGTTTTCAATTTATTTATCAAAAATATAATAAAATTGAAATATTTTATGCAGTGACATCTGCTACATGACATGTAAAGTGTGTTACAATTTTCTTTAAATTTGTTAATTAGAGTTACAAAACTATACAAAATTAAATAAAATAAAAAGCGTAAGAATTCTATTAAACTGTACATTAAATTATTGCAAAAGTAAAAAGAGTGTATAAAGTGTAAAGGTAACTGTAACTTGAATAAGGGTTGGTTTTACAGAATACTGTAATTTAAAGCGCTAAAAGGTTTAGGGGAAGTACTAGAAGTGCAGGTTGTTTTACAACGATGCCGCAGAAAGCCATACGACCTTTTTGTCCTGTCTAGAATTCTGCAATAGGCTGGACTTAATAATACAAGTTGTTGCTCCTGTGAGAACTACCTGTCTCACCTTTTTTGGATCATTAAAATTGAAATATATTTTTTTCTGGATTTCGCGTGTAAATGGTTTGATTTTGCTAGATAGTCCCAATGTCGCGTCATGTCGCCTAACCGCCTGTCCTTAATAACAAGCGGACAAATCGAGTAAAACCCCTGGGAGTCAGCCGGACACGAGCACGGCCAACCCAGATGCGACATCTCGATTGTCTATTGTCTGCACGGCCAACTCCTCTCCCGATTGAATTAAGGGCAAATTTAGCTTATTGCTTGGGGACTGGTCCTTTAAACCTTAGTAGGCAATTCTTGCACCGCGTTGCATTATTAAGTGCACCGGCCCTGCGTTTATTATTATCATTTCCACGACGCTCTAGATAAAAGAAGCTCATGTTTTATTCCTTTTAAGATTTTTTTCCTACGCTCTCGTATTTCTTCTTGTTAATAATTGATCACATCTCGGTCCACCAGACTCCCTAATTAACACGTCCAAGTAAAACAAAAGACGGTCGAAAATGTCGGAATTATTTGTTTGGTAGCTTTTGTGTCGTCGTTTGAGGCGGATTCGTGACGTACAACGTCTAAACTAACTTTGTTAATTGGTGGTAATTGGCGGTGACACTTGAAGGTGTCTGCGTTCTGTGCAGCTGACTCGAACGCTAAATTAAGTTTTGAAAAGTTAGGTTAGGGCGATGAAACTCCCCCGAGCGTGAAAAGTTATTTTATGTAACCGAATCTTGACGCCATGTCGCGTAATTGTTGTCCTCACCCTTCAATATCACAACTTTAATAGGCGCCAAAAATGAAGAGACGCAAGAACTAAATCTTCGCTTTGGTTGGACAACCTGTAGATTTTTACAGCTAATACAATGGCGGGGACGGAATTTTGAACATCAAAAAATGTCAATGTAAGCTACGCTTTATTGTCGTTATGACTGACGTTTGAAACTAAAATTTCAAAGTTTTGCTTGAAATTCATCTTTGGCATCGATTTTCCGAAACAATAAATTATTTTGGTTTGTTGTCATTTCTTCTCTAGCTGTTAGGATAAAAATAATAAAAACGGAAAAAAAATGTGATGTTTTTTTAATTTTTTGTAGGTAATTATTATTGTCATTTTTTATTAAAGATTTCAAAAAATATTGGGAATATTTTCTTTCATTTGCTGCTTTCTGACATTACAATAATGGCATAGTGTTATTTGACCCTATGTAACTACTTTTTATTAACTTTTATTTTTTTTTAATTTCTTTAAACAATAATTTTTTACTAAAGTAGAAAATATTATATACAGTTGTCCCAGCGAGTTGAAAAAGTCTGTTAGTGACCTTTAAATAGTAAAATTAAAAAAAATAAATAGGACATTGATAGATACTAATCTAGTCCATCGCCTAAAATTATTTTCAACTATACAGTGGTCTCAAAAATTAGTTACAATACAAACTTGTGTTTTTTTAAATGAAACACCATATGTTTCTTAGCGTTTTTGGATGTAGATTTTTATGGCAATGTTTTTAGGCTAAATTTTTATTGGTCAATTTTGCTTAGTTCTAAAAATAAAACAGTTTTTTAGACGAAAACATGCATTTTTTAAAAACTTATTACACAAAAACTAAGACATCTAGAAATTTTTTTTACTACCGTAAAGAAGAAGGTACAAGCTATAAGGTTGTAATATTTTTATAGTGCGTTGCATTTGCAAAGATAAAAAAAATGAAGGCGTTTGTTAAAAGTTCAATAATTTAAAAAAAATTAATAGAACACCCTATTTATTGTTTTTGTATTTAAAAGATTATTAAATTGTCTTTCTACTAAAATTATTTACTTTTAAGTGTTTATAATCAATAACTAAACAGATATTTAACGTTAAACATTAGAAAAATAATTACTATTGTTATTTCAGTAGCCAAAAAGTGCACAGTTGCACAAGAGATGGAATAATATCACTTAATAATCACATTTGTGTTAAACTGAATACATTATTCTTTATTTTTACAATAAAATAATTCGAATTTCGGTATTTATAACGACTTTTACTATCTCTGGATAAATCAACAGATCAGTGATCCGCGGTGGAATTACTATAGTTGCCATGGTATTAGCAATGCTCAGATATTGATAGAAATTGTTGCTACAATTATTATTGAATGTTAAATATCTTTTCATTTATCAATTCAAGACATTAAAAGTTTATTTTTTAGATAGACAATTTGTCAATCTATTAGATGCAAAAATAAAACATAGGATGTTTCATTAAATTTTTTAAAGTTATTTAACTTTAAACAAACTTCTTAATTTATTAATCTTTACAAATACAAGAGCACTAAAAAATTGCTACAGCTTTAAATACTGTACTTTCTTCTTTGAAGAAGTACAAAAAATGTTTTAGCTGTTTTAGTTTTTGTGAAATAAATTTTTAAAAAGTGCATGTTTTCGTCAAAAAAACGTCTTATTTCTAAAACTAAGCAAAATCGATTAATAAAAGTTTAGCGTAAAAACATTGTTTTAAAAGGCTACATCCAAAAATGCCAAGAAACATAAGGTGTTTTATTTAAAAAAACACAAGTTTGTATCGTCACTTATTTCTGGGACATGCTGTATGGTTGAAAATAATTTTAGGTGATGCACTAGATTAGTATCTATCAATGTCCTATACAATTTTTTTACATTTTGCCATTTAAAGGTCACTAATGGACTTTTTCAACTTGCTGGGACACCCTGTATGTCTGTACCAAGAAATCTAATATGTATGTACCTTTCAAATTATAAAGAAAAGAAATTTAAAATTAGAAAGTTGCATATAGCACAAAATATACTACGACATTTAGAAAAAAAATAATATTGTCAGCTTATACTATATTAAAAGCCATTTATAGTTATTTATTATACAAGACGATAAAATTGAATTTTATCTTTGAGAGCAATTTATCGTCGAGGCGTCAGCCAAGACGCAAATATGCTCGAAAAGGTAGTGAAAATTTTATGGTCCTCACTAATTTTGTAGTCAATTTGGTCGATATTTATAAATGTCAAAGTAAAATTCAACAATGAAGTCTAATGTCAAAGATCTTTAGCAACTAACAACTGCAGATATACAACAATGGATGTATTTTTTATCATCTAGACGATGAAATTTCATTTTACCATGAAGAAATAGATAAAATCCAATTTTAACATAGAGAGTTTTTTTTAAATTACCTGTAAGTATATTATATTAATTCAATAAAAAATAAATAAAATCCTGATTTTAATTAAAATTGATAAACAAGTAATGCATAATAAGACAAACATAAATTAATTATAAGTAGTATAAAACTGATGGCTCTTCTCCCTTTTCCTAAAGTGAGTTGCCTTTAAGTGTAATGAAAATAAACCGCACACACGTGACCCTCGTCACTGCCTGAATTAAGCAAGTAAAAACTTGAAGAAAAATCAAGTTGAATAATTAAAATAAATGAGAAAGTTGTCGGGGCAAAAACCCTATCGTGAAAAGGGATGCATTTGCAAAAACTATCGTCATGAAATAATAAAATTTTGTATAGTCTCTCGGGTAAATATTTAGCAGGCCTTAAAGCGTGCCACACGCTATTCTAAAAGAAACAACAATCTCGTAACAAAACATGACACAATCTATCGAAGTCTGACAAGTACATCAGTCAACATTTGCTGGTCTGATTGCACACCGAACTGCAAACGTCCCATCAAACACTAAACCGAATCGGGTGAAACTCTGACATGAAATTTGTTTGGTCGACTGCAAAGTATGGGATTTGCATAGAAAGTAAACGAAACTTGTGTAGTTAGCAGTTCGTTTCGTCGCCTGTACTTATCACATATGCACCTCCCAGTACATGAGGGAAAACTATAGAGTTCCAAGTGTTTGAAGTGTTAATAATTAATTCTCTTTGCTGCCGGTGTTGCTCTAACGAGGATTTACATATTGCACCTGATTTTTTCCAAATTCGAATTTCCCGCCTCTGCAAATTGGAGACTTGCTTGTTTTAAATCAGACGATTTCTTTGATGTTATCCTTGAATTACAATTTTTCGAGTGTCGCTTAATTCGCTTAATCTGACTGGGGGAAGGAAAGATTTGCTCAAGAAGCCAAAAGCATTTTAAAGAATCTTAAAAATTGTACTCGTTAAGAACGGGGACGTTGAGGGAGTTAGCAGAGACGTGCCCCAATTAGTCATGAGCTTCTTTCACACGTCGAAAGACCGACGAAAGCAAAGACGTGCCGCGTAGATTGCTGGAGAATCTGTCGTCATTAGCTTCGGATTTAATGATGTTTCACGGGAGGCTGCATCAAGACGTAGTCTTCGACACTCGAGTTAAGTTTTAACGATTTTATTGCGTCGCCTACAGATATAAGCGGCGTAGTGTGCAAATGTCCACCTTTCCATAAGTTCTCAGCATTTTTTTGTAATAAGGGTAACAATTAACACTAAAATTGCAAAAAAAGCGAGCTTTTAGGTCTAAAAATGTATACAGGTAACTTTAATATAGTTTAATTTTAAGTTAAATTACAAGAGGTAATAGTAGAAGACAAAAGTTGTAAAAATAATTCAACCTGCCTTATTTGAATAGTATGTGAGAGGTAGAAGGTTTTAGTCGCCGAATAAATTCAAAATTGGCTCGCAGTCTTTAATGTTGTATACGAACAAATATTATTACGTAATCAAATATGATCTCTGAGGTTAGCTCTTCAAAATATATTACACTGCTTTAAAAAAAAGAGTTGAATAAGTTGAGTCATTTTGACTTCTTTAGTAGCATTACTTTTTAAAAATTTCTGTACAACTATTAAAATCATCCTGTAATAAAACCTGTAAAATACTGAATTAGATTGAAAAATAGTATACATATTAAAAAACAAATTTCAGAAGATCAGTCTTGAAGCACAAATTTCAAGTTTAAAAAACGAGTGTCGTAGCCACGAGTTATTTTAAACATGAGTGCTTCAAGGTCTTATGAAACGATTTTTTTTATATTATTTTTTGTAGTTTCCTGTCTTTATGCTGTATTTAAACAAAAATTTCTACTTTAATCGATTTAGGGATTGTTGTGACGTTTGGCAATGTCTTCATTTTAAAAATCAAAATTTGATCTAGTCGCCTTTTAACTATTAAATGTCGCACATGATGACCTCGCATTCTTTAAAAAGTCTATTAGAGAATCAAAGTAGAAGTAAATTACAAAACAAAATTTTTGGGTACAGGGTACCTAATAGTTGTGCAGAAATTTAAGGGTGCTAGTTGAAGAAAAAGAAAATCAAAATGACTCAATTTGTTTTATGTGAGGGTTGATAATTTTCAAGAAATAAATATAGATGAAAGTGGGGCAAAACGGTGATGCTAAAGTTGATAGTTTCTAAGACATAGGAATGCAACTTTAATTTTAGCCTTCACAAATATTTATCAAAAAGATAGCATTTCAAACAGATTGCAAATATTTTTAACATTTCCAAGTTTAAAGGTGCTAAAACTTTAAAGATCATATTTGTTTACAGTTTTTGTCCGTCATTTCAAATTTTTGTAAAACTATATTTCATTAATCTTTTTTGCACTTTTTTGGCGTAAAATAGACGCTTATTATGAAAAGTAGTTTTATTTTTTGTACTCAATGTTAAAGAGTGCTTTTATCAACTAATTTTTAACTACTCCACTTTGACCAGTGTATTCATCAGCCAGACACAAGAAATTCTAGTATGTGAATACAAAATAAAACGAAATATTACACACGACGATAAAGATTGTTTATCTACTCGTGAAAAAAGTCCACTCATGACTTTGTCACTCGTAAACTTAACCTTTTCACTCGTAGATAAATAATTTCTTTATCGTTTTGCATAATAAATAACTATTATTTTCAAACGTCACAAAAGTGACTCTTTTATGGCTAAAATAAGTAAAAGTTTTACTTTTCAGGAATGGAGTAAAAAATCTGTTTTTTTTTGCTTTTCTTTTTACCATGTCATGTACCAGTACCAGTGTTGTCTTTTTCGTTGCTTCAGCAATTTCTGGAGAAGTCCATTATTTAGATCATCAGAATTCGACGTTTTGCATAACTAATTCCACACTTTCACTACTTAAAACAATAAACGATTTGGAAAATCTCAACACAAACTTCAATACCTTTATTAAGATTTGATTGCAAAGCGTCTTGATTATTTTGTTTATTTATTTGATAATTATATAATTGTTCTTTACTCTTGATCTAAATACGTTTGCGGATAAAAGATTACAGTAGAACCCCTCTATAACGAGAATTAAAGGGGCCAACGTATTTGTTCGTTATAACCGATTTTCACTGTAAACAGTCATGGATAATAAAAGTTTTTACAAATGTGCTAAGAAAATTATTTATTAAATACGGATATTAAAGAAGTTTAAAACAATATTTAAGAAATAAAATCTGTAATTTGTAATGTTTTTTGTAATGAAGCATTTTTATCTTATCAATTGCACTTTCCAAGGCTCTTGTGTTTGTTTTTTAAAATTATTGGCAATGTAGAACTCGCTAAATTTTTCTCTTTTGTAGATTACAGCTTGTTTTTTACCACTTTTATTATTGATATTTTTTCTTTCATAGAAAATGATTTTCTTTTCGAGGACGACATATTGATATAGAAAGACGAAGTGTTCTCTGCTTGAAAATTTGTTCAAGACTGAGAAAGTGAGAAAACTGAGATTATTAGCACGCAAAAGCAATAATTCCAAAAAAATTCTATGCAAAAAACGTAATGGAGACTCACAGCATTTTTATTTCTTCTAGGAACTTTCATTATAACCGTTCTGTTTCCAAAATTTCTCAGAATTTTTCGCTATTACCGATCTTAGACAAAATAAAAGTTTTGATATATCAGAAAAATACTCGCTATAGGTAGAGGGAGAATTTTACATAGAATAGTATACAAAACGGCCAGAATTTACTCGTTATAGCCGATTTTTTGTTGTAACCGGGACTCGTTATAGTGGAGTTCCACTCTATACCTATGTTATTTGAAGTAAAAGTGATTTTAAGTGTCTGGGCTGAATTATTTGCGTTCGGCGAAATAAACGTTCAAAAACGTTCAGCTTCGCTACATAAACAATCAT
Source organism: Tribolium madens (assembly GCF_015345945.1). Taxonomy (NCBI): domain Eukaryota; kingdom Metazoa; phylum Arthropoda; class Insecta; order Coleoptera; family Tenebrionidae; genus Tribolium; species Tribolium madens. The sequence continues at coordinate 5,109,971 of NW_025400984.1, forward strand.
TTTTACTTGTAATAACACAAAATACTATTAGTTTAAAAACAGAAAACTTCTTACATTGCATGACATTATAAGGTTTTCAGTTTTTGCACCACAAGTTGATTTCTTTTAACAAGATACTTAATTTTGTTAAAAAGTTATGTCACGTCGCATGATTTTAAATTGACACTGATCACGTGACCACATTTTGTCCACCACCCTATAAATAATTTCGTCCACGCTTCCGAATTTTGCTGACTTTTCGGTTTCCGTATTCCGCTGCGATCATCCCTCGGGACCACCTCTTTGCATGGCACATGCGGTGAATTTCCGAAAACTCGACCATCACCCCGCCATCTTTCAATCTCGCATCAATAACACCCCTCGCGCTATATAGAACAACGTCAACTTTGCAATTTATTTAGCCTTAAATTTCTTTTTCGTCGCGTCGCGGATACGGTGTAAGATTGGCCAAGTAAACAGCTCCCAGAAGGCGCGTCAAAACTTAAATGTCATACGGCGGATTCCATATGTGGCCGGAGGGGGCGATTCAAATGGATTCTTCGCGTTTTGTCTTTGTCGGAAGAGTTGAGAGCGAGTGGAAGAGGAAATAGGGAATGTGTCGTGTCATATTCGGACCATATGTTTTATGTGGGTACGGATGGAATATGTGTTAGGAAGCAGACGCGGTATTTTGCTTTTTATGGATCTGGGGGCTTTATGGATAAATCGGTGCCGCAGCGAAACTCAAACAGTGGTTCAACTTTAGCGCGAGTGCGTTAATTATCCAGATTGTTATTTGTTCATTAAAACTCTTTCAGGTACACACTTTAATGTATTTAAAATACCGTACAGGTACAGATATTTACTGGATTTTAAAAATAATAATTTTTTAAGTTTTTTTTTAATAAATATTAAAATATCATTAACGACAGTTTCATCGGTCTATGACCAATTATTTTAGACTTCAGATTTTTCTTCTTTCTCCGGTAATCTCATTAACTTCATGAGCCTTTTATAAAATCTCGTATATTTTTGACAATTTCATTCTTAATATGAAGTAGTCATTGTCTATTACTTATTTAGTGACATAATAGGTATTTAAAAAAATAAATTAAGAAAATTAAATAGTATTATAATGAACAAAGAAAAATAACAAATAATAAAAACAAAAGCAAACTAAATAATACGTACGATAGCTAACAAAAGTTATTATTTTTGTAATAATATGCAGCAGTTTTCCTGTTTGCCTTAACAAAGAGACACTCTACAAGTTACACCCTGCCAGTTACTTCAACGAAATAGAAAAAAATTCAGTGCCACCATTTATGACTTTTTCAGTTGAGTACAGTGACGGACAGTGAATTTTGTCCAACCAATTTCCATGACAGACTAGAAGTGTAAATTAGTCTTTAGGTTTTTCTAACCTTGTTTGAGAACTTTGATGAACATTTATCATGTTGACAATATGCCCGATATTCCTCACATACTTTTTACCTGTGCTTTGTCTTACATTGCTTGAGGTATAGTACATACCAATCCATTTTTAGATTGGTCCAAAATGTATAAGAATTTAATTAAACTTGACAGTGTCAGTTATCATGACAATAAAGCACAGGCTACAGTAAATTTTTGTGAATTCACAGAAATTGGGTGGACGAAATGCACTGTCCATCACTGTACGTCATCAACTAATCAAATTTATCAACAAAGTTCATGTTATTGTTGTAATTTTCTACAACATCAGGACATATCACTCATCTAATATACCTCAAAAAACTAAGAATAATACGAAATACAGTTAGTAAAAATGCAAAATTTTATCAGTGTAATGTTAAGCAAAAGTGGTTACCTAAATAAGCTGGAAATGCTCAATGACGTCATGAAGCCTACTAGTCGAAATAGGAAAGTATTTGCCTGATAAACCCAAGGATCGAAATTCTAATCCCAATGAAAGAAATTTTTTTGTTTTATTTTTTTTTTGCTCTTTCTATTTATAATAATTATTATCCATTATGTGTATATTCTCAAAAAACAATTCATTTTTTTTAAGTTAAAATAAGTATCATAAAAATGTAGGTATTTCAAATTAATTAATAAATTGTATAGTTTTCTAATTTTAAGTTCATTGATTGTAAATAAAAAAATGTGGTAAATTCTACAAGAATAACGTCTGTATTATTAAAAATATTACCATTAATGAGCAAAACTGCTCAAAAATATAAATTAACGTGAGTTTTAAAAAGGTGATTATAATGATTACAATTAATTATTATTTTTATTAAAATCTTTGTTGTTTTTTAGCTAGGTATTTTTTTATAATTTTACCTGAAATCTTACTCATATGAAGAATTATTCTTTATTTTTTTATTGGTTTTAATTATTTTTTAGGTATTTTACAAAAAGAATATGTAATTACTACTTTTACAGTAGATGTAAAGTTAAGTGCTTTTATTATTGTATATATTTTTTTATTTTTAAAATACTATGTGCAATTTTTTTCGAACTCGCAAAACTCTTGAAGCAAGTATACATTGGTACTTACGTGTTAATTATAAAAACAACTTTATCGTTAAAAAAATCTTTTACAAAATATTAATTTGAAATTTATTAATCTTATCTTAGCTTTGATTACTTTTAAACGTCATATTACACTGATTTAAAGTAAACAATTTTTGTTTAAACCAAAAATATTATAATATAAATATTAACTTTAATTTTTTCAGGTTTATTACGTAATTATTTAATGTAATACTTGTGTCGAAATATAAAATAACTGATGCCAAAAAAGATAAGCCAAAAGTTGACTAAAGAGTAGCGTCATTCAAAGAAAGCATTTTAATTTTATTTGTTGGTGGCAATTGTGCGGTTTTATTGTGTTTTTATTGTATTTTTGTAATTTTGTTTTGAATGCTTGCTCAGTAACATCAAATAGTCATAAAAAATGTCAAATGTCAATAAATGTGTCAAAATTTTTTGACAGATAGAATTTTTTAAACATTTTTTTCATGTTCCTAGTATTGAAATTTTTTCTGGGGTACGAGTTCTGAAACACCCTGTAATGTGTTTAACAATAAAACAATGATTAAAATTTGTAATTTTTATTGTTTGTCTTTATTGTGTGAAAGCAGATACAATAGGATACATTTTTAATCGTTCTTTTTTCTTTAAAAAAAATTTTGGCCTACTAGATAGCTAGATTGCCGATTTGATAAAAACTGGTATCCCAATAATCCACTGTAATGTAATTAAAAAGTTAAAGTTTTTGCGATTTGTTTATAATTATTTTGATTAAAGGTAAGTAATTTATATACAGAGTGATTTTTTTTTAAAACAAGCCACCACATATATTAAAATAAACAAAAATTAGGAAACTTTGAAACAGGTTAATTTTTATTTAATAAATTGTATAGTATTCTAATTTTAAGTTCATTGATTGTAAATAAAAAATGTGGTAAACTCTACAAGAATAATGTCTGTATTATTAAAAACATTACCATTAATGAGCAAAACTGCTCAAAAATATAAATTAACATGAGTTAAAAAGGTGGGTTAAATTTTAACCCACCGTCCCTGAAAGAGTTAACAGATGAGTGACAAAACTCCATTATTCGGAAAAATAAACTAATTTAAATTATTTTTGTGTTTTCTTTCTTTTTAAATGTGCCACTTTGTTACTTACCTCTAAATTAACTCGTCGAAGATTAATCAAGCATAGTGCAAACAGCAAATCTCCAACTCTTCCTGAAATCTAATCGTCGGAACAAAGTTGCTCCGAGTTGTGTAGTAAACACCTGAAACTCGCATTTTCCTACACAAAAAACCTCTCAACCATCATCCACGTCCGCCAACTTAAAAAATCCAAATTCCTCGCCATCACGGCTGAAATCTTCACGATTTCAATAGTCACCCCATTGAGTATTGTCATCTGACATTTTAAGTGTTCACAATATAAGTTCAAAGCATCGAAACACATCGTTGATTTCGACGGACACGCCGTCACCGACGTCGTCGCCTCCGGAGAACGCCGCTGACAGAAACCGCCACCGCCAACTTGCACGCAAATATATCAGGGATAGTGGCAGCGTTCTAACGCAACGTGCTTCAGCTCGAAAGGTTATCCTCCGAGAACAAAAGGGTTAAAACGAAACAAAAGAGCTTTTAAGCGGGGATTAGAATGGAGAAGGATTAAGTCGCGAGGGTGCGACGAGGATGGGAACATTTCTTGTATGTCTTATCGGCTTAAGAACGGGGGCTTTACACGATAGGAGAAAGAGAACGGAGTGATATTATGTGACAAATTGCGCGTTATTGGAACGACAGAGATGACGGAATTGCGGGGGACGGGGATGCGAGAAATGGGGCATTTAGCGGGATCAAGGGGTTGCTAATATCGCACCGGGACGACACCGTAAATATGCATTAGTCGACCCGATCTTATTATTATTAGATTGGAGAGAACTCATCCGGCGCATCCACCATTTTATTTATTTTTATTTAATTATGAAGTGTTCACAATCAGTAAATACTTTTTATTATAAAATAAGCTATTTAATAATTTATTTTAAGAACTAGTTAATTTTGTACTAAAAGGAGAAAAATTCTCATCTATCAAGATCTGGCATTAAATTTATAGCTCTTACTGATTTTATTTATTTGAAAATAAAAAGTTCATTATTTTTTCCTAGTTTTAAATATCATATCGCCAAATTTAAGTTAAATGACATCAATGGTCAATTTTTTTGCAGTGGTAGTAAGTTTGTCGATGTGATGAAAATATCTACACTTATGTTGTAATACAATGATTACTATTCATTATTATTTTTATTAAAAACTTTGTTTTAGCAATTTTTTTTATAATTTTACCTGAAATCTTACTCATATGAAGAATTATTCTTTTTTTTTTTATTGGTTTTAATTATTTTTTAGAAATTTTACAAAAAGAATATGTAATTACTACTTTTACAGTAGATGTAAAATTAAGTGCTTGTATTATTGTATATATTTTTTTATTTTTAAAATACTATGTGCAATTTTTTTTGAAGTCGCAAAACTCTTGAAGCAAGTATACATTGGTACTTACGTGTTAATCATAAAAACAACTTTATCGTTAAAAAAATCTTAATTTGAAAAAAAATATTAATTAAAAATATTAATTTGAAATTTATTAATCTTAGCTTAGATTACTTTTAAACGTCATATTACTCTGATTTAACGTAAACAATTTTTGTTTAAACCAAAAAGATTGTTCATAATTTTTAATTTCTATATTTAACTTTAATTTTTTCAGATTTATTACGTAATTATTCAATGTAATACTTGTGTCGAAATATAAAATAACTGATGCCAAAAAAGTTCAGCTAAAAGTTGACTAAAGAGTAGCGTCATTCAAAGAAAGAATTTTAATTTTATTTGTTGATGGCAATTGTGCGGTTTTATTGTGTTTTTATTGTATTTTCGTAATTTTGTTTTGAATGCTTGAATAATTGAAGATGTGAAAAAATTGATAATATAGTGCAACCTTGATAAACCGGTGAAAAAAAGTTAAAGTTTTATAAAAAATTAAAATAAATTAGATAAGTTACATACAAACTATAAAAGTTTTAAAACTCGCTTCCCAGAGAAAATTGCCATGTAAAGTAACACACCCGGAACATGGAAAAAATGTTAAAAAATTCTATCTAAAAAATTATCGAAATTATGGGGTTTAAATCTTGCACTTTGAAATAAATATTTCTGTTAGCAAAATAATTTTACATGTTGTTTTGTTACAAGCTTTTATTGACAAAATTTTTGTACCTTTACTAAATAGTTATGAAAAAACATATACGAGATCATAAGTAACATTAAATAGACATAAAAAATGTCAAATGTCAAAAAATATGTGTCAAAATTTTTTGACCGACAGAATTTTTTAAACATTTTTTTCTTGTTCCTAGTATTGAAATTTTTTTTGGGGTGCTAGTTCTGAAACAACCTGTAATGTATTTAACAATGAAACAATGATTAAAATTTATAATTTTTATTCTTTGTCTTTATTTTGTGAAATCAGATACAATAGGATACATTTTTAGTAGTTTTTTTTGTTTAAAAAATTGTCCTGCTAGATAGCTAGATTGCCGATTTGATAAAAACTGGTATGCCAATAATCGAGGTTTCACTGTAATGTAATTAAAAAGTTAAGGTTTTTGCGATTTGTTTATAATTATTTTGATTAAAAGTAAGTAATTTAAATACAGGGTGATTTTTTTTAAAAACAAGCCTTCCTGGATATTAAAATAAACAAAAAGTAGGAAACTTTGAACCAGGTTAATTTTTATTTACAGGGGTACAACTTTTAGTGTACTTTCGAAATTGATTTTTTCTAATTTTTGCTTATTTTTCTGAGAATGTAGAGTGGCTCGTTTCAAAAAAAATCACCCTGTACACTGTGGATTACAAAAAATATTAATATAAATAAAAAAAAGCAGGCGAAGTGAATCTTTTTTTTTAATAAGATTTAATTTTTATTCAGAAAAGTATAGTATAGTATAGAAATTTCTTCAATTTTGTAAAAAAAGATAGATAATAGTTATTTTGGTTTAGAGAATTTTTTACATTTGTAATTTTAGAAAAAACTGAATAGGTAGCTAATATTTTGTTTCAATCCAGAACTCGCTCCTCAGAGAAAATTTTCAAGTAAGGTAAGATACTAGGAACATAAAAAAATGTTTCAAAAATTCTATCTACCAAACAATTTTGACATTTTTCTTTGACATTTCACATTTTTTTATGTCTATTAAATGATACTGATGATCTTGTATATGCTTTTTTACTCATAACTTCAAAGTTTTTATAGATAAAATTTTTTTAACATTTTTTCCATGTTCCTAGTATTTTACTTTATATGGCATTTTTTTCTAGAGCGCGAGTTCTGGCGCACCCGGTATAAGTACACTAAATTTTATTTTTATTTTCTAATATTAATAATTTTTAACTTTGACTTGTTAAACAATTTTGTCAAGTATGCTTTACTGTATTTTTAATAAAATATTAAAAAGCAATTGAGTTTTATTGAAATTGTTTAACAATAGAATTCGTGATGAAAAATTTTTTTTTGTAAAAATTTCTGCTCCCAGCATAATTATAGTTCTCTGAAATTGCCAGCATTGCAAGCATTCCGTCTAATTCTGGCCATAATGAGTTGCCTAATTAGCTTCCGCATTGTCTTCTCTTGATTACCTAATTAATATTTCCTTCCCTCTATGCGTATACATACTTGCATATTTTCTCGCTAAAAAACCTAAAAATTATGAAAACCGTTAATTATCTGTGGTAATTTGCATGTAGATGCAACTTTTTCCTTTTCCACTGGCATCGTGTGAAAAAAGACGCTTGCCGTCGGAGCGAGACGCTGAAGAAACCGACGAGGAGCGTCTCAAGCCATTACCGTGCGCCAGAGAAAGGTAGCATCATCAAAAAACCAGTCTACGTGATTCTTTAAAGACGCCAGAAGAGGACCACCAAATGCCAAATCCTCATGTTGGAAAGGGACACAAGCGACAAAAAACCGAAAAGACGTTTAGAAGTTGCGCGCGCTTGAGTTCTACCCCTTGGTAAACCTCTAAGAAACGACGCTGGTTTGAGGGTAAAAATCCGGCGTCTTTCCTGGTTGGCGGCGGCGACAGCGGTGGCGGTCTACCTCAACACGCCCCGCCTACTTCACCCCTCGACCACCCACACAACGACCCCGCGTCTTTACTTTTATACTCTTTCTTAATGTCAGAATAACTCGCGACGCGAAAAGAACGCCGCGCGCGGATAGATCGAGTGACCTGTGGCTTTTGTGCCGACTTTTTTACACATACGCAGTAAGTAGAGGTTTTGGTAATTACGAGGTGGCACGCACGGAGCTACAAAAGGGCCGATATTGTGTTATTCGTAGTGTTGCGCGTAATTATTTTTTTTATGTTTTGAGGGGTTGGGGTGGAAGGTTTGACAGTCGGATCACGTTTTGGTCCAGTTTACGAACGAGGGGCAAATCAGCTGATTTCTGATTCATCTTTCGAGGCACCCTTCGATGTTTTTTATTGAAGCAACGAATCACTTTGTGCTTTACGGCTTGGGGGAACGTTAAATAAGAGATGTCGCCGATATGGAATATCGGCTTTGTTATGTTTGAACTGTTTCTGGTTCAATATCATTTCTTTGACGTTTTTATTTTTTTTTAATTATTGCAAACAAAAAAAAATTAACTTGTAGTGAAACATAGAACAATATTTAGTACACAATTAATGATTTATTTGGTGCGTATAAATTTGTAATTGCTCACAAATTTGTAAATATAAACTAATTTGATATTGCAACTTGTATAATTAGAATCAAACATATAAAAAAGTGATAATTAGATAAAAACATTTAAGTTTTTAATTGAGTAGCATATTTGAAAATATTATTTATTTTGCTATTAACTTAATATTTCGTTTTGCGTAATCCAGCTTTAGCATTAATCGGCAGTCGTTTTTGAAAAAGTATGAAAGTTATTTATTTGAACAGTATAAAAAATAAAACTCGAGAAAAAAAAGGGATATTTATTTCTAGACTTAAACCATCGTGTGTATAGGGCTTCCTAAGGTATCCTACTTGTGTAACTAATAGGTTTATTTATTGGTTTTGTTTTAATTTTATAACAATTTGAGTTCACATTAGAAAACAAAATAAAAATGATACTGCAAACTTTGTTTTTTATTAAAAAAAAATAAAATAATCATTTCTGTATTATTCGTAGAACTCCTTGCTTTTGAAATATATGCTAATAATCTTATTTTAAGTGAAATTTTGTCCTCACAACTGTATACTGGTAGGTAAATGTGTCAAGTAAAGGGTTTTTTGGCTAAAATTATTTTGGTTGTATTAATTTTTGTTGTGAAAAAACGCATATTACTATTTGACATCTGAAAATTTAAAAAATTAATCGATTTCATAAATGAGCAATTTCAGCGTTTGTTAACATACGTTGGTGTGAGTATGAGTTTCAGTCTACATCGTTACTAGGTTTAGTTTTAATTTTTACAATTTAAATATTTATATTTTTTAAATAAATTATAAGAGTATAAATGATAAAAACGATTTTTTTAAGAAAAACGTCTTATCATTAGATGTGTTCAACAAAAATTGCAAGTACTTTTTTCAAATTTTGATTGGTTTGTAAATTTAAACAGTTGGTAGTATTAACTTTTATATTCAAAAGTACTATCTCGTATAGTCATAGTCATAGTCATAGTCATAGTCATAGTCACAGAAGAACACACAAACAACATAAACGGTGAATAAAAAGTATGGAATCAAGCGTTTGTTTTTCTTTACAGAAAAAATAATTAGTGTAGCGTAAAGTACAATGAAAATGTGACCATTTATCAAGAATAAGATTTTTCTAAATTTCTTTTAGTTTTAGAGTTTGGCAAAAACATTTCTTTTATAGGACAACCTACTGTTACACATTTTTTTAATTAAAGACTATATGAGTTAAAAATGACTTCTAATTAAATAAAATTATTTCTTAACCAGTAGTTTTTTTTCGCTGATCACGAAGATTTTCCGAACACTACCGAAGAGGTCGTTCATGCATTTTGTCGTTGGAGAGTTGGAAATTTTGAAGTTATAAAACTTTTTGGATAATTTTTAAATTTAATTCTCCTCTTCAAATATCGATAACTTTGAAAAGGTTCAATCTTTTGGTAGATTTATAATTGCAAAAATGATTAACAAGCTTCCAAAATTTCACGTTATCTTTGGGAAAATTCAAATACTTATAACTCAAAATTTCTAAATGAAATGTCTCAATTTGTTTTTACTTAAATAAAGCAAATTTAATGTTGCATCGATTTATATTAACATACTTTATACCTATGTTTAATAGTTTTCAAGTTTTAGTAAATACTTTTGAAATTTCAGGAAATTCATTAACCTTAGCTAGTTTAGCTGTAAATAGTCTAAAGCAGTTGATTTTCTGATGTTTTTAAAAGTAAATTTCAGGAAATTTTGCTGTATAAGTATTACTATAATTGACAATGTTTGCTCGGTCGTTATGGATTAAATAATTTTGAAACGTGTCCAGAAATATGAAAAAAATATTAAAAAAAATTACGCAAAATTTAAAAATTGACGTAAGGAGAACAAGATTGCTACAATCTCAGAAATAAATCCTCTAGTTTGTAGGCTCTCTACGTATAGTTGAAGCCATGTATAATACAAGAAGTATTTTAAGCCAGTTTAAAATACTGTTTTGAAGGATACGTATCAAAAAATCCAAGATTTTTGAGGAAAATTATATTATAAAATGTCCGAAGCTGACGACAAAATAGGATTGGTCATGAAAGTATATATAAGTACTATTGGGGACAGAGTTACTTGGTCATTATGTTTCCGTCAAAAAAAATCTAAACCAAGCATTAGCGCCAAGTTGGCGCTTGATGACAATTTTAAATTATTGACTTTTCTCGTGTAAATTTTTTCAAAATTTCCTCTGAATTTTTTCATTTAGTGGTACATTTTTCGGTATTTAACATTTTGCAATAATAAATTAGTCAGAGACAGTCAGTGACAACGATGGACAGTTGTAAAAAATAAGATTAACCATTCAATGCTTGATTTACAACCTTGTGTCCCGAATCTACAATGTAATTCTAGAAATTTTTTGTGATGATTAATTAAGCCAAGCACAGCAAAACTTTCGTATTCGATTCATTTAATTAAATTATGCACTTGCGTCAGGCGCCGATTGACAGTGACAGTTCGATAGAGAACAGATGCACAGTGGTTGCCATCATTGTAAAACTAAATTACAAGTTTTTTAATATTATTATTATAGCACCGTTTTTGTCTAGTAGGTACGATACGCAAAAGCCTTTCGTACTGATCTTAACATGCACGCAAAGTAGAAAAAAAATACAATACAACCTTTGTGGAAATAAGATTTGAGACAATTTTCTAAGTATGTACATGTTTCTTGAAAAGCAAGTTATTGAAAGAATTGTTATTTGAATATATCTGTACTGTCTCCAAAAGGCACACTCGAAAGTAGCGTTTGACCAAGTTTGACATTATGATTTTGAATAATTTTGTCAAAATCTTTTTAGTTTCACAAAATGTACTGAACACGGCTGATACGCAAATAACAGTCGCGATTAAAAGTAAAATTTACTTAACTTTATTCTTGTCTGTGATTTGCTACAGATCGGCTTTATGACGTTAATAACTATCTATTTTGGGATATCTGTTAAAATTTTTTTGATTTTCGTTGACTTTAGTAGGTAGTTTGCAAGAAATTGGTTTCCTATTTTGGAATACAGTGGCGAACACGGAATTTTGGACATCAAATTTATGTTAGTTTAAAAAATGTCAATGTAAGCCACCATTATGATTGACGTTTGAAACTAAAATTTGAAAGTTTTAGTTGAAATTTATCTTTGGCGTCGATTTCCCGTGACAATAATGCCAGCAATACCTGTTTTTATATAGGTTCAATAAATTATTTTGATTTGTTGTCAATTTTTCTAGCTATCAGGATAAGAATTACAACCGAGTAAGGTTAGTTGCTTAAGGCCCGTTTTACATTTTTTATGTCAGTCGAATGAAAAATCGTCCAAAATTCCGTGTCCAGTGTATGTTTTTAAACATAAACATGTGAAGGATTACATTTTTTTTTTTCAAAAATTGTTAGCACGTGGTACATAACTTTCTTATGTAATTTTTTTCCTCTACAAAACATTGAAAGCGTGTACTTGTTTTTGTACTCAGGTACTCAAAACAAGTTCATACTTTCAATAATAAAATAATGTGTTTTATTTAGCACAATACAATACAAGTATATTTGTTTTTTTTTTATTTTACAAGATAAGTTTTTATGTTTTATAGACATTAATAATTATAAAACCTTAAAAAAAATAAAAAAAAGTATCCTGAGATCAAATTGGTTAAATAATCGTCATTATTTTCTTGTATTTCTTGTTATAAGTGTGTTTAAATATTTTGTTAGAAGTATTTTTACTAATCATAAAAAGTTTAAAACGATTACTATTACTTAAGGATAGGAATGGATTAGTAACTAAGTTATAAAGTGTCTGGAAAATGTACCAAAGTTGATTACTTCCCGATTGATATTAAAATGTTTTTTTTTTAATTTGGCTTATATTTTCTTCTTAAATTTTATAAATAAAGTTCTAAATTTTAATAAAAAGGTGGTAATATGTCTTTTAGTAATTGACTGTAATTTTAATTCAGTAATGTGATGTTATCTGGTCAGCTTTTTGGGTCAGCTTTGGCATAAATCCATGTAATTATCCCCTTCATCAGCACTTGTTTCTGGTTTTGAAAGCCTGTATTTGTTTCCAGGTCGTTGTCAAGAATCTCGTTCCGGAGGTGTGAATCTCGTTCCGGTTGTCGTATCCGCTCGCCTCAAAATAAAAACGGTGGCGTCGCCAGCATATCGCATCCCTGTAATGGGACAAAGCGAGAGGTAGAGCGTAATTAGAAAAACATATCGCTGACTGGTCGTGGCAGGCGGGGAGAAAAGCGTCGCGGGAAAACCCCACGCGCACTTTTCCAGCTGCGGTCCACCGCCACAGCATCACAGCCGTGATTTTTCATCGCATTTCCGCGCGGTGTGCTGGCCGCGTCATGCCGCGAAGAAGTTGACCTCGATGCATCTCGCGGGAGAAGTCACCTCCACCACCGGTCACTACGACCGGAACTATGGCAATTTGACGGCGGAGATGCTCGCCGAGAGGACCATCGACGGGCTGCTGGCGGAGCATCCGGGGGAGCTGGTGAGAACGGGCAGTCCGCACGTGGTGTGCACGGTGCTGCCGCCCCATTGGAGGTCTAACAAGACGCTGCCGGTGGCTTTCAAGGTGGTGGCACTGGGGGATGTGGGCGACGGGACCGTCGTCACGGTCAGGGCGGGCAACGACGAGAACTACTGTGCGGAGTTGAGGAATTGTACGGCGGTTATGAAGAATCAAGTCGCCAAGTTCAATGATTTGAGGTTCGTCGGCAGGAGCGGAAGAGGTGAGTTTGAGGTTGAAGGGGTGACAAAAATTCCTGCATTTGGCAATTTTCAACTAGCAAAATACATTGTTTATGTTTATTTGCGGGTTTTGGACAAGGGCGGGTTGCACTCTCACCACAAACAAATTTTAATATCATTTTTGTATTTTGTTTTTAAGATTTTTTTCTTTTTATTATTTAACATGCATGTATCTTACAAATAAAAACATCAAAATTACTTTTCTTAATTAATATAAATGTAATATCAAAACTGCATTTTTGAAAAGATGTACTGATATAAGAAAAGTTAATTTAAAATTTTTGTTTGCAGTTTTGAGAATACCTCTGGCACGGGTCTTTTGAATCACCTTGTATAGTTTGCTAGTTTTTTCTATTTATTTAATAAATTAAATAAAAAAAATAAATTAAATTTGATGTGAAAAAATTTGATGTGGAAAGATTTTCAACATACTTACATAAAACTCACTACTACTCGAATTTGTAATTTGCAGATTATACAAAAGTACAGTTGGAGACAAAATACTTTGGTCGTCAATTTTCTGACACTTTAATGTAATTCAAGTTTTAACGTTAAAAGGAATGACAATTTGAAATCAATGACAGCTATTATATTTTCCTATCAAAAATATGTACAATTGCGGAATTAAAATTTCGGGCAGTATTGTCATTTTCATAATGTAAACTCTAAAACAACCTTTACATTAATAACCTCATTTTTTACTCTTGTCATGTTTATGTCATTTTACTTAAAAAATAACGTCACCGACAGAAAAGTTTAATTGTCAAATGTCAATCATGATGACAGTAAAAGGTAGTTTACAGTAAACTTTTTGAAGTGACAGAAAAATACTGCCCAAAATTTTAATTTCGTAACTGTACAT
>NW_025400984.1:5123974-5130447 GCF_015345945.1 Tribolium madens
TACATTAATAACCTCATTTTTTACTCTTGTCATGTTTATGTCATTTTACTTAAAAAATAACGTCACCGACAGAAAAGTTTAATTGTCAAATGTCAATCATGATGACAGTAAAAGGTAGTTTACAGTAAACTTTTTGAAGTGACAGAAAAATACTGCCCAAAATTTTAATTTCGTAACTGTACATACAACTTGTCAACTATGATTGACAGTAGCTAGAAATAAGGTCCACAGTTCTAAAGCATGCTTTACAATTTAATGTCACTCAAGTGACCAAAGTATTTTGTCTCCAACTGTACATTAAAAAAAAGTAAAGTGTTACAAACATCCTCATTGTCTTACAAATGCACGAGTATCATAATGAGAGATTGTAATACGCGTTTTTTATACTACTTTTTCTATTGAGCAATTTTTAAATGAAATTTATTATTATATTTGACAGTTAAAATTTTTGACATTTGACGTATGCGGTACCGAAATTTTTTGAAATATAGCTTAAATTGCATTAAATTTGGTAAAACACGTTAAACTGCAACAATTTCTTACCTAAAAACGTCAGCAATGGCCAATAAAATGTCTCCAAAAAACAGTGTCACAAAAGTTCATTTTATATGCAACTGTGTTCAGTTACATAAAATGCTCATTGTGACATCGAAATAGAAAATAAAATACTACTAAAAAATAAAATGTCAGTGAAATTTAAGTTTTAATAAATCTTTTCAATTCTAATTTTATACTCAAACAAAGCAATTTGAGCTATTTTCAATTAAATTTTGCTCGATTTTATTATAGAAATAATTCGAAATTAATGTATTTTGTAAATATAATTGCTTCAATCATACTTTTAGGCTAAAATAGAGCAATTCGTGATATTTTCAATCGATTTGGCTCAATTTTAAGTTGGGGAACAAACTAAATCAAAGTATTTCAACCAAATACTTTCTCTAATAAGAGTTTTCTTCTAAAATAAAGCAATTTGAGCTATTTTCAATCCAATTTTAAGCGATTTTAATACAGAATTAATTCAAAACAAATGTATTTTATTAGTATAAAAAGAAAAACATTACATTATTATTATCCCGGCGCATCCACCAATTTTGAAAAATAATATTACTAGCCAACAAGCATTTTGTGACTGAGAATAAAACAGTTATTTTTTGTTCAATTCTATGTGCTAAACTCAAAAATGATAAAGAAAATTCTATAGCACGTTAGATTTTAAAGTTAGGCATTTTAAGATATCATATGTAAGTACTACGAGTATGTTCGACAAAATCGCCGAAAAACACTTAAAATTCATTTTTTCCATTCTCATTAAAAAAAAATTCCCCAAATTTGGGTACCGTTAGTGACGAGCAAGGGGAAAGGTTCCTTCAGGATATATTGACGATGGAAAAGAGGTACCAAGGGAGATAGGATCTAGCTATGATGGGGGATTACTGCTGGTTCCTGATAAGGGAAGTTAAAACAGCCTACAAAAGAAAAGAAAACTATTTTCCTGTAACTTTGTAAATTTGTAATTGGGGATGTTAATGTACCCTGATATACGTCACGTGTCAAGAGATCAATCACATTAAAAAAAATTGTTGGGTAGTGTAATTTTAATTCAATCCTCTTTGTTAAAATTAAATTTTATCTACTATTTTCTTTAACTTAAAATAAAATTTTATCGTCTAGATGATAAAAAATACATCCATTGTTGTATATCTGCGGTTGTTTGTTGTTAACGATCTTTGACATTAGATTTCATTGTTGAATTTTACGTTGACATTTATAAACATCGACCAAATTGACTACAAAATTAGTGATTATTGAATAAAATTTTATATTGTACACAACGATACAATTTTCATTATCTTTTCTCTCAAAGATAAAATTCAATTTTATCGTCTTGTATAATAAATAACTATTTCTGCACTGTGTATTATTTTTAATACTTGTCGCGTGATAAATTTGACTGCATTTTGTATTTAAAAACATTGATGTTTCTTACGAGAGCAGTAACCTACCCTCGTTATCACTCTGTCACTCTCGCGGTTCTCTTGACGGGAACTAATTAAAAACTTTTTTCTTACGGCGTCTTAAAGTGTGGGAAATCGCGCCTAATTAAGTCAATATTAGAAATTTTTCGCTCATTTTCTGCAATGTTAGAAATTTGTAAAATTGTAAAATTGAAAGAAGAACGTTTCGGATTCGTGTACGGAAACGATGAACACGTCGGGCGGCATAACCTTAATTAAATACCAACATTGCAAAGTAAACATGACTATTTAAGTTATTTGCTTTGGAGATCGGAACATCTCTAATCTATGAATTATGTTGGTGTCTCTGTAATCCCTGATTTATCGACAGTGCATTCATATTTCCAAGCATTACCAACTGGTAAAGCGGGATGAAACTATGCCAGCCATGTTGGATTAAAGAACATTCCCTATTTATTCCATATTATAGGTAATACGCGTGATTGATGTATCACGCCTGTTTGAAAAATATTTTCCGAATTTATATGGAATTTTGTTTGTTCGGATTTATTTTTATTTATTACCGCGGAGTTTCGGTGACGCATTTTTATTATTTATCGTTATATTTGTTTGTTTGATTATGCAAATAAAAACATTTAATTTTTCAAATTCGAACTGTGAATTTATAACAAAGATTTTTACTATTTTTCTATTTTTATTATTTATTTTCAAAAGTTTTGTTTTAAAAAGCGATTTTTTGCACTCGCTCACACGGTCGGAGCACGTAAAGCGATATCTGCTCCAGAAAATGCTCCCTAAGAATATTCCATTAATATTTCCATTTGTAATTTCGTATTTTTACGCTCTTTTTTCACAAGGGGAACATAGAGCTTGGGATAGCCGCAACATTATATCACGAAAACATTAAAAACTTGATGGAAAAGCTACACACAACACATAAACTTACCTTTACGGCTTTCAATTGCAGCCGCAAGCATCGGCTGCGGGGAATTAACCGAGATTAGGTTGGCACTTCTGCAGGGAATTCCCATCATCAAACAAACTGAATTAAACAAACATTTTTGAAAACCATTTTTTGACTCGGGTGTTTTAAATAGATCAAATTTTAATATCACAAAACATTTTTTATTGATGAATCGTCATATTACAGTATTATACGCTTTTTGTTAACTTTAATTTACAAAGAAAATATTAGTTTATTAGTTTAATTAATATTAAAAATATTTTGAATAGATATAGTTTTTTAAAATTTTTATGTTTTTGCATTATTATTTTGCGTTTTTTATTCTTATACAGGGTGATTTAATGCCGGACCAACTCTCGAATGGTGATAGAAAACTTGCAGCTAATTTAGATTTTTATTTCAGGCTTTTTTTTTGAAAAAAAAAACAGAACTGTCAATTTTCATATTAATAATCATGTAGGCATCTTACTTTTTTGTATCCGATGTTGTTAGATTTAATTTATACTTAAATTTGCAAGTTTGTTAAATGTTTTTTTAAACCATAAGACACAAATTGGTGATTTTTTTTAACTAAATTTAAGATTGAAGAGCTATATCTCGTGAAAAAATGCTCAAAGAATTTTTTATTGTGGGTACTTTTAACTCAGTTTTTATGTTTACGTGTTTTTGTTTAAAATTTTTTGTTTTTAAGTTTCAGCTAAAAAAATTGGTTTGATTTGTGTCCTACACTTATTGGTATTTATTTTTGTTAAATTGGTATTTGATATAATAATAAATAAAACAAATAGTGACAAATTAATTTATTGCTTAAAGTTAAAAAGTTACAAAGTATTAAGTGCTATGAACGTGATTTTGAATATTATGAAAAAAAAAACAGAAAGTCAATTATTTTGAACCTGACTTCTTGAAATGTCATTTTGACTCATTTAAACTCAGTGAACAAAAGTTGATGAAATCTGGTTTATTAATTATTTTAAAAACTTGGAGTGAAATTATAGTATTAAATATTTTTAATACATTTATTATGAAAAAAATACGGTTATTTGGGTTTAGGGTTCGTATTGTTTAACTTTGTTAATTAAATGTTTTTTTTCTCTTTTGCGTTGAGAAATTGCGGCTTGCATTCTCCCATAAACTTCTCATTCTCGCAAAACCCGTCCTTTTTAAATTCGAATTTGGTCTCGATCTCGAACATTTGTCAAAAGCGTCAAACGCACCTTTCGGCGATCGCCCATCAGAATCGAATTTGTTCAAACTGTTGCGGGCGTCGAATTAGGCCATATCTCGTTGGAGGCGACTTTCTGGCGCCCGTCTTTTGCATAATTCGTCGATTTCTCGCGTCGTTTGCGTTTATGACCGGTTGTTTAGGGTGTCACACGATGGTGTGTACTTTTTTTTTCACAAAGTTGCGTTGTTTTGTTCCAGGAAAGAGTTTCACGCTGTCGATTATCGTGTCAACGACGCCACCTCAAATCGCGACTTATAATAAAGCGATCAAAGTGACGGTGGATGGGCCGAGGGAGCCCAGGTCAAAGACGAGACAGCAAGGGTTTCACCATTTTCCGTTCGGGCCAAGGACCTTCGCTCCTGATCCTTTGTCAGGCAGCTTGCCCTTCAAATTGAGTGGTGAGTAATACTAATAATAATTAGATATATTTAAATCAATTGGATACTGTTTTATTGTAAATTCTAGTTACTTTGTAAATAACATGGTCAACTACTCTGGCCGCCAAAATTAACCGGACAACTAAAATTTTGCGATTTTTTCACATTGCAATATTTTTGTTATTCTTTGTCGGATTTCAACGAATTTTTGTTTGGCTTAAAGAAAAAACTTTATAGATTATTGTAATTGAATTCAATAACATTTTTAGTTTTGCCTTCTAAATGTGATACTCAAAAAACCATAGCACTCTTTTTTTACTTATTTTTATACTGAGCTGTGGTGTGTGACAGAGACAACTTAAGTTTTTACTGATTTCAGATTATTGCCCATTTTTTTTGAATAATGTACAACATTTTTCATAATTTTAAATCTTGAGACATGAGAGATATCAAACCTTCAAAAAAAAGCATTATTTTCCGATTTTAATGAATGTTCGTATTAAGTAGGCTAAATATGCCAAAACGTGAAAATAGCCGCATGGAAGCTTCCAATAATTAACAGTTTTATTTGTTATAATCCTTTGAAATTTCTAGTTTTTCAGATTTTTTCAGATTTTTTGTGTTTAACTATCTTTTTATGTAGCCTACTTTCTGAACGAATATTTAGTAACATTAGAAAAGCAACGTTTTTCTCAATGCTTTGTATCTCTGGAGCACCAGAAAATAAAATTTTGAAATAAATTGGTCCTCATTCAGAAAAGCACGAACAATAATATGAAATAAGTAAAAACTTAATTTTGTTTTTGTTGCAAATTCAGCTCAGTATAAAAAAAGTAAAAAAAACAGTGCTTTGGTCTTTTAGGTACAACATTTACAAAATAAAACTAGAAATGTTATTGATTTAAATACAATGTTCTGCAAAGTTTGTTCTTTAAGGTAAACAAAAAATCGTACAATGTGAAAAATCGCAAAATTTTAGTTTTACGGTCAAGTTTGGCGCCTAGTGTATTTTGATATTGCCTCTTTTTGTGTAATGTATATTGCGGTGGTTTTTAACATCAAATAATTTCAATAGTTTATTAAACAAAAGCCGGATAGTTTCATTTTATTCTGTCCTAAACTAATAACTAAACAATCAATAATATATATTGATATAATGTATATTGCGTTGTTTGCTATAACCGCAAAATCACCAATCAACGTTTAACTTAAACTCATGTAACAAGTGATTAGCGTCTTTGAAACTGTTCAAATCGTCCAAAATTCCGTGTCCGCAATGGTATTATCGTGCGATCAAAAAAGTTATAAATTAGAGTAGGCGACGATTGATATTCTGCAGTTGCCAACACGTTGGCTCGGAATCTGGGCTGTAAATTTTCCACATAAACTGAAAGTGAAAATGACCATTCACCGTTTTCGTCTTGTACAGTATTTTTGTAATAACCAACAATAAAAATTTTCTACTCTAAAGTGAACATTATTTCAATCAAAATGAATAAAACGCACACTTTCCGCATTTGATGTCAAAAATCAGGATTGCCATCTGAAAGACTTTGAACACCGCCTATTCTAGTTTTTTTTTGATCGCACGGTATTATTGCCAAATTGGAATAATTTGTCAAGTTTAGTAATAATATAAAAATTACCAACATTAATTGACATCTGCTATTATGTATTGGTTATTGATATGTCGAATTATTATCATTTTAAATACCGGTTTTTTGTTATTTTTAATGACAATTTGTATAAATTCTACATAAATAAAATTCTATTTTTTTCATACTTAAAGCTAATTCCAAAGGCAACTAAAACAAAAGCATTACTTAAAAGAGTTATAAATAAATTATAAACTTTGATTAAAAAACAAATAAAGTGAAGAAAATTGGTAAAATATTAGGAAAAACAAATAATTGTTATGAGTCGTG
>NW_025400984.1:5130547-5138742 GCF_015345945.1 Tribolium madens
ATATTTAAAGTTGTGTATCATAGTTTTGCTTGATTTTAGAAATCTGGTGGGCTTTCGAGCCATCGAATGTAAATTTTTCGTGCAAATTCCTGCGAAAGTTATTCGGCTTTCTGGCGAATATTTTCAATTCATCGTTTATATTGGGGCTATTATTCTATTTAATCTGGTCCTAAGCGGATTGCAAATCAGTTTCCCCGATTGAATATTTTGTCTAGTGGTGCGGTTGCCATAGTGACCTCAGTCGGTTTTACGCACGTGGTATGTATTGTAAATTTTGTTTTCTCTTGGTTGAGATGGGCGCGAAATGTTCGCATAATTAGAGTTATTCGTTGGGATGTTGCTTTAATTGATAATTAGCTGATGTAATTAATGGCGTAGGTTGTGTTCCCGAACTACTGGTGCATAAGGGTAGTTAGTTATTATCCTGCTCTCGTAGTAAGATTAGAGAAGAACGTTTTCCGCTTCGGGCTAATGAGGTTGTTGTATTGCCTCACTTCACATAACGGCCTCGATCGGGGCTTAATAGGTAAACGCCATCGTAAAGATTTAACGCCTGCATATGGACGGATAAGTCGCTTTTCATTGCCAATTAACTTAAGATTTAATGGTGAGACAAACGCGAAATCGACGATTTGCTCCCTACACTCGATCATGATTTTCTTCAGTAGTAAGGGATTCCTTATATCACTGGAAAGCATAACTACACTTTTGAACTTTCATAAAATTTAACTACTTAATGGTAAATAAACTTATTATTTGTATCACAAGGACAGAAACTGTCATTTTGTATCGTGTGATACACACTAATTTTTAGTCCTTTCAATTTTAAAATGTCTCAAAAGTTAAAAAAAAATATTTACTTTGCGCTAAGAAAATTAAACTCCAAATTATTAAATTAACTATAAATTAAATAAAATTATTCAATACATTAAATATTTACTATAAAATTAAGCCGCTTGCCGTTTAAGAAATATCAACACAGATGTCAACGGATAACTAATATTGGCAATATTTGGTAAATTTTTTGATGGCCTAGGGCATTAATAAAGCTGTTTTCGGATGATTTTGACGAATGCAAAATCACGGTTACAAAATCAATGCTGCTGGGCGGAGGACTAAAAAACTAATTATAAAGGGTATAAAGTAGATATTTAAATAAAAATATTTTAGTAGTTTGTTGGTGCATAACAATATTAAATGAGAACTCAGATAGAAAATATGTTATTAAAATTTATTCGAGTTAGATTTTTCTAACTAGATTTATGTTATGTTACAAGCCTGAATATCACTAGGTAGTTACTAGCTACTAATTTTCAAACCGTTATATTTTATTTCTGTTTTGTCAGTTTAACTTTTTTTAATTTGGAAATTTAAAGGTAATAGTTAGTTGCATTACAAGGTAGGAAAAAACATTTACCTCTAGTGTAATACATATAATTTTTCAACGACCTAGCAAGAAAAACTTCAAAACTAATTTCTCTTGATATCCCAGTTTTTTCATAAAATCCAGCAGTCTGTTTTTCCGTTTCTATGGGGAAAGTAAAATTTTTACCTTCTAGTCACTTTCCTTTCTGAAATTATGGTGGAAAAACATACTTAGTGTTAGGACCGCAAGAAAAATACTTTAAATTAAATATTATTTAGTTTATTTAATTAAACATTTATTGTCTAAGAACGAGCGTTAACACAATTGTTGGTCTAATGCATATTGACCACTTTGATTTGACATTTGACAACTTCTAACATTTTCGTATTAAAGTCAAAAATTAAAGCTTCTTTCTGGCATTAGGTTTTTATAGGACTTGAATTACGATTGTTATGATGATATAAAGGGTTTAAGTTTGCCCCAAAACAGTTTTACTCATTAAAAATGAAATTACAAATAACTTACGTTACGGTAAGGTACACTTTTGACGTACGTCACTAATTCTGTGTTACTTTAATCTTGTTTGTTAAAGTGAGATACACTTGAGTGCAAAAAAAAACGCAAATTGTTTTTTTTTTTATAATGTAATTTGTCCTGTTAATAAATACCAGTTTTTTGAGGTTGTTTTTGTCACAATTTACAATTTCGCATCTTCCAAACTTCTATCAAGTTTTTCCATGTTTTTCCATTTTGTGTTTAACTGACTATGACACTGCACTGGCAAAACCACCAACCAACCAACCGACATTTTTTTGATTGTTTTCTAACCTTTTTTGTAACAATTTTTTTCACACTATGTCAATCTCTGAAAAATTTGACAATTTTGTTTTTGCCATAATTGTAAATAGCGTGACCGACTTTACGCAAATACGTAGCAAGAGAGCAACAGGGCTGTTAAAAAATGTTGAAAAGAGATAGCGATTTGGTACGTTTTTCGAATTATTAATCGATCCACATGCATAATAGTTATTTGCACAACTAATTTTGAAAGTCATACTTTTTTCCCAAATGAGTGAAAAAAGAAGTTTCAAAACGAGGTGTACACAACATTTTTTGCAAAGACCAAAAAGATATCAATTTGATTAATCAAATTGTAATGTATCGCGAGTTCTTTGTAACGAACTCTATAGGTAGTAATAACTATAGAAATATAACTACAGAATCGTTTAAAAAAGTATAACTTTCTATACGATTAATCGTCATGAAAATTCAACTTTAATAATCACTATGTAAAAAAATAAAAAAAAGAACTTTAATTTATCAAAAAGGTAGGCACTTCCTTTTTACCAATTTTTCAGTAGTTTAGAAGTAAAAGCAATTCCTTTTTACCAATTTTTCAGTAGTTTAGAAGTAAATGCAATTATTTAAAAAAAAAATCAATGCAATTGTTGCATACTGCCCAACTTTATTTTCAGCCAATTTACATAGCCAATTTTAAAATTCTTTGACTGTGAGCTAGAAAATCCAACTCGAGTAAACTTTACCTCGACGGCTCAATGTATGACCAAGAGGCCTCAAAGAGTTAATCGAATATGTAATAACGTTGTGTCAAATTATTTAAAAAACCTACATTGTACAAATTAAAGAATTAAGAAGTAACAAGGAAAAAACTTACCAAAAACAAAAAACAGTTTTTGCAAATTTGTGTAAAGAAGTAGCTATTTCTCACGTGTGAAAGCCAAAGTCATCGTAAAAGTTTTGAAACAATTTTTCAGAGGCTTATTTGTTAAATATGTTCTATTTTTGTACAAGAAATTAACATTAATACAAAATAATAAAAAAAAGCTATTAAATAAAAAGGGGATGATTGATTATTAATTATTAAACTAAGCTGAAGAAGAATTTAGAACTCACAATAATTTCAAGCATGATCGACAAGCAAAATTTGTAGCCCTGAAAGTCAATTTATATTAATTTTTTTTCTTGATAATTAACGTTTAGAAAGACACAAATTTTAAAATTTATTCAAATAATAAAATGGATATATTAAAAAAAGAAACTACGAATCAATACATTAGAGTGTACAGGGTGCTGCATTTTGGATGTCCGAATAGGGAATCTCCGAAACTAAGAGGTTTAGCCAAAAACGAGTAATACATTCTGGGGCTCATTTTTTGAGAAAATAATATTGGTTAAAACCGCATCCCGCTATCGTCTTTTGTTTTCGACTTATAGACCAAAATTGACATTTTAGCGAAATCTAAAAAAAATCATATCTTCGTTATTATAGAAGACACAGATTTGAAATAAAGACATTATACAGGCACTTTTTTACGAGGAATTTAATAATGTAGTTAACAATTTTTTTCAGTTATTAGTTTAGCCGTAATAAGATAAACTTGTATTTTTTTAAATGGAAATTATAGGCGGCTATGGCAATTTTGAAAAGCTTATTTTTTTCTGATCTAAAAAATATATATTTGTGACAAAATATTTTTTTATAACTATACTTAAAAAGTGAAATACATATTTTGTGTGATAATAGTTGGCCATGGAAAAACTATTTCACTCCAAATGTGTAAATAATAATCAATAATAGTTTTGTGAACTGTGAAATAGATGAAAATATATGTAGATAAAATTATAAAGATTTAAAAAATACGATACGGTAGAAGCATTGAACAAATATCCGAGCGCCTCAGAACAAAATTATTACATATTTTTAAAAAATCAAAAATAGGGAAAAACAATTGTGTCAACAATCAATACAACTACAAAAAACATTTTTCTGATGATCTAATGGAGGTAGGATAACGTTTCACATAGACGGAACTTGGGTATTTGAATAGCCATGTCGTCATTTTTGTGTCATATAAAATATATTTTATTGAAGAATTAAAGCGGCTTTTTTACAACACTCTATGTATCACTAGAAGTTGCAATGGTAATGTTAGCTTGTTTAAAGACAAAGAAATGTTATTAGTCGCCAATAAGTTAATTTACAATTTATTTTGCATCTTTTTCATCACTTAGTACTTAGAAAACTCTTTCATTAGTGACATTGGTTGAATATAATATAGTTTAAATCCTTTTAGTTGAAGATGCAACATTTTTTCATGGCCAACTGCGAACAAAAATCAAAGATAATTTTTTGCTAAAAATGTATTATATAATAATTTGTAACAAATATATATTTTTTAGATAAGAAAAAAACAAGCTTTTTAAAAATGACATAGCCATCTATGATTCCCATTTAAAAAAATATAAGTTTATTTTATTACGGATAAACAAACAACTGAAAAAAATAGTTAACTACATTATTAAATTCCTCTTAAAAAGTGCCTATATAATGTCTTTATTTCAAATCTGTGTCTTCTATAATAACGAAGATATGAAGTTTTTTAGATTTCGCTAAAATGTCAATTTTTGTCTCTAAGTCGAAAACAAAAGACGATAGCGGAATGCGGTTTTAATCAATATTATTTTCTCAAAAAATGAGCCCCGGAATGTATTACTCGTTTTTGGCTAAACTTCATAGTTTAGGAGATTCCCTATTTGGACATCCAAAATGCAGCACCCTGTACAGTTGGAGACAAAATACTTTGGTCGTCAATACCACTTGAGTAACATTAAATTGTAAAGCATGCTTTAGGACTGTTAACCTTATTTTTAACTACTGTCAATTATAGTTGACAAGTTGTACACATTTTTGATAGAAAAATATAATAGATGTCATTAATTTGAAATTGACATTCATTTTAACGTTAAAGCTTGAATTACATTAAAGTGTCAGAAAAGTGACGACCAAAGTATTTTGTCTCTAACTGTAGGCCCTACAAGAATCAGCCTGATATCACTAAAACTTGTTATAAAAAATAGTCTGAAATAAAAATGTTTAAACGGCTAATCTATGATTTCAAATTTTTTATACTCAAAAATTTTAAAATTAATAAAATATTATGGACATTGTTACTTGTGTTATTGTTGAATTAAAAGTAAGTTTACAGTTTTTTTATACTTTTTGTATTTAGAATTGCTTTCGACATTATATTTGTTTTTATTTCTATTTTTTTCGATAAATTTATACCGCAATTGGCACAAATACAGTTAAAACAGAATTCGTATATTCTTATTGATTTTTCCCTATCGCTCAACCCTTTCAGTACAGAACGAATTAACATGCAAGCTTTCCATTCACACATACTTTGCAAATGTTTCGTTAGGTGGCGCCGTAATTCAATTTATTTCACCGTTATCAAAACAATTTTCAATAACTTTAAGCATGATAGATACTTAATTATTATAACAGATTATAAAAATGGCGTAACAGAAGATTACAGAAAAATTTATTAAGTAAAATTTATATCAGGGAATTTCTCAGTCTGACATTGCTTTATGGCAATTTGCAATCGGAAGAGAGTCATTAGTTGAGTGTCTGGAACACGCGTGTCCTGCTGGTCGAATGCCTCCGTTGGCACAGCTTTTGATTACAACCTGACGGCGCGAGAAAATTGAGAAAGGGGATGCAGCGGTTTCTTTGCCCGGCGCATCCACCAAAAGTCAACCAACAAAAACATTTTTTTTGTATTATTATTGCACTAAGTGTTACTTTACTCGTAAATAGAAATGTTTTAAACAACGTGTTATAAAAATTTACTCAACACTTTTCCTCCCCCTCTATAATATTTGCAAGTGTCAGTCGCCGGCACCCCCACAGCGCGCCTGAGATATCAACTCCCCAAGATATCACCAGCAACAGAAGGCAAGACTATAACTTAATTACACACTTTCCCACCTCCCGTTCGCGGCTCAACTCTCACCCTTATCACACACCTCGAACTATTCACACCACGTTTTCAACAAACAACATTTTTTTCGACACTTTTTCGAATTTCAAAAGCTATCGTTATTCATCAGGGACGCTTTTATGGAGTAATAAAGTGTGTCCTCGACTCTTAATACTCGGAATTTATCCACGTCTTAAAGAGGGTAGGTTCTCGCGAAGTAGGCCATCATCACAGACTTATCCCTGCCATTCTCTTAATGTATTCTCTCTGTGAGTGGGATTTCTACCAAGGAGACGACGCAAGATCAAAATTCGGTTGAGAAGGTTAGTCACAAACAAAAAGTGTCCCAAACTGATAAAAAAGTTGTTTTTTGTTCTAAATCAATTTTTGAAATGTTATTCGGAGACTAATTTAAATCAAAACCAATTATTAATTATTATTAGTTATTTAACTTGTAATTAGTTTGTTATTTTTTTAACTTATTGGTGGTCATAAAAATATAAATTTAATTTTTTCAGTGTTAAAATTATACCGTTTTTTAATTTAAATAAAATCGTTGGAAACTTTTAATTAGGAGAATGATTTGAAATTTTGTTTGTGCGGAGTTGGTCGAAGATTTACGAAGCGGTCTCTCTTGGGTTGCATCCCTTTAATAGGACGTCGACATTAGTCTTGCTCCATTTTAAAGGGTTTGAATAATCGCCGGGGCAACACCTAGACTAAACCCTTGCAAGATAAATGTCATTCCGCCCCTCATTACGGTGGCAATCAAGTGAACCGGGAATCTATCTAAGACTTCCTAAAAATCCCCGGTATTGTTAACACCGAACCGTCGCTAACGAAGTTTTTCCTTGAAGGGATTCTAACGAAGTTTTTCGCTTGTAAAAGGGATGTTTTTTACGCGCCGGGCTTATCTTTAAGGGCGATTTTAATTCGTCGCCCCCTCGCGTTTAAATTGCCGTATTTACTTCGGTGCTAAGCTTCTTCTTTTCGGAATTAGTCGTTACTTATCCAGGGTCCGGAGTCAATTTTTAATTAAACTCCGGATTTTTCCGGATCGATAACAAAACACAAACAAGACGTTATTGTAACGGGAGACATAAAATACACCAAAGCTGCCTGCAATTGTAACCTCGAACGTATCACATGATATTGCAGCGGACCAGCAAAGTCGTGTTACTGAGGATAAGGGAAAGAAAGTAATGAGCGAAAGGGTTGATTCCAAGACGCCTCATTGGTCGGGCGGGGCTGCCTCAGACCTCATTGGTGCGCCACAGGACTGCTGCTAACCTTTAGTATCAAGATCTATACCGAGATCCTGGTCGCTGCCTTCTCCCAGGATTCTAGTTTGCAACTTATTGTTTGCAGGAAATATGAGATTATGAGGGTTATTATTGAATACGCGCACCAGGAGACTTCGCCAACTTAAGAGGATAATGACGTTTTTGCTTCGACGATTTATGTTAATTAATCAATATAGAGTTCTTGAAAAGTGGCAATGATGACATTTTTTGCAGGCATTGCTCATCATCTGGCAGGACTTCCGGGACCTCCGCCCGAATGGGCCATGTTAGGAGGACGACATCCGTACCCCCCAGGCCCCTTTGTTCCTCACCACCACCCGCACTTTCCACCCCATATGTTTGCAGCGCTCGACCGTCCAATTAACACTTCACCGAGAATAGCAAACGGTAAGTACTTAAATTTTTAAAACAACTTAAAATGACACTGGCAATGGAATTTTACAAGTAAGTGGTCCTACTTTGCCGTAGTATACAGGGTGTCCTGAGTTTTAGGGCCAGCGCAAAAATAAATATTTTTAATTGATTAAAAAAGAATTTTGATAATGTAAACGATATAGGATTAAATAAACTTCAATTCAATGTTTTGATATCGGACAAAATTTTTAGCGTATGGTGGTGAGACTACTGAGATTTTAAAAATCAAATTTGGACAAAAAAATTCAATTAATTGGAATATTCTCTACATAATAAAATTCTTTGATTTTTTTCCTGTAGTATTTGTGAAAACAGAATAATGAA
>NW_025400984.1:5139812-5160917 GCF_015345945.1 Tribolium madens
TCATATATATATTATTTTGTAAGATACTATTTATTTATTTTTAGTATTTTTCTAACAATTTCTGTTGTTTGAATAAAAAAGGACTAACAAGCATAAATAGTTTTGTAAACGTTTTGATTGATTTGATTTAAGTTTTAAATGTTTTACATTATTTGTATTTTATATTTTGTAATTCCGTTTAAATAAATATTTTTGGTGGACATATGCAAATTGCTCTAGAAATTTTTGAGGCTCTAGATTATGAATATAAAAATTCTTACCTTCACAATTCTTATATCATTTTTATTAAAATAATATTATCTGTTTTTTATGTATACAGTATTTTTTTAGTTACGAATATAAATTTACATGAGCGTAATAATTATTATAGGACTTTAGGGGGTTACCAAATACAACGTAAAAAAAGTTGTTGTTTGCTTACAATGAATGATTTGGAAATGGTTTGAGCTTTATATCACTGTACTATATATAATAAATACATACTAAGTTGAGATTACTAAAATATTTTGCAAATGGTTTTAAAACTGGTTTGAGCTTTGAATGGTTGAAATAATACGTGCTTTAAGTACATTTTTTCAGAACCACATTTGCTATTTGTAGGAAAAATAAATGGTTTGTAAATTTTTTAAATCAAAAAATTACTAAAACTTTTGGAAAATGTTTTCGTGCATATTTTAATTAAATTTCCATATGTACAGTATACTATAGAGAGTGCTTCAAAACTTGCGTCTCAGAGAAAACTGCCATGTAAGGTAAGAGATTAGGAACATGAAGAAAATTAAAAAAAAATTTTATTTATAAAAATTTCGAATATATGAAAAATAATTTGCTTTTGTATGCAAAATTTTATTTTTGTACCTATACTAAATAATTATGAAAAAACATATAACGGGTGTTTATTTAAATTTGGCGTCTATGAAAATTTAATTGTGAACGAACCACCGTACTGAAAGTTATTACTGACATTTGGCACCGGGTGTATTAAAAATTGTGGTCCGCTCAACTATGACCTCAAATTTAAATAAACACCCGTTACAAGATTATTAGTAACATAAAAAAATATCAAATGTCACAAAATAAATGTCAAAATTTTTGACAGATAGATTTTTGAACATTTTTTCTCTGAAGCGCAAGCTCTAAAACACTCTGTATAATTTGGAGTTTTAACCATTTTTACTTTTTGTTTTATTAATCTCAACTTGCACGTACATGAAAATTTCGAACCATTTTCAAAACCACTTTCAAAATATTTCATATATTCTTCCATATAGTAATTGCGGTGTGTTTTTTTTTTTTCAGAGCCCAGCTCGACTTCCCTGGGCCCCATCTCTATCAACTGCACTCCGGCCCACAGCACCACATCTCCCAAAACCTCCCCCACTCAAGTAGGCCTCCTGACGACCGCAGGCGCCCCACTTTCGCCACCTGAAGATGACATATCCGTAACAGCATCGCCGACTCCGTCCCCACAACCGCCACCAGCATTTCCCGGAGCCCCTCCGCCCCCGATCCAAAACAACCAATTGTTCAATAACGCGCTAGCCGCCAGCTTATTTCTCAACGCTCCTTTATTACCACCTCCCGGCCAGTGGTTCTACTCACAGTTTTATCCACACGACTGGGCCTGGATGAACCTAAGACACCATTCTCTATTGCCGAGAAGCTCGTCGCCTCATGAACTAGGTCAAAATCCCAACGGATCGACCAAGTCGGAAGGGGTGGATGACGATGCCAAGTCCGATGACAGCAAAGGGAAAGAAGAGAAAAAGGGCAAAGACGAAGGGGTGAATCTATCGCTGCATAGGTGCAGGAAAGCGGCGATTACGTTAGTGAGGCAGAAGGAGGAGGTCAGTTCAAGTGAAAAGGAGCATTTGAAGTGTAATAGACTGGGGGATGTATGGAGGCCCTACTAGAATAGAGGTTTAGGTTAGATTTTGGTTATAGTACTTGTTGGGAATGGTAGGTTTTTTCGCCGAAAATTAAAACAAGGGGCATAAGTGACGGTTTGGAACATTTAACTTTTTTTAAATTGTTGCTTTTACATTATTTTTTTTTTGAATAAAATACAGAAGTACATGCCATTTCAAAAAAATATAATAATGTTGTTTTTAAAGAATTAACGAGGCATTAAACAACTACAAATTTTAGATTAACAAACTTTTATTTTACAAAATTTAATAATACTCAGGCTGGATTATAAAAAACGCCCCGAGTCATAATTTCATTACTTTTAAAGACGTTACAATACATCTTTGATCAAAATTGAAATTTTTTTTTATCAGTCGTTTGCTTGTTTTACTCGAAAATAAAAATGTTCTGTTCTTTCCACAGCCTAATTAATTAAATTTAATTTTTAAATTTCCTAAAAACAAAAGTTGGTGATAAAAATAAATAGTAAGCTTATTGAAAGACAATTTAACGAGGAATCAAAAAATAATAAAATATACGGAGTGATCCATTTAAAAAACTGAAATTGATGACAGTAAAATAACAAGCAACATTGATTGAGCAGCGATCTCAAATAGTAGATGATAATAAACTGTGCAACTTTGTTATAAGAAGTATTGTCATATCTTTAAAAATAATGCAGTTGCCTGTATAACACTTTTAAAAAATTTCTTATTAAATAATTAAATTTTATTTTTTGTGGATTTTTTAATTTTCCAAGTATGGCCCATTTGGTGGTACATCTGTACTTAGCACGATTCTATACATTTGCGTGTAAATATTTTAGTTGAATGGATACCATAACTAGCTCTCATGATTTAATGTCAGTCCCAAAGCTCTTGTATATAAAATACATTTAATGTACATTCAAAAAGTGTAATTAGTTTTTAAACTTTTTACTTGATGTAATCTATTTTGTTTGTAAATACCGAATAAACCTGTTGTATAAACGCATTGTTTCTTTCGAAATTCGTGTCCCTCCTAATCAAGAAATTGAAGTTTCAATAAAAGCCATCATTAATTCCGACTTTGGGGTCTCTTCCACCCTGCTAACCTGCGTCCAAGCGTCCAACGTAGTAACTTAGTGAATCCCAAGTCACTTTCTGGGATTTACGCCAATGACTCGCTGTCCGAAATGGGCGTAATTTGAACAAATGATCGTCGCCGAACTAAGCAAATTAGAGTCGGAGTGGCACATGGGTTCGCGTCCTTGAGGATTTGTCTGCCTCTGCGTGAAAAGAAAAAATTAATTCGGTTGGAATGAGAGCAGAGTTTATTTGACTTGGACTTTTTCGGATCAGTGGCTTTAATGATATTTAGAGGCATCTGGCGACATCAACTTTACGACTGAGAGAACACCTCTATGGCAACCTTTCACCTCGACGGATCACCTAGGTGACATCACAATGAAGACCCCAAGTTACAATTATATGGGACGGAGTCGAGAGGAAATACGGCCACCTACCCGGCTCATTATAAACAGAGGGCATCCAATCATTAATTAAAGTAAATTTGTTTACGACGTACTGCTTTCACTTCTTTCTTTAATCAGACAAACGCTCACAAGAGGAATTGCTTATTATCACCGAGACAAACACTTTGAGACTTCCTCACACTTGTTTTTTGGTTGCAATGTAATCATGAAAAATGTACATTTGAAAAACAACATAAAGTCTTTATACTTCAACAATGACAATTAATATTATTACGAATGAAAATTACGGACAAAATTTAACTTTTACAAAATATTTTAAAAAGGATTGGAAAACGAATCTTCTAGAAATATCTAAGGATATTATACAGGATGCGCCAGTACTCTCGCTCCAGAAAAAATGCCATGATAGATACCAGGAACATGAAAAAATGTAAAAAAATTTATCTATAAAAACTTCGAAGTTATGAGAGTTTAAATTTTGCACTTTGACTATTTATTTCTGTTGGAAATATAATTTTCCAAGTTTTTCTGCTATAGGCTATTAAAAGAGGAAACAAGGAAGCTGTATCCTAAATTGTGACACTGTTCAATATTATTTGTGGCTTTTATTGGCAAAATTTTTGGCCCTTTACTAAATAATTGTAAAAAAAACATACCAGGTGAATAAAAAGTATGGAACCAAAAGTTTTTTGCTTAAACTATTAATTTTTTGGAAAAACTAATTGATGAACGATAAAGTACTTTAAAGATATGATGTTTTATCAAGAATAAAATTTTTTGAATTTTTTTTTGTTTTGAGTTCTACAAAAAAAATATTTTTTTAAATAGCAACCCACAATAAAACTATTTTTCTCATAAAGGTTATGATGTAAGGATCACAACTATCTACTTCATATTTAATTTTTAAAAAAAAATTTTTTTTATGAATTGCAATTTTGACTAAAAAAAATCGCATAACTCAAAAACAAGACAAAATTTGGTTCTCAAAATACGATGTCATTTTTTATATTACGTTAATTTATATTAATTATTATTTTCTGAAGACAAATGATTTAAAAAAAAACCGCTTGGTTCCATACTTTATATTCACCCTGTACACAAGATCATCAGTATCCTTAAATAGATATAAAAAATGTCAAATGTCAAAAAATAAATGTCAAAATTTTTTGCCAGATAGAATTTTTTAAACATATTTTTCATGTTCCTGGTATCTTACCTTACTTGAAAATTTTCTCTGGGGTAAGAGTTCTGGCGCACTCTGTATAATAAACTTGTATTTTTTAAAATGGGAATCATAGATGGCTATGTCATTTTTAAAAAGCTTGTTTTTCTTATCTAA
Source organism: Tribolium madens (assembly GCF_015345945.1). Classification (NCBI taxonomy): domain Eukaryota; kingdom Metazoa; phylum Arthropoda; class Insecta; order Coleoptera; family Tenebrionidae; genus Tribolium; species Tribolium madens. The sequence goes on from NW_025400984.1 coordinate 5,144,534, forward strand.
AAAATATATATTTGTAACAAATTATTATAATACATTATGAGTAAAAAATGATCTACTAATTTTTGTTGGAAAAATTATTATTTTTTGCTACAGGCTATAAGAAGAGGAAACAAGGAAGCTGTATCCTAAATTGTAACTCTGTTTAATATTATTTGTGTTTTTTATTGGCAAAATTTTTGTATCTTTACTAAAGGATTATAAAAAAGAACATATACAAGATCATCAGTATCATTAAATAGACAAAAAATGTCAAATGTCAACATTTTTCGACAGATAGAATTTTGAAACATTTTTTTCATGTTCCTGGTATTTTATCTTACTTGAAATTTTTCTCTGGGGCGCGAGTTCCGACACACTCTGTATCGACAACGATGTTTCACTAGATCTTGAACTCACAACACACGACAGACAGTGAAGTTATTAATAATAATTAACAGGGAAATTATTACATACTTCAAAAAATATTACATACCTGGAGAGTGAGTTGCATAACTCTCATGAGTCTCACTATTATTATTAATTGATTAATATTAGTTTAGTTAAGTTATGTGTTGTTCTTTGACATTCTTTATTTACCCACCAACGGAAATACATTTATAATATTCAGAAACTAACATAAAAAAGGATTATCAAGTTTTGCCTTTAGTTAAGTAATCAATGCTCGGCTATAATGAAACTTTACCTGACTCGGTATGTAATATACTATAATTTAATATAAGTAAGATTTATTAAAATCAAATAATAGCAAGCAATAGTTTTTTATGCACAATCATAATCAAATTTGAAAAGTTGGAAAGTATGACATTCCCAACTTTTAACAATTGATATAAAATAATAGGTTCAGGTTGGGAAGTGGTCACTTCCTTTTCATTTGATATGTACTGTGACAGTTCAGATTGGGAAATGGCCACTTTTCAACCTGAAAGCTGATTAGTAGGTAAGTGACCACTTCCCAACTTTAATTGTCATATGTAAGATTTTTAAAATCTGATAAATTATTTATTGGCTTCCTGGAGTATGATTGTATATAAAAGAGTATACAAACTTTGGTGGTCGTTGCTTTTTCTTGCCTCGGGTTACTGCATCAAATTTGGTCTTGCAACACCTTCCACCTCGGTATGTAATCTACTATTATTTCACTTTAATTATGCTCAGTGATCTAGAATTACTGAGAACAGATTTAAAAGCATTTTAGGTCTCAGACCACTTTGATGAGAAATTTTATTGTACACATGTTACTATTTGTTAAACAAAGTGCACCTTCCAAGTATGCATTTTTTCCATTTACTTAATATAAAATATAACGCCATATATGGAATTGTGAAAATTTTTTGAAAAAGATATTTTGAAAAGCTGTATTATAAATAAAATTCTTGTGTCCCAGTTGGCCGCGTAATTTAATAAGTCTCCCCTCGGCAGCGGCCTTATTGATTCAATAAAGAAATGATCGGCAACAAAGCGCGTCTAATTATCAGTATAGATGGCGCTCAAGCCTCCCCGGAAAAATCTCTCCGGACTTAATTCTTCACGTTCCGGGATTTCCGACTTTGAGAATTCGGTTTGATATCGCACCGCACGCACCATTAACGAATTTTAAAAATATGTCTTTGTCATTATTCAGAAGGGGAGCTTGGCGTACATTTCAATTGCTTTTTTCATTCTGTTTTTCGCAATTAAATGCGATGGTTTTTACTTGTAGTTATCACTCAAAACGGAGCGACTGCTACACTGAATTTAGTTTTGAATATTTTCAAAAATTTAGAGGAGAGTTCGGCTGTGTGAAAAACGATTAACAGGAAAAGTCAATCTTTCGATGTCAGTCTGATGGTTTAATTATTTAAAATTGCTTATTTTCTCATGAAACGTTAACAAGGCTCCTTTGAATTATGGAAGGGCTAATTAAAGGCGAAATAAATTCTAACAAGTTGCAAAAAGAGCACAAGAGCAACGATGATAGTTTCATAAAATTTTAATTTTGTGTTGTAATGGCTATTGATTTGGGTTTGTTGTAAATGGTGATGCCCCCTTGTCCGATCATGTATCTCTAAGGGGTTGAAATGATAAATCTCGGGGGCTCCCGCAGTTCTACCATTACAAGTCACGCGGAAATTCCGAGCAGGAATGCAAACCGAATTTGTCAAGTTGCGTCCTTTGGTCTTTCTTCAAACAATTCAGTTCTTTGCATGTCTGCACCCTCCTTACTCCCTCGCTTCCCTTTTTGCCGATTCAAAGGAACGAAATGCTGCGAGAAGAACGCCGTTCATTTGCTTTTGTAAATATTTTAATTTGAATTCGTATTTGTCTTGGTCCCTTGTACTGGGCAATATTGTAAATTCTGATGTTCGTGAAAAATGATTCGGTGGTGAAAAACAAACAAATTAGCGAGGTAGTTAGCGGCGAGCCGGATACCCATTTTATATCTGCTGCAGGGAAAAGTTGGCTATGTTTAACCTAATAAGCCCCGCAAAAAGTACGACGTTCTAAATCAAACCATGGATGGATTGCAATTTGCTAATGGAAGGCTGGCGTCTCGCTTCCACGGATCTCAAACACCTACGGTTAAACCAATAAAGCGGGCTTGTGGGGCGAGGAATGCCAAATTGCACGGAAAGAATTAAGAAAAATACCAATTTGTTGATTTCAAGGGTTGTAATTTTTTCTCTAACTTAAATATTCTCTAATTTAATAAAAACTGTTGCAGGAGCTTTTGTTGTACAGGGTGCAGCATTTTGTATGTCCGAATAGGGAATCTCCGAAACTAAGATGTTAAGCCAAAAACGAGTGGTGCATTCTGAGGTTTATTTTTTGAAAAAATAATATTGGTTAAAACCGCATCCCGCTATCGTCTTTTGTTTTCGACTTACATACTAAAGTTGACATTTTGGCGAAATCTAAAAAAATTCATATTTTCGTTATTATAGAAGCTATGGATTTGAAATAAACACATTATACAAGCACTTTTTACGAGGAATTTAATAATGTAGTTAACAATTTGTTTCAGTTATTGGTTTAGCCGTAATAAGATAAACTTGTATTTGTTTTAATGCAAATCATAGGCGGCTATGGCAATTTTGAAAAGCTTATTTTTTTCTGATCTAAAAATATGTAACAGAATATTTTTTTATAATTATACTTAAAAAATGTAATACATATTTTCTTTGATAATAGTTAGCCACGGAAAAACTGTTTCACTCCAAATGTGTAAATAATAATCAATAAAACTTTTGTGAACTGTAAAATAGATGAAAAAATAGATGAAATTATAAACATTTAAAAAATACGATACTTTACAAGTATTGAACAAATACGCGAGCGCCTCAGAACAAACTTATTACATATTTTTAAAAAATCAAAAAACAGGAAAAACAAATGTGTCAACAGTCAACACAATTAGAAAAAACATTTTTTCGATGATCTCATGGAGGTAGGATAACGTTCCACATAGACGGAATTTGAGTATTTGAATAGCCATATCGTCATTTTTGTGTCATATAAAATATATTTTATTAAAGAATTAAAGCGGCTTTTTTTTACAACACTCTATGTATCACTGGAAGTTACAATGGTAATGTTAGCTTGTTTAATAACAAAGAAATGTTATTAGTCGCAAATAAGTTGCTTTACGATTTATTTTGCATTTCTTTCATTACTTAGTGCTTAGAAAACTCTTTTATTAGTGACACTCGTTGAATAATATAGTTTAAATCCTTTTAGTTGAAAATGCAACATTTTTTCATGGCCAACTGGAAACAAAAATCAAAAAAATCATTTTTTACTCAAAATGTATTATAATAATTTGTTACCAATATACAGTATGATGAAAAAAAGGCGCCCGTGTTAACCCACACGTTATAAGTGATCTTTTATTAAAGACGAATTCCAAGACCAAAATTGGATTTGTGCTCTTATCAGTAAGATATAGACTTTCCTTTTTAGAAAAGAGAAATCTATATAATTAACAATTTTAAAATAATTTCATTGTTAAAGTCTAGATTTTGATACGGTTGACGGTGTTCTTAAAAAAAATGTGTAAAAAGTCTATTGAAATAAACTTTATTGAAGATGTTAGGATACCATTTCTTAGCTCCAAAGAAAATTTATCAATGTTGCAACATTGCAAATATCCAAGGATACAGAAAATGTCCAAGTAATATTCAATTATTAGAAACGGTAGCAACAAAAAATCAATTTTCAATGTTGTTTGTTCTGTGAAATTTGAACGATTAAAGTCAAAAAGTCAAATATTAAAAAAATTAATTGAAATCATTAGATACCTTTTGGTCGTATAGTATTGGAATAATAAAATTATGTAAACTTTACAGTTTTTTATTTTATGCGGGTGACAATAGCTGTCAGTACTGGTTTCCTAGATACGAAAAATACCTGAGTGAAATAGTTTTTTAGTAAAAGAAAATTGTGCAATATTGCCGCTTTGTGCTGTTAGATAAACTGTTTAAATTTTAAAAAGAATCTATTTAGACTATTTTTGGAATGATGGTCACAATGTTTCAATAAAAAAGGACGCGCCTGTTTCAATCGTGGGCGCCTTTTTTCATCACCCTGTATATTTTTTAGATAAGAAAAAAACAAGCTTTTTAAAAATGACATAGCCATCTATGATTCCCATTTTAAAAAATACAAGTTTATTATACAGTGCGATCAAAAAGTCTTTCTATCAAGTAGGCGTCCTAGTTGAGGACGTATGTTGCATGGCAGTTCGTATGTTATCTAGATTGTCAAAAAATTATTTTATAAAAATTAAAACATTGAGCTAATTAAATTGAATTATTTTATGAAACGTCTCAAAACAAACTAAAATAAGATTTTGTTGGTGTTTATTCATAAAAATCGTTCACCACGGTTTCCTGTCATAATTTACAAAAAAAATATTTTGACATTTCTCATTTGTCATTGTGACATTTTATCTTCCACATGCAGACATACGTTTTAAATTTCTACAGACAGACTTTTTGATTGCACTGTATTACGTCTAAACAAGCAACTGAAAAAAATTGTTAACTACATTATTAAATTCTACGTAAAAAGTGCCTGTATAATGTCTTAATTTCAAATCTGTGTCTTCTATAATAACGAAGATATAATTTTTTTTTAGATTTCATTAAAATGTCAAATTTTGTCTCTAAGTCAAAAGCAAAAGACAATAGCGGGATGCGGTTTTAACCAATATTATTTCCTCAAAAAATGACTCCCAGAATGTATGACTCGTTTTTGGCTAAACCTCTTAGTTTCGGGGATTCCCTATTCGGACATCCAAAATGCAGCACCCTGTACAAATTGTTATTTTTAGGAGAATAATAAGTGTGTGTGTACCCAAAAATTTATTTTTTTAATAACCTAAAACGTGAGGGCAATCAGCGACGTGCAAAACCGGAAAACGGCCGGTCGGAGGCATAAATCCTTCACGGGAGACGCACTTAAAAAATTATTAAGGCCAAAAGACCAGTTAAATAAATTTATCTGCATATCTCGTCTTAATTTTGTTTACTCAAAATCCGTAAAAAATATTTTTTTAGTGAAACCGTGATTAAACCTATTCAAACAGCACTCTTTGTTTACTAATTGCTTAACAGCGAATCGAGGGTTTCGATTGGGTACGAATATTACTAGCTTTGGGTTATTTTAAATCAATATGGGAGCGAATGCAGGGCTGAATCCCCTGGAGGTTTAATACCGTCAAAACAATCGGACATTAGCTAAACTAAAGAAATGCCAATAAATCGTCTAACTAATCCGAAAAGTTGGCTTTTATAGTCGCGGTCGATAACGCGGGAAATCAAATTTCCAAATAACAAATATCCCACTTCTGGAGTTGTTTGTTGGTGAACCGAGCAGTCGGCGAGACTGTGACTTTCCAGACTTTAGAACTGGAGTATCGGTCATGTTCTAGCATCGTCAACATTTAAGATAAGGGGTTTGGGGCTGATTGGTTGTAAGATCGAGTGCCGGTCATTTGGTGACCCCTCGGAAAATACATTATAAGGGTCCGGTTTGATGTTGTAGTTTTTTCGCTTTTTGGCTTATTACGACCACCCCTTTAACAAATGATTTTAACAGCGGCAGGGCAGAAATTTTATATGTTTATTTAAAAAAAGGTCGGCGGTTTTGCGTGTTGGCGGAGGTCTCCGTCTGTATTATTTATTTTCCGACGGAAACGTCACCTTCTTTCAGTAATGTTTCTGCTTTATCTCTCGTAAAATGTGCTCGGGTGGCTACGAAGTTGATTCTTCTGCATCTGCGACCCTTACAAATATAACAATATTTTTGGATTCGCGTCGTAAACTACAAAGACAAGGGGGAAATTGAGAATTCGACTAATTCGTGCGTTGGTTTGTAAAAGTTTAGTTTTGAAATAAAGCTTGTTTGTGGACTGTTCAATACAAAATTTTGATATAAAAACTAATAATGATTTTTTTACCACGAATAAGGATTTTTTCCGAGGTGATAGCTCAAAAGAATAACCATATTAATCATATTATGGGCTGAAATGTTTTGAAAAAATATTATAACAAACATTAAACATTATACATAAACACACATTTATTATTTTATCTTACAGGTTGAGTTTTTGAGGTACCTTAGACCATTGTTTTAGGTGACAGAAATCAAATATTATTCACAAGTGAGATAAAGTACTCACAAGTGAGTAAATTTGACTATTATATTATTTTTTTCTATTATATTTACTATCATATTTTTATAGGTGAATATTTTACTTGAATGAAACTTTATTTTTTGGATAGTTGCACCTGTAAGATAAAACGTCGTATATCACACGTGATCGAAATGCAATTATGAAACTCGTGAGAAGTGTCCCACTGCATTTCTATCACTTATAATATAATGTACTATTATTTAAATTCTAACTGAGATAATACTAAAGTAGGTTTCAAAATAAATTTTTGCATTGTCGGTTGCGGGCTTAGATGATAATATTTGTATTACTTTTCTACAGATCCTTTTGGGTACTTTACGTATTACTTAATAATTTTAAAAAATAGATTATTAAGACTACTTACTTTATTTATGATTAATGACATCAGAGCAAAAATTTCTAAAAAATATAGAGAGCTTGGAATTTTAAGCACCATGCAGCCATAGTATCCAGATTGTTTTTTTTTCCGCAAAAATATATTTTTATCCGCAAACGTCACAAAAGTGACCTTTTTATGACTAAATAACACAACTAAAAATTTTACTTTTCAATCATGGAGTAAAAATTTGGTTTTTTTTTGCTTACGCGTTTTTACTTTAACCAGGATATTTACCAATAATATTGTCTCTTTTACTGCTTCAGCAATTTCTGGAGAGGTACATTATAGATCATCAGATCATCGAAGTTATTATAGTATTATATTGTAAGACTATTAACTGCACTAGTTAGTCAAATTTCAACACAAATTTTGAAACTGACGCATGACGTTTGTTATGATTTTATTGCAAAGCGTCTTGATTATTTTGTTCATTTACTTGCTAATTATAGTGTTGCTTTTTATTCTCGAACTGAATATGTTTGCTGGTAAAATAGTATACAGGGTGAGCCAGAACTCGCGCTCCAGAGAATAATTTCAAGTAAGATAAGATACCAGGAACATGGAAAAAATGTTAAAAACATTCCATTGTAAAAATTTTGCCATTTATTTTTTGACATTTAACATTTTTTAGGTCTATTTAATGATACTAATGATCTTGTATGTTTTTTTACAATTACTTAGTAAAGGCATAAAATTTTTGCCAATAAAAGCCACAATTAATATTAAACAGAGTTACAATTAAGGATACAGCTTCCTTGTTTTCTCTTCTATTAGCCTATACCAAAAAAACTTGAAAAATTATTTTTCCAACAGAAATAAATAGAGTTAAAGTGCAAAATTTAAACTCTCGTAACTTCGAAATTTTTATAGATAGAATTTTTTTAACATTTTTTCATGTTCCTGGTATCTTACCTTACAGGGCATTTTTCTCTGGGGCGCGAGTTTTGGCGCACCTTGTATGTTATTTGGAGTAAAAGTGAGTTTATGTAGCTCAGCTGAATTATTTGTCTCACTGCGTTTATTCCTAATAACATAATATACTACTATTATAGTGACCACATAAAGTTATTTCGATTTAGAATAAAATAAAATTAAATTTAGCACTGATTTCGTTTCAATTTTGATTGTAGAATGTCTACAAATATGTATTTTCTTAAACAGAGAGGATTTTGTAATACTGCGATATTTTTATTTTTTCGAATGTTTTTTTGTTGCGATAATTTTCCACATGGAATTGAAAGTTTTCCCCATTGTTTCAAGTCTTTCGATTAGGCTAATCCTCTCTAGCTATTGAAAAATAATCCAAGACCGTCCCTTTCTAATCAGCAAATTCTTGCAACTCGTTTACTTCGCAAAATTCGGGCATTACAATGCTTCGTGTTTTTTTTTCGCACAATGATCCATTTAATCCCGATTGTAGCACGACTACCGAAAATGCACTAAATCGTTCCGCACTCAATTTACAGTTCATTCAATTCCAACCCTTTCTTTCACTGAGACAAAGAATTTAAAATGCATCCCCCCGAAGAATTGAAACACTTTAAATAATTGTTATTCTTTGCTAATGCCCATCAGCAGAGATTAAAAAAAGTGGGCGAGGGGTGGCTTTTACACACCCACGACCATTTCGAGTCGCAACCTTCAATTAGACCGCATAAACCAACCTGTCCGGGATGGTAATAACAATAAAAGTTAACGACGCTTTCAGGTATTTGGGCTAATTTTAATAGGGCCCTTTTAAGGCGTCTCAGACCGATGTCATCGTAAAACACTAGAGGTAATGGAAAACTATTCAGCGCACTATTTTGGTTTCTTGGTAATTAGTAGGGGATGAAATTCGTGTCTTAAGTAAGCGCCTTTAATAAGTCATCGTAAAATTTTATTGATCCTCAAACCACCGTTTAAGGGGTTATAACTCAAGTTCTCGACTCACGAAAATGAGAATTAGCAGTGCCGGTCTGTAAAAAAATGGATTTTAATTACGCGGCCGATCACGGCCTTTTTATCAAGGGGTGTGCACTCAACAGAAGGGATGTTTACGTTAATTACTCAAAGGCTCTTGCGTTTCGACTTTTCATAGAGCTCATTCCGCACTAATTAATTAATAATCAGATTTTTAAGTGGCGAAGGAAAGCTTTGGAAATATCGAGGGTGAGTTTCCGAAAAGTTCATTTTCCGAGCTGATTTATCATGTTATCAACAATGGCGAAGTGATTTCTCCTAGTTCATCCATCAACGCAATCTTTTGTTGGCGCTGCTGTAGGTGTTGGTTACGTCACTTCCTCTTGTTATCAATCTGATTGATGGCGAACCTTCGATCTCACCCCTTGACTAGCTTCGAATCCATTGTCGCGATTTTTACCGGACCTCCCCTCCGAGTCGGTATTAATAAACGATGAATATTTAATAAGCAATGAGAAACCGCTTTTCTACAGACATCTCCCTTGTTTTATGTTTTTTGATTTCTTTTGTCTCGAGTCGCCTGATGTGATTACTTTTCATCTGTGTTTGCTTTTAATGCGCCTCAAGCCAACCCTCGATATATTAGAAAATCGCGCTCTATTTTACAATAAAATACGTGACGAGATTTAATAAGACTCTCCGAGACAATTTCCAAATAGTTAGTCGACAAGTAATTATCCGAGACTAAAAATGCTTGGCTACTCGTATCTTAAAGATACGACGTCAGTAACTAATATGTTTTCGTTTAAATTACAAATTCAAGTTTTTTTGAGACATTTGTTTTTTTTTATTAAACATTTTGTTAAAAAATATACAAAGTGATTTACTTTACGATTTCCGCGTGACAAATATTTTAGTTTTTAAAATTATTTTCAAATGAATTGTAGATTATGACAAAATTATAAATTAGAAAATGTATAATTAGTTTTTTTTAAGTTTATTAGAGCAAATCTGTTTTTTCTTTTCACATAGTATTTTTTTCTATTATTACAAGCAATTACAAATAAAATTTAAAAAAATTTTTTTAGTATTTTTTTAACAACTTTCTAAGGAATTTGCGGATGAGCTGAAGAGCCTGCTATTTCATTTCTTGAGTTAAAAAATAATACTTCTAGTCAGTAGATAAAGTTTAAAAACTTAACCCAAAATCTAATCTTTGAAGAACTATATCTCGTGAAAAAAGGCTCAAACAATTTTTTGTCATGGACACTTTTGAATCACTCTATAGTTAATGAAAACAGTTTTTTATACAGGGTGAATAAAAAGTATAGAACCAAGCGTTTTTTATTTATTTATTTTTATTTTTTATTAAATTAATTGTCTCTAGAAAATAATAATTAATCAATTAAAGTACTATAAAAAATGTAACTGTAATTTAAGAATAAAATTTTGTTTTGTTTTTCAGTTACCAAATTAGCAACTTATGTAAAAGATTTTTTTGATAAAAATTAAATATAAAGTGGATACGAGAGTTTTAATTATTAGATTATAACCTTCATCAGAAAAATAATTTTGTAGAGAAAAAAGAAATTATTCTTAACAAAACTTTACATTTTTATAGTACTTTATCATTTATTAACTAGTTTACCAAAAATAAATAGTTTAAGCAAAAAACGTGTGGTTCTAATTTTCTATTCACCTGGTATAAACGAAAATTTAAACTTGTAGGTACTCAAGAATCTCTGAGCCACTGGAAGAAAGAATAGAAAAGTAGGTGTACTTAAATTTTCGATTTTTATAAATTTATTAAAGCGCACGGTGCAGCAAAATTCCAAGCGCCGACCCTGGTTACAAACACATACAGAAAATGTTAAAACCTAACATAACCTTAGAATTTTTTAAGGTCTAACAGGTTACAACTGCATTCCTATTTTAAAAATAAAATCAGAATACATTTTAAAAAAATTGTAAAAAATGAACACAAAAATAAAAATTGAAGCAATTAATGTTTGGATTTGTACCGAGTGGCTGACAATGACTGTGATTTTTGTCGCCATGTTGGCAACAAATTGGAAATCTTATTTTTGCAACATTGACTACATATTCAAATATCACAATTTTACAATCAATTGTCATTCATTTTTTTTCAGTGTTGTCAAAAGATTTTTGGTCACAATAATTTACAGTCGTCTATTTATAATTGAAGAATTCAGAAGGCAATCAGTTAAGTCAAAATTTTTTTCCAATTATGAAAATTATGAATTATGTGATTTAGAAGACACTGTATTGTTAAATCTTTTAGTTGGCAATGCACGTAAGTCACTTCTTTAAAGTATTATCTTTTTTTTTCACTTTTGCAAGCTTATTTATGCAACAAATTTCTAAAATACTTAATTAATCTCATTTTTAAAATTACTTGACTTACACTGATTCTGATTCTAATATTTTCATAGTTATGTCAAATTTAGGTTTTATCATCATTTATTCTGTTGTTAACTGGATCGAATTGTCTCTTCTAGATAAATTAGCAAAAGTAACAGCTTTTGCACATTTTGTAACAAAGCTTTAACTTGAGTCTTTTTTGCAACTGAATTATTTTTTATTTTCTTTACATTTTCATAAAAAAGTTTTAATGTCATTTTTGTACCACGTAGCGCTGTTATTGAAATGTGAATGTTAAACGGTGAATATAGGCCAAGTCCATAAAGCCTAATTATGTACGAATTAGGTACATACAAAGCTTTATGAGTTAAGTTTTTTCTAAATACAAAATTAATAGACACTAAAAATTGCGATAATTTTAAAGCGTGTTGTTTTTGTTGCTTTGGTTACAAAATTGTTTAGTATTTTGGTAACACGCAAAATTGACAATTGGTCGTTTTACTTTATCATTATGAACGCCTACTTTATGAACACTAAACTATGCAATAAATCATGAATTATAATACAATCAAAAATAAATAAACATTATTTTTATTAAAATAATGTCTTCAGACTCACTTCATGAAAAAATTGATGCATAATAGAAAACTGAGAATATAATCGTGGCTTAAAATTATGTTTAATTAAACTTCTACGTATTCCAAACTCAATTTTAGTTTCTTAACAATTTAAAGTGAGTTTCAGAGAGTAAATAATGGACGATAATTACCAACTTGGTCGGTTATTTTTGTGCATTTGGTTGTCGAGTGTAATGACCAGCTCTATATCGTCACCGTCTGCCATGTTAATCCCTCTGGCCAAAATTTGACCGCGTCCCCGACGAGCTTATCGTCACTTCTCGAAAGTTTAAAATTCAGACGAATCGAGTGCTTTTTACCGGACAAGGGAAGTGAATTTACAATTTGGCTACGAGGATCTTTTTACATCATCGCCAGCTGTCCATCCCCACTGGATTTGTAAGTTGATTCCGGCTTTGTGAGAAGGGACGCTGACTGAATTTTAATACACTCGTGTCTTTTTTCATTCCACCGCAACATTTTTGCTCGATTTTAACAAATTTTAAGTCTGCGAATGTAAAAAATTGCCTCGGATTATTAGACGCCGATGGCCGCAATAAAATTAGGAATTCTCTTCGGGCTTTGGTCGTTGGTTGCCAAGCGACGCTGGCCCTAACATCGATACGAGGATGTTCGATTCACAGATTAGACCTATTTTACACATTTCAATTGCTAATAGGTCTTTCCGGATTATGTACATATGCAGTTTCTCAGCCGACAAATGTTAACGCAATTACCCAAATTGGAGACGATAGGGATTTTTTACTCACACAGGAATCGATAAAAACTTTGCGTGGGATCCACTCGATATTAAACTGACCGTATTAAAGTGGCCTTCGTGCAGATAAAGACGATAGATGCGACGTAGTCGAGATAAGACTGACCCCTTCGAAGATAAAATCGAGAAAAGTTATTGATGGTCATCGAGATTATCCGCAGTTATGGGTTGTCTCCTGGTCATTCTTATGTTTTAACTAGATTGCTGTTGTTGGAACGACGATTTATTGGAGTGACGGGATAAGACGAAATATGGATTTCGGGCGCCGAGTGGATGGTGTTGTTGCCCTCTTATGGTAATTCGGAACTGTTATTACCCAACTTGTTGTTTTTAATAACGACTTGGGGAAGGAATCTTAAACAAGACGAATGAATAATGAACAGTATGGTTGAGGTTTATATGTATTTTCAACACGAACTTTTTTTTGTTTTATACAGAGTGCGTCGAAACTCGCGTCTCAGAGAAAAATGTCATGTAAGGTGAGGTACCAGGAACATGGAAGAAATGTTTGAAAAATTGTATCTATAAAAATTTCGAAATTATGAAAGTTTGAATTTTGCAATTTGACTCTATTTATTTCTATTGGAAAAATAATTTTTTAATAAGTTTTTTTGCTATAGGTTGTTAGAAGAGGAAACAAGGAAGTTGTATTCTAAATTGTAACTCTGTTTAGTGTTGTTTGTGGCTTTTATGGGCAAAATTTTTGTACCTTTACTAAATAATTATAAAAAAACTTACAAAATTATTATTAAATAGACATAAAAAATGTCAAAAAATAAAAAAAAAATTAAATTTTTTAAATATTTTTTCCATGTTCCTAGTATCTCATATATCTTAATTGAAATTTTTCTCTGGGACGCGAGTTCTGACACACCCTGTAGTTATAAGAAATAATATACAGCGTTTTTCAAAACTCATTCTATAGAGAAAAATTCCAAGTAACATAAGATACCAGAAATATGGAAAAAAATGAACTGACTGAACTGAGAATATCCATAATATCATGTAGACACTTCAGCTTTTATGTTGTCGGATTTAATTTTTTGTGGACTTTACTAGTTTGTTAAATATTTTGTACACCATAAGACACAAATTGCTGTTTTTTTTCAACAGGTTTTTTGTTTAATGTTGCAAGATCTGTCGTTTCCGCTAACTAAATTCAAGAATACATGATCTAAACGGACAAGAACTTAACCTATATCTTGTGAAGAAAGGAAAAAAAAGCTCAAACAATAAATTTTTTGTCATGAGAACTTTTAACTTTGTTGAGACTTTTGAATCAGCTGTATAAAAATTTCTTTATTATGTGGCTTTAAACATTTTACTTTGACTTTATTTATTTCTGTTCGAAAAATAATTTTACATGTTTTTTTGCTGTAGGCTATTAGAAAAGAAACCAAGAATGTTTAACGTTATTATTGTGACTTTTATTGGCAAAGTTTTTGTACAGTCGTGGCCGTTGAAAACTAAGACACTTTGACAAATCCAAAATTTTGTCATTGTAAATGCCCTGAAATTGAAGTTTCTAAAATGTCATTCAAATAATACGAGTAGAGTAGAAAACTTTACTTCAAAACAATGAACTTAAATTTTGTAGACAAAATTAACTAATATTCTATTGCAGCACCATTCGAATCTGAAAAATTGAAACTGACATTGTTATTTTTGATTTTTAATTTACACTGTACACATTTTTAAAATAGTAAAGAAGTTAGTGTCTTAGTTTTCAAGGGCCGCAATTTGCAACTGTACCGTTACTGAATAATTATGGAAAAACATATAGGTACAAGACATAATATTAAAAAAAATATCACGTATTCTAATAAATTACTATCCAGAGCTAGAAAACTAGGCGTTCTTTTAGTTAAATGATTTGCTTTCAGAAAAAAATTATAGGTTCTATGAGAATATAATTATTTTTAAAACTAAAGTTTGTGTTTCGTTTTAGTACTTTGCATTTTTTTGAATGCCAAACTATTACACAAATATCGATTCCTATTTAGCTAGTTGTGGTTTTTAAATCATAATTAAATCATTTGTCGAATTTTTTTATATAAGATTGTTTTAAAAAATTAATAAAATTTGCAAACCTAAGACCAAAACAAAAATGTATTTACAAAACATGATCACATTTTTATAAAACTTTATTCTTCCCCATCAAGTTTTGTCAGAAAGTAAGTTTGATTTTCAGCCTTATTCTGTATGTTAAACAGTTCACATTTGAATTGAAAATAATAAAACCAGTTGTCTGTTGAAAGTTTTATTTATTTCTGAAAATACATATGTGGTGGTTGAGTTGTGCAGGTAATAGTTGTGAGCAGAATTCTCGCAAATAAAGCACTTGGAACAAATATCGCAATGACGGTCTCTAGTTGTAGCGTTTTGCCATACCAGTAAAATAACAAAGTCTGGCAATGTTGTTAATGGAATGTTAATTATGATGCCAGTGACACATTGTACCGAATTCCAGCACTTGCGCGCACGATATGATCGGTTCGCCCCTGAAAACCAGCCACAATCTCCCAAAACGCCCCTAAATATTGGAGATGAGTTCATATTTGTTGCATACCTTCATGCATCCGGCGACAAATATGCATCATTGGCATTGCTCGAACTATTACTAAATTTCAAAACCATCGAAAATATTACTAAACCGACGAGGTGAAACAAGGAAACAATCAACCGGAAACGGGTGCCTAAGTTTGTTTAATTGACGTCAAAAGCGCCCTCTGCGGAGCAATAACCTGCGTCTTAATTACCCTCTAATGAACACCTCATTCCGCGCCCGCTTTCTTACTCTTTATTGCCTCGAGCACACAACTAACTTATGTCTATTGATTTATATTGTTATTGTTATGAAACCGGAGGGGGTTGTTACAACCCTTCAAAGCAATAATAAAAAAAATAAATGGAATTCAAATTTTTTTTATTTTATAAGTGACCATAAGTGCAAATACAAATTTGGAAAAAAATTAAGATCCTCCTCTATTACCGCTTGGTAGGGGAGGGAAGAACGGCGGGAAGAAGATTAGTTCTTCAGCAGTTCCATTTAGATTCAGCGAACCACTTCCAGAACTACTTGCTGTAATTAATTTAATTTACTTTAATTAATTATTTTTTACAAGTACTTACACTGTGCTGTAATTTCTAGAATGAACATGACGGCTACTACCAACACAATAACAAACTGGGTGTTAAACATTTTATTTTTATTTCTTGACTTCTGTTGAGTTATTTTGAATGAACTGATGAAGGCAAGGTACAATTGTGTCTATTTATAGTAAAAGCGTCACTAATGAGAATAATAAATTATGGATTTTTTTACTACTAACAGGCATTTTGTACTGAAAAAAAGAATACAAAAGTCATAAATGTTGGTTTTTTATCATGTTGTACCTTTTGATGTTGCTTGTGGTGTGTAAATTTTCAATTTTATTTTAAGTATAAATAGATAAGAAAATAGAACACAGGAAAAGCCATAAATCAGTTTAAAAAAATTATGTTAAAATTTGTCGGTAGTACACATATACTGGTCATTGTTCACTTTTTTTCTCTTCTCTTCTAAAGAGTCTACTTTGTGTTTTTGAGGTGCTGAATGCAAATTTAAAAATTGTTTTAACTTTTAGCAGAAAAACTTTGAGAAAATCACTTTT
>NW_025400984.1:5161302-5237831 GCF_015345945.1 Tribolium madens
CTAATATGTAAAATTTTGTCGATTTGCTTAAAGTTATATTTATATTTGGTTTACCATATTTTCTACTTAATTATTTTTTTGATCCAAAAATTTATAACAATTTCCATATTTAAAACATTATTTTTATTTTGTACTAAATGTTATGGAATGCTTTTTTAGGAATTTGTCGTCTAGTAGATTTTTATCTACTGTTTATCATAATTAGCATAATTATGACATAATTATGTGTTAGTGTATTCTTCAGCAAACACAAGAAATTATATTGTACATATGTATTGTATAAATATTGTACAAAATAAAATATAACAATATTACAACAAAGGTGCAATTAAAATTTATATAACAAATTTAAATCTAAATATTATGTAATTTACAAATTACAAATTACAAATCATATAATACGTAGGTATAGCGCATCTTATACTGCTTTAGAACACTGTTTTTTTGTATGTATTGTATGTATTTTGAAATTTTGTAATAACAATTACAAATTTAAAAGGAAAACAACTCATTTATTTTATTTCTTTATTTACCAATAAAACTCATGAACTACGACTGACAAGACACTTAAAATTTTATGACACGAAAAAAATACAAACGAAGGTATATATTCTCTTGGGCTACTAATATCTTCATTGTATGTATTATATTCAACTAAAAGTAACATTTGATTAAGTAGATAATTCAGGTAAGTCGAATAGAAAAAATCTTTTGCTTCACAGTTCTTTATACGTTTACATTAATTACAGGAGGGAAAAAAGGAGGTTTAAGAGGTATGAAAAGTAAATCTGTAAAGGTCACATTAGTGATGTTTGAAGCCCTATTTGCTGATTCTACAAAAAAATTAAAACATCCAAAAATGTAGGTACTTAAATATGTATTCAGATTAACTTACGCCCCAAAATGTAGACAAATAAGTAAAATAACAGCAACAATATAATTTCTATTTTAAACATGTTGCTTCATTAATACGTTTCCAAAATTTTACTAAATAATAAACAGACGTGTCTCCAATTTTATCAGAATTTGAGCCTAATAAATTTCAATAGAGAGCTCATATTTTTTTCTAATTGCTTTTTTATCAATAAGTGGTAATCTTATGGCTATTGTGTTTGTTTGCAAGCAATTAATTTGAAATAACACGCATTTATTATATTTTTTTATATTTTATTCTAACACCTAAGTTTCCATTGCATCAAATCAACAGTTGATTCAAAGACTGATTGTTTAAGGAATAACAGTGGGAAATAACACTGGACCTCTGTCATTCCGGTTATCTACATATTCATCATCGGCTAGAAGTACTAAAATTAATAAATTTTAGTAATTATTTTACCTTTTATTTTTAATATTATTACAATTAATTACCTCGACCTGAAGCTTGAATTAGCAGAAAAAAGCACAAAATTAATAAATGCCAAAATCTTTCAAGTCCATTTTCTTTTTTGTAACTCTTTCTAAGATCTTAAACTTTAATTTTAATAAAACATTATTATCATTCTTTTTATACTTTTTTTATTGAGTTTATCTTTATTGTGTTTAAAATGCAACAATAATTATTGAGTAATAAAACAACAAGTCTGAACAACATGTTATTTGTGTTTGGTTTTAATAAGACATCCGCCGCCCCCGTTTGGCGATTTATCGCACGTGTGTACATTTTTTCGCATATGAAAATGTCTGGCATTGGGGCGGCATCGTATTTATATTTCGGTTCGTCGGGGGCGGCCTGCTGAGAACATCTGTCGCTAGTCGAAGCAGCTGTCGTCGACACCGCGTTAAGGCGTTGCGCCCCGCCACCACCACCACCGCCTCGGATCACGACACCGCCAACGCCACCCCTTCATGGCCACCTCAGACCCAGATATGAACCCGAGCAGCCGCGATACCACTCCACAGACTCACCCGGAATGATAGAGCGCCGGAAATTGGGTCAATAAACTGAGAAAGTGAAGGGAAATTTAGACCTTTAGCAGGAAATTTTTGAAAAAAAAGCCAAGTTTTTGGTATCTTCGTGACCTATTTATCAAGTTGAAAAGTTTCTTGTCGATTAAATTAGAAGGGAGTAACGGTGCGGCAAACTGTTAATTAAATCAACGACTAATTGCAGCCTCGCACTGACAGTAGAACGGACTAAGGCAAAGGAAGAGCAACTTGTCAGTAATTATTAATTAACAGCACGAGCTTTCAGGCAGCTTTCTAAGCTTTTACCGGCTTCTCTAAGCTTTACGTCTCGTACAGCGGAATATGTTTATATGAACCGTCGGCCAAATTCGCCCTTACATCCCTCGCGTTTAAGCCGCGCTGGGGTTTTACGCCCCGTACGGAATGGGGGTTATATTTCAAAGCCTCTTGCAATATACTATAAAGATTTCGAACAATTTCTCATTAAGGCGCAATGAGCTACTGATTGTCATTTATTTGCTACGCAATTGTGAGCCTCTTGTCTGTTACCAACGCCTCTACTCAAATAAATGACGATAATTATTTCGTTTCTTTGACAAGTTGTACAAGATGGAGGGGTTTGCCACAGATCGTATCATATGGTATTGTAACACAAAAGAAATTTTCGACCGATGCTGTCGATGCGAATTGTATCAGGAACGTGATTATCTCACGATTTGGCCAATCGAAAGTGTCCACAGGACCGGCCACGTGACCCTGTTACGCTACTTCCGGTCAATCGGATCTGATTGTCACACGTTTCCGACACTTTTAATTGTGACATTGTTTCGAAAAGCACATAGTGCCAAAAACGAAAATGTCCACGAAACACAATTACGATTTTTTCGTTTTTCTTGAATTTTTTTTCAAAAACTGCATTTTATAATCAAAATATGAAAAAATTTCCTCTTGTAAACTCAGTCCGGGGACATACTGTATATACATTAATTTGTATTTTAGACCAGAGTGGGCTATGGAAATTTAACGAGTTGTATGGTAAAACTGTGGCTGAATGACAATAAAATAGCCTACTCTGGTTTAAAACAACAATGAATGTAATATACAGTGTGGTTCATAATTTGCGCCCCATGGAAAAATGCCAAGTAAGGTAAGATACCAGGAACATGAAAAATGTTACTGATGATCTTGTATATATTTTTTTATAATTATTTAGTAAAGATACACAAACTATGCCAATAAAAACCATAAATATAGTTACAATATAGGATTTCCTCTTCTAATAGTCAAAAAAACATGTCAAATTGTTTTTCCAACAGAAATAAATAGAGTCAAAATGCAAGATTTAAACTCCCATAATTTCGAAATTGTTATAGATAGAATTCTCTATATCCTTGGTATCTCACTACTACTAGGTACTAGGTATTTTTCTCTGGGGCGCGAGTTCTAAAACAACCCTGTATAATGTTCGGTTTTTGCTAACATTTGCCATTTTTTACTTTGTTTAGTAAAAGTTTGTCATAAAATGTCTCTTAAATAATTTATTATATCTACGTAAGTTTTATTATAAAATGTTAACTATGTTAAGAATAATTGTCTATGTATAATATACCCACGACTTAGCTTCTTATTTTTTAAATCTTATTTTTTTAATTGTATTTATTTAATTTTTTGATATTAAAGGCAAATTCAATATGAAAAAAGAACAAAAAATAAAGCAGGGCTATTTGAAAAACAACATTTTGATAATATTTTGTCAAAGATTGTGTGCTGAGAATATTAATTTTGATTAATGTTGATGTGATGATAATAGTTATTTGTAGTACAAGGGAGGAAATTGTACCTTTTCCTCCAGTAGGTGGAAGTTACTGACCGAGATTTGTTGACGGCAGGAATCACCCAGAGAATCACAAACACTTTCTTCCGATGTAATACATATAATTTTTCCTACGACTCAGCAAAAAAATAAAAAAAAAATCTTGATAATCCAATACTGCCATTAAATCTATTAGCATGTTTTTTGGTCACTTTCCTTTCTGAAATTAGGGTAGAAGAGCTTACTTTCTGTTAGGTTATAGGCAAAAATAATAAAAATACAGCGTTAAATATTAATTTTTTTTGTAAATGTATACTTTAGAAGTTTTGAAAAAAGTTTTATACCTAATTTATCGATGATCTCTTGTAGTGTTCTATGGTTAAAAATCAGTTGGATTCAGAAAATATAAACACTTTTTTTATTTTTCTGTTTTTAGCTTATTTAATGTTGGCAATTTAATTTCAAAAGTTTTAGATGAATTTGATTAGAAAATTATTTGAACACATGGAATTTCATAATTTTTTTGTAAATGTCACTAAGAATAAGAAAATTTGTGTAAATAAAATGAAGTATGGAATAGGTATGTAATTTATTCTTAAAGAAAACAATTTTTTCTTCCTAAGGACTAATTTTTCACTTGCTTTTCGTTGTAATAATCTTCACGATGATTTTGAGTTAATTGTGAACATAATACATATTTTTTTTCGTTTGTTAAATATCTAGTTCTTTGGTTTCTAGTGCTAGAAAAAAATGTAGAACAAAAAAACATAATTACTTTTTTATACACGTTTAATAGTAATGTCGGTTTTTATACAGAATTTTATTATTTAAAAAGGTCAAAATTTGCGTTTTCGGGGGTTGGGTTGCTGGGATCGTTTCGTACTGTGGGGAACAAAACAGGACCAGTGTTGCCACCTAAATCTCAAATTAAAAGTTTGTTATTATTAAATATTGCTTTACCTTGAGAATTAACTGATAATAAAAGAGCAAATAGCACTAAAATTACAACTAGGGACTTGTATTTGTACATTTTGTCAATTTGTACTTATCGATGTCTATTCGGAACTAATACCTCATTCTCTTCCGATTGGTAGATATAGCGAAATCCACGAGGCCAATAATTTTTTTTGAATAAATTGAGCGGTATTAACCTTCAAGATTTATTGATGATTATGCAGTTGGTGTACTGAATGAGAAGTGATCTAGAAAATGGTAATAACCCTGTGGTAAAATAAAAGATATTTCATAGTAATTATATTGTAATTAAACTAGTAATAAAAGTTTTATAAGAGGCTCGATTGTTGACTGCGATTTGAAGTTTAAGTGAATTAGCAACAATGTCAATTAAAGTGGAAAGTTTGATGTCATTGTAATTAATTAGTTATAATTTAAATTTTAATGATACGTGGAGAATAAATGAATACGATTATAAGGATTATTTTTATATCTGATTAATGTGGAGTAATTATTACTGTAGTGGCATTGCCCTTGATAAAGTTTTTATCTCTCAATGTCGCAAATTGTTGTATTTTTTTTTCGTATAACATTGACTTGTTAGTTACCACACAAAACTGTACGTATATAAGAAATCTGTGTTTCAAAAACTTTTTAGTCATATGTCATTTGAGAATTATTTCTTTCAGTTATTGGTATTAATTTTCCGGTCGATTTAAATTGATGACATGGTAATTCCAGAAGCCATGTAAAAAAAGTAATGCCTATGTCTTGTGTTCTGGATCCGCGGCTCGGAAACAAAGATTTAAGGCCATAAAACGAAATTAAAATCAAAAGAGCGAAGCCGAAAACACGACCAATTGGCCCGTAAAACACATGTATATGTAAATCCGGCAGTTTTGCAGGATCATATATTGCGCATCGGGTCTCGTCTGAAGCCCTAAAAGTCTAATGTCGTCTAGTAAAAAGGGCCTCTTTCGTTTCGCCCTCCATCAGGACATAATGGGCCGGTTATTTAGTTACCCCTGCAAGAGGTAAAGGGAAAATAAAGTAAGCTGGAAGAATGGGGATTGTAATTTAGAGGGATGTCGGAATTAAGGGTAGTTTATAGGTAAACCAGCCGAGTCTTTAGCGGATGCGAGAGGGAGGCTCTTGTTTCCGCTCTTCGGATACACCTTCGCCTTTCAGACACTTCCGATGGAGATTTTTACGTTTTTATACTCAAAACTGAACATTTATTCAACATGAATTATATACAGCGTGTTCTGGAATTAGTACTCATTTAAACAAATTGAGGTTATGTCGAGAGTCGATAATGAATTAATTTAAAAATGTTTCGGTGACGGATAGATGAAGTTATCAGCTAATCTGTCGTACAAGTGCAGTAAAAAGGCAATAATCCTTCTCCGTCACGAGGTGCTCCATCTTTATCGGGCACCGCAGCGCGGCGAGCGGCCACCCGCGTAACTTCAATGCAAGATTTAATTAAATCCAAGTCTTGATTTATTGTCGCTTGAGCTACATCCCCCAACCCCTTGCTCTTCCAACGTTCCTCGGCCTTTCATCCCTTATCCTCTTGCTTGTCCCCTTTTCCCTAATTCTGTCTCCGTTGTTTACGCTTCTATGATTCCATACCCTTTATCAGACTAAATTTATGCCGACTTAATATCATACGCCTTTATTAATTCATTATTGTTTATATACAAAACAAGATGAGATCTGATGCCAAAGGGGATGCTACCCGTATCACTGACTAAATTAAAACGACGAAAATAATTAATTGATCCAAAAATTCATTTAACTCTTTCTAGGAATTTCAGGTCTTTTTGCGAAATGGTTAATTCAAAATTTTCTTAATATACTGTTTAGCACTGAAATTGCAACACTAAGAAAACAAACTACAGGCTGTTCGGTCCAAGTCGCCCCGGCTGATAACACCTAAACTAAATTTAAGTAACAATATTCATTCTTGGCTTTCTTAATAAATGTATCAAATTTTTTTAGCACATCCGATGTTGCCGGACATGCTACCAAATT
Organism: Tribolium madens; assembly: GCF_015345945.1. Classification (NCBI taxonomy): domain Eukaryota; kingdom Metazoa; phylum Arthropoda; class Insecta; order Coleoptera; family Tenebrionidae; genus Tribolium; species Tribolium madens. The sequence continues at coordinate 5,168,012 of NW_025400984.1, forward strand.
TAGTTTTTTAAATAGAACAACTAGTTTTTTTTTTCTCCAAACAATAATAATTGACATGAAAAATACTGTAAACCACTATTTATTACATTTTGCGTAACACAATGCAATCAAAAAACATCTTAAATCTTAGAATTTCATAAGGAAATTGGTCGCGTAGCCTGATTTTTAATTTTAAAGGAAAGGTGTGAATGAAAAAAATGTTTGAGTACAGTTTAACAAAACATTCAGATTTCTATTTTCTTGTTCTTCTCAAAGAACCAAGGGTTTTTTAGTTTTAAGAAGCGAACCTATTCGTCTCAGTTGTTTTTCAATTCGACTAAATTTCCAACGATTTTTGTAAACTCTATTTGAGTATTTTTCTCTATACCGTTTTTCAGCTTCCGCTCTATTATATAAACACTTCATTATTAAAGATCTCAATAAGATTTAGGCTTTGTCAAACTAACAATTAAACGGTATTGAAGCATATTGTTTTTTGCATGACAAGTAAAATCCGCCAACGTTGCAAAATTTGCAATAAAATTTAAATTGTTTTCTGAGTGCATTATGTAAAGTAAAATGTATAGTGGTTTACCGTATTTTTCATGCCAATTATTATTGTTTCGAGCAAAAAACATTTGAAAAACTAAATTTGGTAGCATTTCCGGCTTCACCGGATGTGCCAAAAAAATTTGATGCATTTACTAAGAAAACAAGAATTAAATAGTATTTTTTGAAAAATTAGTTTTTGAAAAAAAAAAGTAAGTTTAGGTGTTATCGGCCGGGGCGACTTGGACCGAACACTCTGTATATTTCACCAAATTTTGTTTTAAAATTGTTTTTAGATATTTTTTGTGTTGACAACGGGAATAGCAGCTTCCTAGTTGCAAAAGTGCACTTACTTGTCGCCTTCGTGCAATTTGTGGGCGCCTGAATTGTTTTCGTTAAATATGTATTCGTAATTATAAACCGTGAGCTTCCGGCGCACTTTATGATAAATATTCAACAGTGTTTGCTGTGTACACCGCCTCTAAAATTATCCATCAAGTTGTAAGTTCGCGTTAATCCCCTAACACACATCAGAGTTGGCCATACTCCGTCTTAATCTTGAGCGTTGCCATGAATATATAAACCCTAAAATGCTCGTATAAAGACCATCTCGTCTCATCTATGAGAATGGTCCTTTTGAAAAGGAAAACTCCAAGTCGAATGTTACCGTCTAATAAGCTTGTTTGCGCTAAAGAGGCGGACGCCTTTTACGGACTCCTTACTAATTTTAGACCATTTGCTTATTAAAATGGAGCCGTGTCTTTAGTTTTATTTTCGTTTTCTGCTTGCTTACGTCTTAATGCTTTATGGGTCGTTTAACGGAAAAAGAAGCGACTTAAGTGGTCTTTGTCTCGAATTTTACCCACATTATACTAATAATACACCCAGTGGAGTCGTCGACGACTGTCGGCTGTTTGTAAACAGCACTGATCCGAACTGATTAATCAAATTCCGATGTTGGGCGAATAATGGACAGGCCTTCACTCACTCTCTGAGTTACTCCGGTTTTTAATAAATGGTGTTATTAGCAAGTCAACGGAGTGTTAAAAAATGTTTGATATAGCCGAGTCTGTCGTCAACAGATGCTGTTTTATTGTTTCATTTCCTTACCTAACAGATATCAATCTATCTTCGCCTTCAACACTGATTTTCATCCAATACCATTAATCACCATCGCCAGACCTGAAGGGATCACCAACTTTCAGATACCATTAAAGATTATTAAAATCATAAAAGCCAACAAGAAATTTTTGATTTATTTTAGTATTAAATAAATTAACTGAAAAGCTACACAGGCCTATAATAAATAATGACTAATATTGGTTTTTAGGTGCTGTTATTATTAAAAAAATAATGAAAAAAATTGTCACGTACAGTTTCTTCACAAATCACACTTATAATTTTGACCTTTAGTAAAAACTACAAGTTTTAAAGAACTTTTTCGTACTAAGTATTTTGTATCTATTGAAAGCTTCTTTTATATTTTTTTTTTATATTTGTGTATTTTTAGAATACAAGGTAATTCAAAACAATTGAACTATCATTCGGATAATTTTAAAAACCATTAGTTAGGTACTTTTAAAACTACAAACAGAAAATGTACATACAAATTGTTCTTCGGTATCAAGAGTTTAAATAAAAACGTGTAGTCAAAAGTACTCTGTAAATTTTATGAACGTAAGTCTTGAATAGGAGTATCAATCAATCTCCTGTCAGTTATCTGTCAAATTTTGCTATTTTTGAACACGTGTATTGTGTTAAACAACACCGCTATGTAATTGTGGAGATTTTTTATTTGCTTTATTTACGTAATATGAAAGTTATAGATAATAAAGGCCACAGTTCTGCTTATGCTTGAATTCTGTCACGTAGAATAAAAAAAGCAAAATAAAATATAAAAAAAAAACGTTTTGTAATTGTTTACTCGTTGCAACATTTTCACAGATATAACGAAACAAATTGGGGTCCGTTTTACAGGATCAATTTGACATTTTTGATATAATTAAAGAAACTTTCAATTTAAATCCCATTTTGTTAGGAGAAACTGAGAACTGACTGAATAAAACAGATTTGTCGTGATCAAAACAAAAGAATGATGCTAAAAACTCACTGAGTCTTTCAAATTGATCAAAAATACTTAAACAACTCATATCATGCTAACCGAGGTGATGATTTAAACGCATTTCTCTAGAACAAACAAAAAGGCAGCATTGATTACATTCTAAAGATAATTATCAATATTATCATAATGTACTAACACTTTGTAACATATTTTATCATTTTATTAAATGTAGCAATCTATGCACGGTATATCATAGTATTTAAACTATATCAACTAAATACTTTTTACTTTGGACTCACGATACATATCTTCAGCTCTTCAGAAACACAATTTTAATAATGTTTTTTTATTTATTAGAAACGGTAATTTTGTTTTATCCGTAAGAAATATTTTATATTAATAAAACATGTGTATAAAATTTTAAAGTAAATACATTTTTTCAAATCGTACTGTAATGAACACTTACTTTAATAATTTTCAACCCAGAAAGTGCCATTTTACCGGACTAGTTCGCTGAATGTGTTTTTACCGGACCAGTCTTGTAAAAACAAGAAATTGAATTCCAGGAAAACTTTTGCATAACATTTTCGTGACAGAAGATGGCAAATTGTCACAATACGCTTTGGAGCATCGTTAATGTTATTTACACACTTTAAATCAGTTTTTTCGCTTATTTTCAATACGAAATTCAGAAAAATTGTTGCCTGGTTGTTGAGGCCAATATTATTTCTTTAATGCTTACCGCAGATTTTGCAAAAATAAATACTTTAGTTAAAAGTGGAAAATTTACGTTTACAAAAATTTTTATACGCACCACGTCCGGAAAGTGCTTGTACTGTAAAAGCTAACTTTTCTGTACTAGATACGTAAATACCTATTTGTAAATAATAATAAGTATAATGTGGATAAAATCATAGTCAAGTTAAAGAAAATATGTATCTATGCTATCAACAGTTTCAAATTATTATTGAGTGCATCAGGCACAGGGTGATTCAAGATGTACCTACTGCAGCGTCGCTCATTGATGTTATTTTTAAACATTTAAAACCTAAAAAGAAGCGGAAGAAAAACATGTCTTGCAATTATATTAATATTTTCTATTGTTAGATACTTAAACGATGGTCTAATCTTTTATAATCACCGTGTATATTAAGTATAGACATTAAAACACAAATTGATTCTCCCAACAAAACTGTAACTCATAAAAATTAGTTTTTGAGTACGATGGCTTAATTAGGGCCCAAATTACAAAAACAATGAGAATTTTTTTTTGAATATTATTACCAAAATATGGACTCTTAGCAATTTTCAATAATATTAAACAGTTCCTTAACGTTTTATTAACAATCAAAGATTCAATGCAATTTTTCTCAAAACTGTAATTTTTGATTTACTATACTTTTTGTTGGGAGAGTCGAAATATCTTTTTGGGTCACTAGTGACTTATCATAAATCACAGATTTGTCATTTTAAAGAATGCACGTTAGTAATAAATGTTTATATTTTTTTCAAATCAGTCGTTTTGCGTCTTGTGTTTGAGAATAACCGGGTGAGTTATGAAGTCAAATATTCGAAAAAAATGGCGAGTTATTTTTCAACCGTCATGTTGCCACCCTTCTGAATACAAAATCCCTCGTCTAAAGTGAATATTTATGTACCGAAAGAGCCATTAGTTAATGGCATAACCCCGAACATGTGTTGCCCTGTAAAAATAATTTATAGACATTTCAGCAGCTCCGCGTTCATATTTTCTTATCTCCAAGGTAATGTTTCTTGTATTGGGGAACCGGTATGTAAATAAAATCGCAACAGAACTAACCCATTCCCTGGATCGAATCGTAATTTCCTGTTTTTAATACAACACGTATTTTTCCCAGATTCGGAAAACAATGAAGAAAATTCCTCATTATCTCTAAGACGAGTAGATTTATTTAATTAGCACTTCACTCCCCCAAAATTTAATGCATGATAATGAATATATGATAAGGGTAGGCTGTATATTTACCAGGTTGGTTCGAGTTGCTCTTTTGGGAGTTGAATTCAATTGCAACCCTTTGAAATGCGTCAGGCCTACCGTCTTTGGCATCGAATTACCACCCCCGTCTTTGAAACCCGACACACTGTTCTAATTAGGAGGCCGCCGCCGCGTTACCAACTTGAAAAAATTCTAGTTTTGCGATTTTGCTCAAGAGCTGTCTTCTGACTCGGTTACTTAACAACCCTCGAGCCGACCGTTCGAATTTATAATTTAATAACGCTAATTAAATGCATATTTGCATTTCTTCTCGTTAGAGCATCTTTATGTGTGTAGAAGTTTTCCTTTTTGCACTCACTTTATCTCCCAGTTGTGACAAAGAAGGGTGACTAATCGCAACACAATTAAAACAGTCTGGAATGCCAGGAATTCTTAACGCTCTCATTGTGTCGCCTTAATTAAAAACTACCCCATGTTTCGAGCAGTTGCACCACGGAATTTCCAAGACTTTACCCCCATTTCAGCTCTGGAGTATTTATTTGGGCGAATGTTCATTCTGGCGGCTGGTGGTTAGACACTGTGGTAGCTTGACGATAACGTATGCAAACTACCATGAAAAACTGCAAAGAAATATTGTCTTCCCAAATGAAATTTCTGCGGAAAAACTAGTCTTTGATTGAAAACGTTGCCATAACTCACGCCCTGTCTTAATTAATACCCCAAACGTTGTAGCGATCGGCCCATGCGTCTTGCAAGTCCAATTGCTAAATTGCTCCCCGACGCATATATCATTCCCAGCCCTCAAGAACGGATGATGCATGGCCGAAGGAGTTGCAATATATCTCTGAAGCTATCTCGCTTGACCTCGAATCAGCGAGATCAAATCGGTCGTAAATCAAAGGCTCAATTAGGGTGAGGGTGTTAATTAGCCGCGGACATACACGCGGAATCTTAAGAGGATTGCAGAGTCGGGGAGCGGAATTTATTACCGAACGTCTTTTTCAGTTTTTGCCAATTTAAGAACCTTTCGCGTGTGTATGCAAGCCGTTCGGCCGAACGAAAGCTTTGATGTTCAAGACGTCTTCAACGAGAAGCGATTGACCAAATAACTTTGATCTCGCTAATACTTGTGCCACTTTTTAAATGATTGCTTATATTGAAGATGGGGGAGATCAAGACGGATAAATAAAATGGAATTTTTCGAATTTAACAGTTTCGGTGGACCGTTAGTAATAATTAAACATGGACTGCGCGAGCTGACGCAAACGATTACCATAAATTTAAAAATAAAACAAACATAAATTGCTTATTACACCTAACAAGACTAGTCTAAAAAATAAGGGAACAAAAATATTTCTTAAATTTTACGGTGATTTTTGAAAAATGGTCTTATCTAGATTATAAAAAACATTTTGATGCTTTAAGTTTTTAGTTTTGGGGTCTTTTAGCAAAAAATTTTTTGTGCTACGCTTATCACGCAATCCTAAGAAATAGCGCGAGAAAAAAACATTTTTTTTTGGTCCACGGACTTGTGAAATTCTTTTTTAGTTAAATCAATGCATAGGCCAGATAGCCTGTTCATTCAGCTTTAATATCTTTTTTTTATATTCTCTTTACGTCAATTAGTCGCTGAGATTTCTGACTTATAATGATTTTTTGAAAAAAAAAATATTCACTCTTAACATTGATTTAAAGAAAAGAGAAAAAAGTAACTTTTTACGTTAATTTAGTAAATCTAACAAGTATTCACAAATATTAATATGGAGATTGATCTTTTTAGGTGTTTCAAATCAATATTGGGGATGAATATATTTTTTTAATTGTTTAGGATCATGTAAGATATTTATTTCAGTTTTTGTCACTACACTTACATTCTCTTTGCGGTCATTGGTTGCTAAGATATCAATAATTAAAAACAAAAGGATCTTTTTTCATTAAAAGACAGAAATTTTAACGACTAATTGACGGAAAAAAAATGTAAAAAAAGCATAAGATAAATGAATGAACAGGCTATCTGCATGCATTAATTTAACTAAAAAAAAATTTCAAGTCCGTAGATTAATAACAAAAACAATAAATTTTACATTTTTTTAGGATTGCGTGAAAACCGTCGCACAGAACAAATTTTTGCCAAAAGATTTAAAAACTATAAACTTAAAGCTTCAAAATATTTTTTTAATGACCATTTTTCGATAAGATACAGACTTTCAAAAATCACTAAAGAATTTAGGAAATATTTTTTTTAGTTTTTTGAGTAAAACTGTATCTCAACGATACAATATTTTGACCTAAGCATATCAAGAAAACTGCAAAATTCGTAATAGTTTTTAAATTATAGACGTATTTAAATTTTTGATATTTTTGACTTGATCACAAATTTTGTCGATAACTATTTATCGTAGAGCACTAATCTTTTTTGTATATTATAGAAAATTAAAGTTTCTTTCCAACGGTACCAAATATAAGAAGTTATCTTCAATAAGTCCGAAGTTATTAACAATAAACCGCTCCGCGTACCGAAAATCGCCCAAAATTTTGACAAAATTCGAAAAAATTAAAAACTTCAAAATTGTTCATTTACACTCTTAGGGGTTCAAAAAACTTAGAAAAGCACAAAAACGTTGTAAAAATGGGAAAAATATTTTTTTGAAAAATTTTGTGTGTTGAATATATTGAATGAAAATATTGAAGTTGTCGGCGGTGGTGGTGGCTCAGCGGCATAAGGTCCCGCTTTCCAGCAGGTAGGTCCCGAGTTCGAGCCCCGGTCAAATCGGCAATTTTTCTCAAATTCAAATTCAAATATAATTCAAATAAATGTCAAAAGAGGGCGGGCATAAGAGCGCGATCTTTAAAACATGTGCACATGTTCTAATAAATATAAGAGAGAAAGCGCACAATACTAACTAAAATAAGCACCAATAGATGGCGGGCGTATAAGAGCGCGGACTTTAAAACAAGTATCTACAAAAGTGAAAATAGTGTAAAAGTTAATAGTAATAATATAACAAATGGTAAGTTAAAAGTAATATAAATGAAAGGTAAGTTTTGCATTAAAAATTAAGGAAATTTTTTTTTATTATAACTACTAACACAAATGATTTACATGAGTGTATTAGTGAAATAGACATAAGTAAACAAAAGGTAAGTAATATAAAGTGTAATAAAGTAAAAGTAGTATAAAATGTATACAGGCTGTTAAGAAATAATTGTCGATTATGGCTCTCGAGAATTTAAAAGTCCTCGTTCCTCGGGCTTTAAACATTCCCTCATGCCATAATCTGTTAATTATGCCCTTAATAAATAAATAACTATTTTAGTTTTGTGTGTGTAATGTATTGTTTAATACATATTTTTGTGTAGTGGTGATATTTCTGGCTAAGAGCGGCGGTGATCTAAATCCGGCTCTGTTTCCCCTTTTGAAAAATTGTAAATTCGGCGCAATTAAACGCTTCCGGTATGAATCCGGTTTTCTTATCAAGCTCTGCGTCATGAAAAATCTTGTTTCATTAAGTGACTTTGAGGGTTGCCATGGAACGCGCATTGATCTCGACGTTGCGCGCTTAGTTTTTAATTCTCCTTAAGTGGCACCCGGAAGAATCCGGGACGGATAATACAGGATTTGTAATTGCGTCTCTTCTGTCACGATCTCCCCCATGATTTTTAATCCAGTATGTGTTTGTACGTTTTTAATAGCAGATCGATCGTTATTCTCTCTCTAGGAAAAAGACGCTGATTGAAGCCCGAATTTCCTTCAGGAGAAAAAAGTGATTTATTCTTAACGGCGCATCTCATGTTTATTTAAGAGCACTTCTTTTGATTTTGGCTTCACTCACTGGCATCTGATTACATATTCAGCTGGCTTTCTGGCTAATGTAAAAATGCTTTTTGCTCTCCTTTACTAATAATAAATGAGCACGGGGAATGGATTATTTTTAAAGACGATGCGAGACGGGATGAGCTCTAATTGCCCAAAAGCAAAAAGTACGGCCGCGACTACGGCCAAAGAAATAAAATAACATTAAAGAAACGGTTTATATTATACTTATTCGTTCATTAAAACTACTCATAGAGAAATACTAAACTTGACTATTTAATTTATTACGCTGCAATTATAAAATGATTATGAAATATACATAATAATAAAAAAATACTCACGAATTAAGTTTATTGTTCATTCATTTGCTTAAATATGCTTTGAATCGTTAGTCTTTCAAGATTGACCAATATTTAACATTGTAACTAATTTTTATTGTATTTAATACTTTTTAGTGTAAATAATTTAGTAAAGGTCAGCACGGGTAGCTTGGTTATTTTCAAATAATTAATTTAAAAAATAAATATGGTGGATGCGCCGGGACTATACGCTTAACTCAGAATTACACAAATGTGCAAGTAGTTTTTTAGTTAATTAAAATAAAATACATAATTGCTTATGTAAAATACGTATAGAATGTTTTTCAACACCAACACAAATCGTAATTATAAAAAAATAGTTTAAGCGTGTTTAGATTTTCAATTTTTCGCACCTCACAGCGATCTGATTAGCTCCTCGTATTTCAACAAAACGTGTTAAATGAGTAGGCCTCGGCTCGTATCTGGAATCAATTTATGTTGGCAATATTGCATATTTGTGTTTCCCCCGAGAGTTCCAAATATCAAGGCAGCTCGGAAACCTCTGCTTTTGAATATTACATCGTCAGAGACGTAGGCATTTTTTATCTCTTTGGAATTTTCGATCGCTTTAAAAAAATTCAAAGAAAAGGGTCGAAATGAGGCAGAATGTGATAGAGTGCTAATTTGGTTTTCTAATATTTTGTTGCGTTTTGTGTTTAGCAACCTACAACCCTTCTCATTAATTAGTGTAACTCCACCCGAGGGACTACTGATTCCTCCCTTTCTTAAGGACGCTAAATATTAAGACGCACCGACAAATGCCGACGCGTTGCGCAATTCCCACCTGACGACACCACACGGCGACGACTCATATCTCTGGGGTTGTTATGTGGGGGCTGTAATATGGGACATGCTTGCATATTATCCGCAATTGGCATAAATCTCACAAATTGTCTCCTAGAAAACACAAACTCCAACTCAGGAAGTCGATATAATAAACTTTGTTGCAAAACAATTGAATCTAGTATTAGTTTTAAATTTCTACGTGTTGCTACAGTTGCTAGTTGATGACAAATAAACATCAAATTTTTATTTTGACATTAGAATATTTACAATAATTTGAAACCGATTTTACAAACTTTTTTTGAACTTGTTAGACAATTTTCAGAGCTTTTAAAGTTTTTATATTTTTGAAATATTTAATTTACGTTTGACTAACTATTTTTATTACTGCATGAAGTAAGATATTTTTGACACCGTATATTGGTTGATTTATGCAAAATAAAGCAAAATATTTGAGATTGGCCAATCGCGTAAAGTCGGAATAATTAATGAGTCTCAGGAGCGTCCCTTGTCTCGATCTCGCCAATCTTAATCCTGTTCTTTGTCCTGTCGAAGCCCAACCGCAACGCAGCAGGAAGGACTTCCAATAAAAATGTAATAATCGACCACATGCGTAAACCGCAAGGATATCATCCAATCAGTGCGACGAAATCTAACCGCAACCACGCCCTTTTAACCACAAAACCAACCGCAAGACGAGGTGCGTCGAGACGTCAATTTACCGGCGTCTATAGGCGTCTTAATTCGACGCTTTCTCTGATCAACAATCGTCAAAAAAATTCATTGACTTTTATGTAGCAATCAATTAGAATCAATCAAAAACAATAAATTAATGAAAAAATGAGCATTTCTTTTATAATTAGGTTGTTGCAGCGCTCTCTAGGAAAGAAGGGGAGAAGTTTCTTAAAGATTTTCAAAGCGACGCTGGGTTTAAGAAGTCGCTCTTCAATGCCATGTCAAGATCAGACTTTCGCACCGCTTATTTCATTTAAACTTATTGATTCTAAATAAAGTACTTTAAGAAAGCGAAACAATTGTTAACAACTACGATTTTGTTTTACATTTTTTATTAGTTAGTTCAAAAATTGTTTTATGTTTTGTTGCAGAAATCGATGGCCGAAGAAGCCCGAAGTGTTGGCATTTTGTTTGTTCTTGCGCACTTTTCTCCGACTTTTCTAAGACGCCGCTGTAAGAAAATCGGGGAAAACGCATCGAGTTCGTTCGTCTCACACCAGAATGCGCTGAGGGGGCGATGGTAAAAAAAGCGAAGCTCTGATGAGAAATTTTGCGGTTTCTTTGAATGGTTCCGTTTGAAGATGTATCGAACTCCGTCTTTGTCCTTCTATGTGCTAAGAAGTGAAAAGGCTTTATGCTCGAATACGCGAGTTATTGAAATGTTGCTGCGTTGATTTTAGATTCCAAGGAAGCGTAAATTAATTTTAGAATAAGGCGCTAATTAAATTTTGTTGAGTGTGTTATAATGGCAGACGACGGATTTCTGATACGTGTGCCTGATTTTATCAAGGAGCGCCTGTCAAAAATCATAATTTTATTGCCAGGAGATTGTGCCAAGGTAGAGGTGAAGGAATTCGAACTTGAAACGATAATAATGTGTGTATTGTTAAATTGTTTTGAAGGATTGTTCTTTTTATCAAAGTATGATTTACAATTAAAGCACAGCCAGACAATTACTTTCTTTTCTTAATTAAAAAATAATGTAGATGTAAATAAATATAAAAGTATTTTTTTAACAAAATTATACAAATTAAGAAATATGTATATAAAAATAAAATGGAGTCACAATTTTTGTTGCAGGATACGAATAGTACGAGAGCAGTTCAGAAATAAATATACCATGAAAATGAAACGCCAAATATGTTTACTAAAATAAAATTTAATTTTTATTTTTAATACCTAACATTTTTAATAACCAATTTTTCTTTAAATGCATACGAATAACTTTTAAAAAGTTATTTCCCAATTTTTTTTTAATAAATTTTTTTAGTAAAAATGTAGCTAGATACTTAATTGATGGATGACGTAATACAGTTTTTAATAACATTTTCAAATGTCTTCACTTGTAAATCTTGCAATTTTCGTGCAGGAAAGCACTTTTTATTCTATAAATTTGGAACGATTTTTTTTTCAAGAGCATTTTTAATTTTATACACTTTTACATTTATTGTAGACACTTTTTGTCTGTACATACATGGATATACCTATTTTATTTTACTATTTTTTCTTTATCATAAAAATGTGTGCCACAAGCATTTTTCTTAAAGAGTGAGTTTTGATCTTTTAAGAGAAGAGTGCAGTCTTTTAGTAAAAAAAAAACACCTTGGTGCTTTACTACAAATTTTTTTTTAATTGTTTTTTATAGCAATTTACTCCCATTTGTTTGATAAAGACTATAATTAAATAATTTTAATATCTAAAGGAAATTCGATTTTTGTCTCAATTTATGAAAAAATACAGAACAATCCCCATATTTAAAATATTAGTGCAGTAAAGACTGCTAAAATAGAAGAACAATATTATTTTATTAAAATGTGAGTTGTAGAAGCCATTCATTGAAGCAAAAGTTTGAAGCATAGCAGCGATTTCAGGAACAAACGATTGATTGAATGGCTTTCTGTAGCGAATTTTATATACAATTTTTTTCTAGTGCGTTTTTATGATGTTTTTAATGAAAAATAATAATTTTGCGAATTTTGCGTCAGTTGTTGACACTTAGTATGTATTGTTATTTGAGGAGCAGACTTTTAAAAAGCAGTTTGTTCAAATTTGCCTTTTTGCGGGAGAGAACAAAAACTGTCTTTCTTTTCAGAAATAATTTTAATTTTTTATATCATTGACAATAAATGTGAAAAAATATGTACAAATTATGGACTCAATTGGACACTAATTTTACGGCTGGAGCACTTAGGCATTTTACAAAAAACTTAAAAACCTTTACCACAATTCATAAAAACATGGACAAACTGTATTTTGAAAGTCTGCTCCTTATTTATTATCACTATTATCACGTAACAGTGAAGGTGTAAGAAAATTTAACTTGATCTGACCTAATCATGATGAATGAATTCTAATTTTTTTATGTAGGTACGCCACTAGAACTTTTAATAATTTGAGAAATTAATAAAAATATTGAAGGTAATTTACTTTCAACGGTATCGTTATCAACATTAAATGCATAAAACAGTGTGTGTGCTATTAACGCACTTTGAACTGCTAACGCAGTTAAACGAGGTTGTTAATAGTGTTCTTTAAGACGCAAAATACAGAAAAAAATTTTTCTTTATACCGAGTGACTTAGAACTTATGCCTCGGAGAAAGATGTGACGTGCCAACGGCAACACGTTACAAAAATTTGAAGAAAAAAAATTACTTTGGATAGTAATAAAGCATTCAGTAAATAATTCAATTTTATTTAGTATAAAGTAATAAATGTTTAGTATTTAATTAATTTCTGCACTGTAAAAAAATTAAAATAATTAGTATAATATAATATTTTGCACAGTAAAAATAATAAATGTCAAGTAAAGCACAAATGGTGATCAGCCTTCGCCACTACTGTGCTCTCGATACCACGATTTTGTTTTTGAACGCTTTGCAATTTTCCGATTTTGTTGGAAACTAAATATGTGGATATTAGTTTTACTGGACATTCGTTGTCTTTACTGTGCATTTATTATTTTAACTGTGTTTTTAATTTGTTCTTATTTACTTTTGATTTCGTAACAGAGTTGCTAGACTTATAAATCCCAAAAGCGTTGTTAGCGATATTACTACAAAATGAAACTCGGTTTTAAAAATAAAACCAGTTTTTCTTTAAGTTACAATAGATGTTTGGCTCACTGTAATTTTGACATTGCTTAATTTGCTTTTACTGTCAATAGTGCTGTTATCAAATCAACACGCTATAACACAGTAATCTATCTACTTGTTGCAGATGCTATACATGAGTATTATGAATAGTAGAATGGATGGTTTTAAGTGATAGTTTTTCAAAATTTGGTATTAAAAACATTAGAAATTTCTAGCGATTCAAAGCATTTGCTGAAATTATTACTTAAAGAAATAGGTCGATAGTTACTTATGTCACTTTTGTCTCCTTTTTTGTTAATTGGCAATACAGAAGATAATTTAATAAATATATCAGGAAAAACCAAAGTATTTAGTAAAAAGATAACAATTAGAAAAAAGGGTAATACAAAACATTATCATTTCTATGTATGATGAAGGCTGGAATTCCATCAGGTCTAACAGCTCGCTAAGGCTTTAAAATTTTTGAAGAGGAAAGCACTTCAGTCTCATCAAAAAAATTTAAAGTTTCATAATTGTTAAAATGTTTTTCCAAAGTATGAGAGTTACTAGAAGATTAGAAATTGTTTTGAAAATACGCAACAAAACCGTTTACAATATCTTTAGGAATACTGTAACTTTTACTTTCAAAATGGATAATATTATAATGAAATGCATGAGCGTGCATGTACTACAGTCAGTAATCAACAAATCAAAAAACAACTAAAGATATTTCTTCAAAACTTGCAATTTTTTTTTATTTTTAACTTTGAGATAAAAAATAAAAAAGAATGAAAATTATTGATTAAAAGGAGAGAAATAGGAGAAAGTAGAAAGAAATAAAATAAGCCAAAAATTACTGTTAAAAATTCAATATGATGATGACAATTTGAGAAGAAAACAGTAAAAAGAAAGTAAAAAAACGAAAACAGTGTTGTCTACCTTCGAGGCTAGATGATGTAGCTTCATTGAAATTGTAGTTTCAATTTTGTATACTTCTGATGCGATTAGCGATGACAGAACAATAAATCTAAGCATTATTTAAACAGAGCGTAGCAGAAAATTGTCTCAAAACTTGCAATAAGTATTTTTTAATAAAAAGATGACAAAAATATAACACCGGAAAAGGTGTTTGTAGATACCTATGCTTTGTTGAAATTGTAGTTAGAACTATTTTTTAGTCCAATCAATATTCGCATTACAAAAAAAAAACAGATTCAATAGATTTTTTTTAATTTGCAAAGATTTTTTATACTTTTATTAAATTTTCGAATATTGCAAGATTGTAATAAAAATGGAGAAAGTAGGAAGAGATAAAAAAACAAAAAAATATTGTTAAATTGTTAAAAAACATATAGCGTTAACAATGATTTGTAAAAAAAGTGAATATTAAAATATAGGGAAAAAGTTAATAAAAAATGAAAGCAGAACAAAAGAAAAATTAATATAATGGTAATTTGAAAAGAAAATAGTAAAAGTAAAGCAAAAAAAGACAACAAAACGTGTTCACTACTCTTGAGGTTAGATAATGTCGTTTTATTGAAATTGTAGTTCGAATTTTGTGTTTTTCTGGTACGATTAGTGATGACAGAATAATAAAACTAATCACTGAGTGTTTCCTAAGTTTGCAACATTTTTTAATAATAAGACGACAAGAATATAACTCCGGAAAAACTATTTGTAGATACGCTTTGTTTAAATTGTACTTAATTCGAACAAATTTTGTGTTACTATTTGAAACTTGAAAAAAATGAGCGTAGTAAGTAAACAGTAAGCTAAAATTGTGAAAATATGAATATCAAAACAAAATACAACGTGTTGCATAGTACAAAATTAATTTCGTTACATGTAGATTTTTCTATGCCGCTCTATTCTTTTTGAACCAGACAGTTCTGTCAATAGTGGTAGCTGTCAATCTTATAAAGTACCATTCCTATTTTTTTAAAGCGGCATTTTTTATTTTACCTGAAAAATCCATAGGCAACTAGAAACTCTAAAAGTTTCTTAGCTGTCATTTTGCAAAAGTTCTAATCGGTTGACATTTACAGCAAGGTTATTTATTCAGTTAGTAGGCACCAGAATATTTTACACCGTATTTTTTTTAAAGATTTGTTTTAATTAAATAAAATAAATGAAGACATATCAAAACAAAATATCGTTTTGTGTCACAAATTTTGTTGCATGATTCAAATAGTGTTCTAAAATAACAGTCGCGTATCATTTTTCATGCTAGTATTATAAATGTAAAATGTCTTAATTATTAATCATTTTACATTTAATACTTTTAAATTTGCGTTCTGCATGTTTTTGAACCCAACGCCATTATCTCGTAAAAGTTATTATCATTGGGTCGGGGCCATGTTGACCATAGTTCTATAAACAAATTGTTAATAATACCATCGTCCGATTGTAACTCACCCCGTCGGAGCATAGTAATGTAATTGCGTATCCAGATTTTACAGCCCCTGTTGGTCGCTATACGGTACACCTGCCACCACTAATTAGTAGGCTATAATGGCCATCCAAATGTCGATTAAACCTAATATACTGGCTGCGTGGAAATGAGACATTTAGTTCGACACCAGCACGTGCTCGCCCCGAATTACAAACTCCACTTTTTCCGAGGGTTGTTTTTCACCTCTACTCGACACTGTCATTAGTGAAAAATGCAATCGGAAGAAGTTTGTTTTATTTTTCCGCTTGGAATTTTTCTTGCGTTTGAATTGTTTACATCCAAGTAATTTGTTGCGGGTTTGCAGTAACTCAAAACGCGTCATGTTTGAAAGGGTTGAGCGTAGCAGTCGCCCTCAGAATTCCTTTATTTTTCGTTTCATTCCGCTTTTTGCTTTGAGTTCCATTGTCCCTTTTCTACTTCTCGCCACAAGCGGTCAATTTCAGTAAAAGTTCAGCAGCATTATTTGTTAAAAGGATCTCGTTTCTGTTTCACTTTGTTTTTATCACGAAAACTCCACCAGTACTAAGAGAAATTCCCTGAATTTCCAGCAAATCATCTGAAGTATTTATGTAACAATTTTAATGCATAGTTTTAAGTTTGAAGGATGATGATGAATAAAACACAACGCATTCTTTGAATATTTATTTGTTATCGTTGTTGTTTATTTTACATTTTTCCAACAGAAAAACTTACATAACAGGTATCGTAATTAATGAATTTCTTTAATTATAACTCAATGGCTTTTATACAGGAGGGCTAATCCAAGCATATTTTACACGATAGTTTTACAAGCTTAAAGCTATAATGGCCACATAATGCCCGTCACTCGCGCAAACATGTGGCTTTCTCTGTACATGACATGTTCTAACTTATACATTGTTAGATATACAACAGGGTCTTAACCTAGACTTATACAAATCGATTGCACATCGTTAATGAAACACGAGGTTCGTATGTTACCGCTCAAACTCTCAATTTACCCAATGTCAACACACACAAATTAATAACTTTATCCAACATAAAATTTCTGCTTACAAAAAAACATTAAATTGATTTTATAAACATAGTATACGTACCCTACAGGCAAAGAATGTCTTTTAGATTAGAATTAAGTCAGAATAGTGGGTTACTTTTGTAGTAAAATAATAAACTCGTATTTTTATTTCTGTGGATTTTACGTAGAGATTAAAATTTGATAAATTGATAGAGCAAATATAGCTATTAAGATAACAATAATTTTATAGACAGTTTACAGGTCGTAGTTTAAACTAGGCTCAGATTTTTAAGCTATAAAACTTGTGTTGTTTTCAAAATATTTTCCAGCACTAATAAACTCAGAAATCGTTCTCTCCCGAGAGAGAGAGAGAAATTAGCATAACGACGAGAGCGAGTTTCCATGATCTACCGAGATGTCAATCATTTTAAAACGCTCTATAGCTTTATGGTAATTTTGTTAAAGAATTACAGCCAATTTTTTGAGTTTTTCAACCAAGTCGTACAAAAAATAGAAGAAAATTGCTATTATTCCTTTGGTGTAAATGGCACCTCAGAAATTATCGTGAATTTCTCTCCCTTCATGTATAATATACATAATGAAAATAATATACCGTGTGACCAAAAAAAAATAAATTAGAGGAGACCACGATTAATACTCTACAGTTGGCAACACGTTGGCTGGGAATCTGGGCTGTAAATTTTCCACACAAACTGAGAGTGATGTCTAATGTCCATTCATCGTTTCGTTTTGTACAGCATCTTTGCAACAATAATAATTTGGTGCTCCAAAGTGAACATTATTTTACTCAAAATGAATAAAACGCAAACTTGTCAAAGTTTTCGCTGACATTTGATGTCAAAAATCAGGATTGCCATCTGAAGGACTTTAATCACCGCCTGCTCTAATTTTTTTTTTTTGAATGCACGGTACTATAATACGTTGTGATTGACGACGTATTTTATAGAAAAGCGTATATTGACGGCAACATAAGAGGTAAGCTTAAATGCAGCATAGAAACAGTATAAGATATTAGTGTTAAAAAAAATTGTTAACTTTTATTTAAATACAGGGTATTTCCGAACTAGCGCCTTAGAGTAAAATGCCAAGTAAGATAAGATGCCAGGAATGTGTAAAAAATATTTTCCAATTTGTTTTTGTTTTTTTTTTTAATTAAAGTAGACATAAAAATATGAAGCATGTAAATAAAATATTCAAACTAAAGACAAAATATATAATGAAGTTATCAATTACCACATTAACAATAATGTGGTAAAAAGTAAAAATAGAAATTACTTATAAATTAATGTCTATTCTTTTTATTTTTAGAAGCAGTCTGAAAATAACTTTAGAAACAATCATAAGTAATATCTTGAGTGCATTCCAAATTATCGAAATTTAAATAATTCTTACCAAAATTTTTAAATTCTTATTTTTTTAAATTTCAGGTACCTAATTTTCTTTTCTTTAATTCCATGTATATTAGATATTTTTTATTTTATTAATTTATGCTAAAGACGATTCCGACTTTTACCTCACTGGTACCGTCGCAACTACTTTTTTAAGATAAAACAAGTCAAACATTTAGTTTCTGTGCAAAAAAACAATTTGTGTTCCAATTGGACCCTCCTGACAAAACAAGCAAGAAGTTCCACTATTTCATAAAGAGGAATAAGTAAAGTGTCAGAATAGCTGTAGAAAATTCCAGAGATACAGCAATTTATCTTCAAATTAATAGAAAAACGCTTAATAATTCATTATTATTGTTTAGCAAAGCTTAGTACTTTGTAATTATAATAATCATAGTTATCAAAAAAAAAAGTAAATACTTGTCATAACACCAGTAATTCCATTTTATTTTTGATCGCCTTGATAACCCTTTATCTAACATTTTTAGCAAACTAAAGTTCTAAAGTGTGACCTGCGTAGACCAATTATAGTCGTTAAAATATAAGTTGAACCCGCCCTTACGTAGTTATATTTTTATTCAAGTTACATTAAATTGGGTGTTTTTACTTAGTTTAAAGAAAGTACTTTGTCGTAGAACTAAATGTAACCATGATATAATTCAGTGTAGCTGAGTTTGTTAATTGAAATCTTCCTAGAAATCACGAAAACATTTTGTTAGTATAATTTTTGCTCTTTCAAGTTTGGTCGACTAAATTTAAAATCAGTGGAGCATTCATCTGCTTACATTTTTGGACTATAAATATCTAATTTAATTCATTTGTCAAGTCAGTTAATGTTATAATTTGTTTTTTGCCCATATACACAACTAAAACCAATTTTATTACTTTAATTACATTATAGCGAGCGTAACAAAGTAAAAAATGAACATTGAATATTACCTAAAACTAATAAGTTCTCCTTTGATGTTCTAATGCGAAAAGTTTGAAACTTGGCGGAAACACACCCCTCAAGGTCTCAACAATCCTCTCAAAACTAGTCAACAATATTGCACAAAAATCACATTGTTTCTTCCGTCACTCAATACGGCCTCCACACCACCGCGTCACTGTTCTGTCCCGGCCCCCTCTGCCCCCCATTACTCGTCAACCTGGCGTCTTCCTGCCTCGCCGCCGCCGCCGCACAAGTCCCATTATTACTCAAGAGTAAATCCGTGGAGCCGTTCATCTGCCTCTGGTTGGTGGTGGACAGCTGATCCATGACCGTCTGCAGGTCATTATGATGACTTTGCGTCGTATGCGAATGCAGCGAATGGAAGTTGTGGCTCTGGTTGGCCGCTGAGTACAACTGCGAGTAGAGGAGACTCGCAGGAAGGACGGGATAGATCGAGTTGTTGCAGTTGCTGCTAGGATACGACGACGATGTCATGTTCTGGTGAAGGGGAAAGTTGGTGTTGTTGACGTGGTTGACGCCGAGGGTGCTTTGACTGGAGAGGATGTCGTCTTGGACGGGGCTCTCCGCGGCGCTGGAGTTGTCCGAAAGAGAGCGAGGGCCAGAAAGGCCGAAGTCGGAGTGGTTGGTGGAATATCGTGGAACTAGGAGGGACGAAGTGTGAGTACTGCTTTGGGAGTGGTTCGTGTGGTTTTGCGACGAGACAAGGCCTAGGTGCTGGTCCAGGTCTGTCGTCGAGGTGTCAGGGAGTACTAAAAAATAAACAAATGTCAGATTTTTCACAACTAAATAGCCTAAATACAAACTTGTTTTATACTCATACAGTCTCAAAATCAAAATTTTACAATTAAATAGTTTATTTTTTTTATTCATTTATATTTCTATTATAGTAACTCATAATAAATAAATCTGCTAAATAAATTTGAGTGCCAATGTAATGAAAAAGTAGGTTACATATACGTTGTTAATAACTGTACAAAATGTATTAAAAGATTGGCAGTTATTAGCATAATAAAAACGTTTATCTCGTAATTTTAAACCAATCTAAGTGTACATGTACATTTTTCAAAAATGCAGAAAGCATCCTTCCATTCAAGCAAGAGTTTCAAATTCCAATAGGCACTATTGCAGACAAAATACTTTAGTCATCATTTTTCTGTCACTTCAAAAAAATTCAAGTAAATCAAGCATTAACGTCAAGTAAACATTGATGATAATTTCAAATTATTTCCCTTGCTTCTGAGGACCAAATTGCAGGAAGATTGGGTACAGCAAAAAGTACTGTCACATTATTATTATGGTCACAGTATTCCAATTATGCCCAGATGTGTTAATAAGTACATAACGCTTCAAGAATACTCAACCCAATATTAATTTTTCTCGGGTTTTAATTAACCGATTCTCTTCAAATTTTAATCGTTTGTTTACTTCACCCTAGTAAGTAAGTAAAATTATTGCGATATTTTCATACATACTAGATGTTGTGTTTTCTATGTCACACATATATGTTGTCATCAAGGGGCGAAGAGCTTTTTACAATTTTACATTTGGTTTAGTTGATAGTGATAAAAAATAAACTTAATCATTCTAATGCTGGCTTTACAATTTTATATTACTCAAATGACATTGACGATCAAAGTATTTTGTTCCCAATAGTACCAGTAATGCAGGCACAATGCTTGAATGATCTTCTGTAACGAGTATTTTCCATTATTTTTTTTATTTCGCGCTTTTGTGTTGTTTTTTTTTAAAGAAACATTTTTAAATTAGGAAATTTTGCGTGATTTAAAAAAAAATAAATAGTGTTTAATTTTTGTGGAGAGATTAGAAAATTTACTGCGTCAAGGTTAACTTTATGTTGAGAAAAAATGAAACTGTCCACCGAGGTTTGTATACAATTTTATTCACAACCATATCTTTAATTTTTGTAAAAAAATAAATAAATATATTGATCAAGTCAGCTGTATTAGTCGTCGCAACAAATATTACAATAATCGATAATGTATGCGATTAATTGTGACAAAAGTGAGACTAGAAAACGAGGGTAGTAATGGAGGTAGGTAATAGAAGGTCAGTAATATGAAACTTTCTAACTATTGTCAAGGTTAGATATGTCAACATTACATATAGTGTATCCACGGATAGGTGAAAGGACTCTTGTAAAAGATAAAAATATTTCAATTAGAATTTTTATTTTTTGGGATTCAGTCCTGCTTGGTTAAAGACTAATTTCTAATAATTTCTAATAATAATTTCTAATATAATATAAGTTTTAAAAAATTAATTATGTCTCGGAAATGTACTAAAAAAGGTTGTTAAGAATCAACATTTAGGCCCGTATTCCAAATTTCAAAATCATTGGCCAACTAACTAATTTATTTGTTGTATTAATTTACAAATCAAAGAATTTTATTTTTAACAGTTTTTTTGTTAAGAATAAAAAGAAGTTAAATTTAGAATATTAGTAGATACTAAATACATTTTTGACGTTTTTGTTAATAGAAAGCAATTATTTTGGAAAAAAAACATGAAAAATCGATAGCCGATGATTTTGAAATTTTGGTACCGTATTTAAATCGATTTTTTTTTATCTTTTACAAGAGTCGTTTCACCTATCTGGGAACATACTGTATACAGTTGTGACTAAAAATAATTAAGACTTAAAAACGCAAATTAATTAGAAAATAAATTATGCCTCTGAAGTTTAAACTTTCTTCAGTAGGGGATAGTGAAATAGTGAAATTCTTATTTTATACAAGATGTTTTAGAACTTGCGCCCCAAAGAAAAATTCTAGGTAAAATAGAATACCAGGAACATGGAAAAAATGTTTAAAGAATTTATTTTTTTACATTTGACATTTATTTTGTGTTACTGATGATCTTATATGCATATGTCTTTTCATAATTATTTAGTAAAAGTACAAAATTTTTGTTAATATGAGCCACAAAAGAATGTGAAACATAGTTACAATTTAGGATACAGCTTCCTTGTTTCTTCTTCTATTCTACTAGTCTGCAGCAAGAAAACATGAAAAATTTTTGTAACCAGATAAATGACCAATGTTTATTAGAAAAAAAATTAATTAATTCAAACCACTATAACCCAAAACATAAATCATATTTTATTATTTTTCATGTCTCACATAATTTTTCGATGTAAACAAAGACAAAGTTTTTGCTTTTCTCCTTTGGACCAATTCCAAAAAAGCGTTATAAATAAGCATTCCAAAACGTCATTTTATTCAATTACAAGAATTGTCTGGCAAGTGTTCAAAACTGAATCAAAACTTTTACAACTCATCATAATTCTTGCATATTTACAAACAAAAACCAGCCACACATTTAGTTTATTTAAAAACAGACGCAAGAATTCGAAAAACTCCAACATACTCACATGAGGTGACGTTGGACGTTGAACCGAAAGCGTCTTGCGTGGACGATTGATCCGGGGTACTCCCCGAAAACCCCAAAGCCGGAGTATTAAACTGTGACGCCGTCGGCGCCGCACACGACCCCAACGTACTTGGGGTAAAATAAGGCGAATACGCCCCTGCAGCCCCATACCCCCAATGCGAGTTAGTGCTACTCAATCCGAATTGGGGCATATCTGAAAATTAGCAAGAGAGAGCTTTTTAGTGATTTATTCGGCATCACGTGACCGTGCAATTTCATAGCCGCACTTGATGAAACGCAAAACCGTTTTATATTGTAGTATCATCGGCCATAAACAGCACGCAGAACTGAATATTTGTCAATAATTTGCGAGCATTCCAATAACGTTAACAAAACAAACGGTTTGAAAAGTAAAGCAAAAAGCAATTAATTCGTTTTTGTGGCCTCGAATGGATTCAATAACATGTGGACAAAACACAGGTCTGATAGGTTTTATAAAAACGATAGCTCTGGTGGAGCATGACAGAGCTGCGGGTGGCACGGTCGATATGTTCATCAACTATATTATCCACATGAACAAAGTACACTAGACATCAATACTGCACCAGATACATTAACATACCAATTTATTTCTAACGTCAGCAGTCACACATTTGCTAAATTCTCCGTTAATTTTTTTTTTTTTAATTTCTAGAATTACTAAAAAATCATCCAAAATTAAAAAATGTACAATTATTAGAATATCTTATTATTATTAGTGTCACATTCTTTTTCTTAGCGACTGTACAAACCGCTAAAATGTAATTTTTAAAATGTAATGGGCTTTCAAAGGCTGTTGTTTTAAATTTTTTATTTTATCGCACCACGTGGTTATCCCACTCGTGCACACAATTTAATTATTGTGTCTTTTTTTTCTCTAATTGTTTTTAATTATAATCGGGCCGAGAGTGCGGGGGTTGTAGTCGCCCACCGCCAAACAGAATCCACTAAATCTTACGATCTCATTTCCGGCCACCCCTTTTATTATTCCACCGGGAAAAGCTCTCCGAATGAAAACAAAAACTCATTCATTACAGCTGTAAACAGAAATGCAAACAAACTAAATGATTTGAATGTAAAGTATTTAGCACTTTGCCACACTCGGGGATCCGTCAGTATTTATTTTGTGTTTTTTGTTCGTCCTGAAACTAATAAATGCTTCGACTTACTGTTGCAATTTCCTATCGGCGGCATCCTGAAGCCCGACAAAGGGTCCGATGCGGCGAAAGGAAAGGGCCGTTGCCCGAAAGCGAAATGAAATTGCTGCTGTTGCCCTAAAAGAGAAAGCACTATATTAAAACTAAGTACTGTCCTGCTCTAAGTGGAATTTTTTTCTGAAAGAATCCGACTTGTTTCGTGAGGAAAAGACGAGAAGATGTAGTATAAATCATAGAGCTCCTGGCAGCAGCCGTCGTGTGGAGCATTAAGAAACCGCAAGACTTGTACGCCAGATAGCAACTTGGCACAACTTTGTGCCAGTTTGTTCTGAATTGCTACAAACTTGCTGCAATATTAGTTCGCTTCAACCTTAAAAGGATACACTTTGGAGGAAGATCGCGTGTACCGAGAGGGTCCTTCTAAACACGCTCCGAGGATTATTCCTGCTTCCATACATGGTATTTTTAGTTCTACTAGAGACGTCAGAAATGGGAAAACAAGCGCAGCGTAATTTTAGAGAAACAACTGACATGTTGTTTTCGACTATTTCACTTGGAAAAGGTTATTTGGTTTCAAGACGTTGAAGGAAATTCTAAGATATTTTTATTCTTCAATGATTCTACTTTGCACAGCCCAATTTTTAAAAGTTCGAATTTTTTTAGAAATAACACTTTCTTTAAACTGTTGTGGTCGTTAGACGTTATTACATGTTTAGAATTAGTTTTACTGGTAAAAAAATTAACTGTAGCTATGATCTCTGTCATTTCTTTTGATAAACAATATATTTTGTTTTGTTCGGTTACGTTTTTTTATTGGAAAATAGCGTTTTCAAACTTAAAAGTTGATTTTGACAATTGTTACATGTTTTGCTAATAATAAGTAATTTTAAAGTGGTACTCAACAGATATTAATTTCTAAGAACGTGTCATTTCAACTAAAATTACGTTAGAATTATACAGTGCGATCAAAAAGTCTTTCTATCAAGTAGGCGTCCTAGTTGAAGACGTATGTTGCATGGCAGTTAGATGTCAAAAAATTATTTTATAAAAATTAAAACATTGAGCTAATTAAATTGAATTATCCTATGAAACGTCTCAAAACAAACTAAAATAAGATTTTTTTGGTGTTTATTCATAAAAATCGTTCACCACGGGTTCCTGTCATAATTTACATAAAAAAAATATTTTGACATTTCTCATTTGTCATTGCGACATTTTATCTTCCACAGACATACGTTTTAAATTTCTACGCTTGCTTGATAGACAGACTTTTTGATCGCACTGTATTTAATTAGAATTCAATTTTAGTATCTAACGTGAAAAAAATTATAAATTGAAATAAGTATTTTAAAGAGGGAGACAATGAGAAAACAAGAAAACAGCGCTAAAAATATAAGAAACGTTAAGGCCCGGTTTCTGGAAGCACATTTAACGGAGAGTTAAATTTAAACTTTGACCATGGCAACACTAATCAAAAACTCATTTCTTAGCAACGATCGAAAAATTAAATTATAACTGAGGTTTAACCATACTAGAAACATTAATAATTAATGTTGAAATTTAAATCAATTTTTTTTTATTTCTAGCAAGCATGTAGAGTTACTACTGATACTGATATTTCACATAACAAGTATGTTATACTTTTTTAAATTTGGCGTCTGAATTAGCGGTAACTATGAGTTTGTTGGGAATGGACCACACTTTTTAATAAAGTCGTTTTCATAATTATTAATATGCACCAAAGTAGTCGTTGAAAAAAATTATTTTAAGATGGCAACCATGCGAAAATTCAAACAATCCTAAGCTCAATCTTCTCCAAAAATTATTTTTCTAAATAAATGTGTACTCCAAGTAGCATAAAATAATTAAAATTAACAACGTAATTAACAAAGGGTAACAAACATAAAGATTTTTGTCATTATAGAGGTGATTAGATTTGTTCTGAATTACATTAATGACACTTTTTATGTGAATTGGTATTTAAATTAAAGATTTATTTAAACTACTACAACCTACTTGATACACATTAATATATGAGAAAGAGTATAGTTACGCTTGACGAGGTGTCAAATGTCAGATTAATAACTTTCAATTCGATGGTTTGTTCACAATTTGGTAAACTTTCATCGCTAGCTTTGACGCCAAATTAAAAAAAAAACAGTTATTATACAGCAGGGTAATTCATAATTATGAAGCAATGTGTGAACTTCAGATTTCACATGTCACATTTTCTGTTTTTTTTTCGTTTTTTTTTTGCTCTGTTAACACTATTTTTTTTATTACTCAAATCGATATCGTAATCAATTTCGAATAAAAAACGCATCTTTAATAACTCTAAAATGGACCTTTTCAAAGATATTTTAATTTAAAGTGAGGACTGCACAAGGCTGAAAGCAAAAAGTATAGATTTTGAATGAGTGATATCCACGGCAACGAATGATTATGGTCACACAAATAAAAAATTTATAATAATCCATAAGAAGAGTACCTTTTTTATGAAAAAATGATGAGACTTTTTGTTATCAAAAATAGGGGTTAATAGGTCGAAAAAAATTTTGGGAGAAAAATACTTTTTATTTTTATTTTGGCTTATTAATGCTCAGGTAAGTGTGAAAAATTTCAACAATTTTATTTAATCAGAAGTGGGGATTTCTTTTCTGCGCGTAATCGATGCCCCACCCGGTACTCCGCTATTTAATTTTTTTTGTAGAGGGGTATTCGTGGTTAAAATTATGCCATACATTTTTTAATCACCCGATATGTATAAATTTTCCCAACGAAATGAACGGTTTTTCACAGTGCTAAAAATAAAATGTACTCGTATGTAAGTCACAACAATTACTACTTACCTATAGAATAAATTTGTATTGTTTATTTAGATGGATGAATAGGTTCAAGTTGTGAGAAAATGAGCAAATATAAGATGATAATTGGAGAAGTTGCAGAACAATAAATGGAAAATACATATTTATCTTGTCTTATATTTTCTTTGTACAACTGCATTCAAAGAAAATACAGGTTGCACCAGAACTCGCGCCCCAGAGAAAAATTTCATGTAAGATACCAGGAACATGAAAAAAAAAATTGACATTTATTTTTTGTCATTTGACATTTTTTATGTCTTTTTAATGATACTGATAATCTTGTATATTTTTATTTATAATTGTTTAGTAAAAGTACAAACATTTTGCTAATAAAAGCCACAAACAACATTAAACAAAGTTACAATTTAGGATACAGCATTCTTGTATCTTCTTCTAATGGCCTGTAAAAACTTGGAAAATTATTTTTCCAACAGGAATAAATAAAATCAAAGTGCAAAACTTAAACTCTCATAACTTTGAAATTTTAATAGATAAAAATTTTTTAACATTTTTTCCATGTTCCTGGTATCTTACCTTATATGGCATTTTTCTCTGTGGCGCGAGTTCTGGCGCACTCTGTATTTGCACACAGTGAACGGTTGTTTTACTTTTTAATAATTACATTTTGTTATATTATAAGAGTTTTGCTTGAATACAAAATTTAAAATTTATTAAGCGCTATTTTAGTATAATAAGAAGCCGTTTCGGTCGAGTTTTGGCGTCAGGTTTCTGCGGTCCATTCAGTGCAGGACCACGATGTGCATCATCAATTCCGTCTGGTTACGACTTTAATTTCCCCACACTGAATATTTCATTCAGCACTAGGTATTATCGGATCGATTCAACGTTAGTTACGTTATAAATCCATGCATCCAAGTCAAATATTAAGGTGTAACAAACCACAAACATGCGTAAATTGCAGTACGCGTAATGATTAATTGTGTGTTGTAGAGGAGCGGTTGATGCAATTAAGTCTCTTTGCAAAAACCAACCCTATGTAATTTTTTCTCGAAACCCATCGACTCAGCCAGATCTATTGTAATGATCTTGAATTGATGTAAATGAAGTATCCTCAGCAGGATAGTTGGAAAAGGGTCCGAACACGTGCAGATGAGCTGGTTCTAATTAATTAATCAACCAATTCAATTCATTAATTCAGTTCTAGAGCTCTTGCGAATTTAGGCAAATTCACACTGATGAATATTCACTCGAGATCTATTCTAACCCTTCGTTTTTTTTTTCAATGATTTATTTTTCGAAATTCCTGCTGCGTGTTAGACACAACAAAGAGGGTTATTTAAGACGAAGAATGTGGAGAAGTAAATAAGAGTTCGAGAGCGTGTCTTTGAGAGCAACAGGTGAGAAAAATTCCGAAGATTTCCTCGCGTTATAATTAAACTTTTTCCTGCCGCCGTTGCAGGAAAAACCTTTCAGAAACGCGTCAAGTGTCCTCTTTCTCACCCCCGTTCGTTCCGATCTAATACGTGTCAGCAGGAAAGTGTCCAGCTGTCGCGGAGATCTCGTCCCTGTCCTGCTACACTCCGTCACCTCCTGCTGATACCAACTGCTACAGACGTTAATTAATATATACTCGCAGGAAATGTAATTATTTCCTGCGAAACGTTTCCTGCCGTAATTATTTTACATGGTTGATTATGTGTCGCAGCTATTGTGTAATTTTAATGCTGTTTATTACGGGGGGTCCTGATTAAAGCGGAATATTCTGCCAGTGACAGAACGACGATAACTAGATGAAAAGGGAATGGTGGGATGGGGCCCACCCGACGGCCGCGATAAAAATTATTATGGGACGGTGTGTGATGGTAGATGATGCCAAAGTAAACACTGTAAAGAAGAAGAGAGCAGTCGGAGCGGTCTTTTGTGGATCGGTTTCAAAGGCATTGCCGACGGGATTATAACAGATTCTTAATTGCGTTTAAAAGGCGTAAAAATATTGGCTGCGTGCATGTTTCACACCCGACGTCGCGGCGCTATAAAAACATGCTTTATAGAGGGTTTTGGCCGACGAGTGGATGCGAGATGAGGCAATGAACCGGGGACAAGACCCACCACATGACAAAGAAAAAACTCATACAAAAATAAGATTTTACATAAAATTATATCAACTTATAGTAAACAAGTGATTAAGTTATTGGTATTTTTTTATAAGTTTGCACCTTAACTCAATTTAAAATTAAACAAGAATAAAATAGTATAATATGTTATTAAGAGTAAAAGTGATAGTTTATATGGCGAAGCTGAACATTTTTCATTCAGCTGAGCCATAAACTTACTTTTAGTTTGAATAATATACAGGGTCGCTAAAAAGTATGGATACAGTAAATATAATAAAAACTATTCAACAAAACTCGTTAAAATTTGGTATATGCTTAAATGTATTTAAATTACATCATCTCATATATTTACCAAACATCTATTGCCATTTGTTCTGGGGATACAAGGCTAACTTGATTTTTTTTAATGTCAAGAAATTTAATATTTTTTCTGAGTTCAGTGATGTAACACATGCAAACCTTATTAAAAAAAAATTATCGAACTAATTAAATTTTGAAAAATGTATTTTTTTTAGCCTTGGAAATGTTGTTTTATCTATCGTTAGCTCTTTGTCGCCTGAACTTTAACCAAAAAATAGATAAACTGTTTCCCAATTGCTGCTAAACCGTTCTGAGAATATTTAGCTATATCCATACTTTTTAGCGACCCTGTATACTATTTTATCCGCAAATGTATTCAAATCGAGAGTAAAGAGTAATACAATAATTAGAAAGTAAATGAACAAAATGAACAGGACGCTTTGAAAGTATTGAAACCATAACGACTCTTATAAACAATAAACAAAACGTGTTAGCTCTTCAGAAATTAGTGAAGCAGCTAAAGCAACAAAAAAGAAGTAACATTGCGATACATATCAATAACATCATTTTAAATGTAAAAACGCTTAGTCCCAAAAATAAAATTTTACTCCATGGCTGAAAACTAAAACTTGTGTTGTGACATTTAGTCATAAAAATGGTTACTTTTGAGATGTTTGCCGATAAAAATTTATATGTATTTATGTCAGTAGCCTAAAATTTTACTAGGTAGTACCATAAATAGTTTTTTTTTCTGAAAAAACTCAAGTTTTCACAACTTACATTTCACACGTTTTTGATTAGACGTATACTATGCAGTACGTATAAAGTTGAAAAAGTCCATTAGTGACTTTTAAATGGTAAAATTAAAAAAAAAATTGTATGGGACATTGATAGATACTAATCTAGTGCATCACCTAAAATTATTTTCAACCATACAGCATGTCCCAAAAATAGGATACGATACGATGTTCTTTTAAATGAAATATCGTATGTGTCTTGGCATTTTTGGATGTAGTCTTTTAAAACAATGTTTTTACGCTAAACTTTTATTAGTCGATTTGGCTTACTTTTAGAAATAAGACGATTTTTTGACGAAAAAAATATTTTAGTGTTTTGCATTTGTAAAGATTAATAAATTAAGAAGTTTGTTAAAAGTTAAATAAGGTTAAAAATTTAAATGGAACACCCTATTTTTTTAAATCTAATAGATTAATAAATTGTCTATCTGAAAAAATAAACTTTTAATGTCTAGAATTGATAAATGAAAAGCTATTTAACATTCAATATTAATTGTAGCAACAATGCCTATTAATATCTGAGCATTGTTGATAGGTACTATGGCAACCATAGTAATTCCACCACGGATCACTTATCCGTTGATTTATCCAGAGATTGTAAAAGTCGTTATAAATACTGAAATTCAAATTATTTTATTGTAAAAATAAAGAATAATGGATTCAGTTTAAAACACAAACGTGATTATTAAGTGATATTTCTTGTATCTCTTGTGCAACTGTGCACTTTTTGAATACTGAAACAATAATTATTTTTAGTAATTAGTAATTTTTTTTAATGATTAACGTTAAATATTTTTTTAGTTATTGATTGATGAAAAGTAAATAATTTTAGAAAAACAATTCAATAATTTT
This sequence comes from Tribolium madens, assembly GCF_015345945.1. Classification (NCBI taxonomy): domain Eukaryota; kingdom Metazoa; phylum Arthropoda; class Insecta; order Coleoptera; family Tenebrionidae; genus Tribolium; species Tribolium madens. Next base: position 5,198,621 of record NW_025400984.1, read on the forward strand.
TTAAATACAAAATCAATTAATAGGGTGTTCTATTAAATTTTTTTAAGTTATTGAACTTTTAACAAACACCTTCATTTTTTTATCTTTGCAAATGCAACACACTAAAAAAATGTTACAACCTTATACCTTGTACCTTCTTCTTTGCGGTTGTAAAAAAAAATTAGATGTCTTAAATTTTGTGTCATAAATTTTTAAAAACTGCCTGTTTTCGTCAAAAAACCGTCTTATTTTTAAAACTAAGCAACATCGACCAATACAAGTTTAGCTTAAAAACATTGTCATAAAAATCTACATCCAAGAACATTAAGAAACATATGGTGTTTCATTAAAAACACAAGTTTGTACAGTATCGTAACGTATTTTTAAGTTAAGTTTAAGTTTATAGTTGAAAATAATTTTATGCGATGGACTAGATTAGTATCTGTCAATGTCTTATATACAGGATGATTCAGCTTAAATGACCCATTAGACCCCTCTTGGCAGACAAGCTATAATACACAAAGGAATTATTCCTTGATTCATATTCGAAATTTGAAAATTGAATCGAAAAATATCGTTCTTTGATTCTCGACATTTTAAAAATTTAATTTTGAAAAAAGGAATAAGTGCATAATGTATTATGTGTTGTCTGCCAAGAGAGGTCAGGTGGGTCATTTAAGCTGAATCACCTTGTATATATATTTTTTTTATGTATATATTTTTTTAAATTTTACCACTGTATGTATTAAATTGTATTTTTTTGTTGAGCTGAATGCTGATGTGTGATATTATATTGTTTTGGCAATAATCGCGGGTTTCATCCCAACTTTAAAGTCGATCATCTCACGTAATATTAAAGCATCGTCATCACATCTCTGCAACATCAATCGGCCCCTTCTTCCTTCACACAACCCCCACAAACACCTAGTTATCAAGTCTGAATTTCCGGTAAACCCCTAAAGATTCCGGTCTCCCTCCCCGCTACTCACTTGTCTTCGATCTCGGTTCCCTGGGCCCATCCACCGTCACCTTGATCGCCTTATTGTAGGTGGCGACTTGTGGCGGACTGGTTGAAACCATGATGGTCAGCGTGAAACTCTTTCCTGTAACAAGCAGATAGGTAATAATCAGAAATCGAATTAGCCTCGTCGTAGGCGGTGGGGGCGGCGGTCCAAGCTAGTTAACACTTACACGATGCGGCGGAATGCCGGAGGTGGCGGCTTAAAAGCGGCTAACCGGGGACCTGACCGCGACCCGGGTTCGTACCAGCCGGTGGCGGCCGGCGGCGGCGGCGGCGGCGTTCGCGTGACGCTCTCACCGACTCCACTCCTGCGGTACACCCGCACTGTTAGATGCGGCACGCGAGCATCATCTCGTCATTTTTTTCACGGGGGGCGGCGAAAAATCGATGCGTTTAAAGCCGGCCGCTCGGCGGTGTGTTTGAGGTATCACACAAACCCTAATGGCCGGGTTAAACACATCAAGTAGTGTGCATTTTTCACCGAAAGCTCACCTACACACCTGCCGCAATTCTAGCGTGCGGCAAACCGGGGGCGGCCGACCGACGCCACCCGCAACATTTTTTAAGCCGGATTTACCGCCGACTCACTAAGCGGTCGACAAATACGAACATAAACACTGAATTTTTACCAAATAGATGATGAGAGGAACAAAGTTTTTCCAGGATTTAGATGTGTTGCAGAGTTATAAAATTATTTTCCAAATGGAACTAATTCTCATTAATTTAAACGTTTTATCAATCATTTATTGGAATTGTGGTCTTTGAAACTGTCAGATGCTTCATTAATATTTAGCGATCTGTATGTGAAACGTTGCGGGATTGAAAACATTTTACGAAATGCAAAATTTATATATTAAATTTATTAAAGTATTTCATAGTTGAATGGACAAATAGAACAGGAGCGAAATTCTCCACTTCCAAAACAAAAATTGTACAATTTTACAAACATAAGAAACTTAAAGCTGATATTACACTATATCTCAACAAAGAAAAGCTTAATCAAGCTAAAACCATTAAATTCCTAGGAGTCATCTTTGATCAAAAAATGAATTTTAAAGAACACATTGAAAATCTAAAAATTGAATGTACAAAACGATTAAATATGATGAAGATCCTCTCAAACAATTTATGGGGAGCTGACCAAAAAACACTACTTCTTTTCTATAAAACGGTTATCAGATCCAAAATAGATTATGCGTCCACTATTTACGCAAATACTACTAAGACAGTTCTTAAAAAGCTCAACCCTAAACATAATCTAGGCATCCGACTAGCATTAGGAACTCTAAGATCTGCACCGGTCAGCAACTTATACATGATCTCTGGGGAACCTACTCTAACTTTTAGGAGAGAACAACTTGAACTGTCATACCTTACTAATGTACTCAGTAATAAAGAGAACATTAATTATAAATCCCTTAGAAACAAAAACAATACCAACTTGTATAAAACCAACTCAAACATAAGAAAACCAATGAACATCCGAGCACAAAATTATTTAGACTCCTTAAACATCGATATAAATTGCATCAATAAACATTGTCCACATACTCACCCATATTGGACACACTCGCCTCCTTTAATAGATCTAAGCCTGCGAGAATACCCTAAAGAAGACACTAATCCAGCAATTTACCGAACCAACTTTCGCAATAAAGTTACTACAATATATAAAAACTTTACCTGTTACTACACTGATGCCTCTAAGAATGACACCGGGGTCGGCGCTGCTATCATAAATAACAACAAAAGGATACGAGTAAAATACTCTAACATGATAAGCATTTCTAAAGCCGAACTAAAAACTGTGAAACACACCCTCCAAAAAATCAAGGCTTCCCCCGAGCGAAAATTCTTAATCTGTACAGACTCACTAAGCTCAGTACTCACTATCCAACACTCCCAATATCCTAACAACCTTGCTTCTGAAGTCAGATCCCTTCTAAACGAATTAATACAACAACAACAAAAAGTCGTCTTAATGTGGATTCCATCCCACACTGGTATCGAAGGCAACGAAATAGCAGACCAAACAGCAGTCACAACTTCCCAATTAAGCCCAGACATTACAGACCTATATGTGGAAAAAGCTGACTTAAAACACTTTCTCAAAACAGAGACAAAAAAAATACGAAAATAAGGGACAACTACAAAAAAAACTGACTACATGCCTCCAAATATCTGAAAGTGAGAAAGATAAATTAAACCGCAGAGAAGAGGTCACAATAAACCGACTCCTAAGTGGACACACTCGATTAACCCACATGTACCTAATGGAAAAAAAGAACCCCCACAGTGCTGCCAAAAAAAATTAGACGTCACCCACTTATTCCAGTGTCCAAAAACTGCGCAACACCGCATAGATGCTGGACTAACACACCCACCGTACACAAACGCAAGACACATAATTAATTACCTTAAAAGTGTTAAACTATTAGATAAATTGTAAAATGAAATAAACAACCACTGTATTATGCGCTAATGACCGATGTAGTCGATGCGCTAAAATTAAAAAAAAAATGTATTTCGATTGGTAATAAACTAGTAAATATTAATTTATTTTTGAACAATATAAAATTTTATAAACATATTTATTTTAAACTTTAACGAATTTATAAAACATTCCAATTTAAATTTATATCTATTTTGTTTTTCTTTGTTTAAAAAATATAAAAACCCAAACATTTCACTTTCAACTTTCAAAATTTAAACTTAATAACGAATATTCCTAAGTGAATTTAAAATTAAGAATAGCGTAATTTTAACACAGCACATACAAATTAGTAATATGTTTCATTGCATTCAACGTAGAGTGATTTTATATAAATAAATAACAACAGAAAATGATGATAAAAAACTAATTCAGATTAAGGGCCAGTTTCAAAATCAAATTAAAGGAACTTTAATAAATCAAATAATTACATATTTTTAAATATAAATAAAAATCCAAAAATAGGAAAAACAAATGTGTCAACAGTCAACACAATTAAAAAAAAAACATTTTTTTGATGGTCTAATAGAGGTAGGATAAAGTTTCACATAGGCGGAATTTGGTTCTTTGAATAGCCATATTGTCATTTTAGAGTCATATAAAATATATTTCATTGAAGAATTAAAGCAGCTTTTTTTACAAGACTCTATGTGTCGCTAAAAGTTACAATGGTAATTTTAACTTGGTTAAAAACAAAAAAATGTTATTAGTCGCCAATGAGTTAACTTAGGATTTAATTTGCATTTATTTTATTACTTAGTGCTTAGAAAACTTTTTCATTAGTAACACTTGTTAAATAATATAGTTTACATCCTTTTAGTTGAAAATGCAACATTTTTTCATGGCCAACTGCGAACAAAAATTAAAAGATATTTTTTTGCTAAAAATGTATTATAATAATCTGTTACAAACATATATTTAGATAAAAAAAAAAAAAGTTTTTTAAAAATGACATAGTCAATTATGATTCCCATTTTAAAAAATACAAGTTTATCTTATTACGGCTAAACAAGTACTGAAAAAAATAGTTAACTACATTATTAAATTCTTCGTAAAAAAAGTGCCTTAATAACGAAGATATGAATTTTTCTAGATTTAGTAAAATCTCAACTTTTGTCTGTAAGTCGAAAACAAAAGACGATAGCGGGATGCGGTTTAAACTAATATTATTTTCTCAAAAAATGAGAATGTATCACTCATTTTTGGGTAAACCTCTTAGTTTTGGGCATCTAAAATGCAACACCCTGTACATACTTATTAGTCTTATTACATAAGTAGCTATTTATATTAAGTAAAATATAAGAGTGTCTCATTTTTTGGAAAGATGTTAAAATCTGCACTCCTCGTCAAAAACAACGCAACATTTTAAAATTTCTTAACTATATGAGATTTATTTATTGATTGAGTTCACAAAAGAATTAAAAGCATTTTGTCACTCGGTTGTTTGCAATACTGCAACCGGATATGGCTTTAGTTTACAAACAATTGATGTAACAAGATTGTTGGCTGTAACTGCACTTAATTTGAATGCAATTTGATGTGTAAAATGAAGCTGTCAAATGGAAATAACCAAAAGTACCTAGTATTAATTTCAAAATTCATTATTTTTAATCACTTTGTATAAAACTCAGAATTCTGTTGAAAAAGGGACTTGCTATTAGTTTTCAATAACTGTTCGAGAAATTAGTTGAAAAACACAAATGGGTTCTATTTTTTTACAATTATGAAAATAGGATACAATCTCAGGTTTGCACTAAGAAATTGTATTCTAATGTTAAATAAAAAACAATATGACTATGGCAAATATGTCTCACACATAAAAAACAATTTTTTTTTTAATTTGGTAATTTTAAAAAATTGCATACTGCTTTATCTGTAAATTTATTATTTATTTTATTAGGTAAATCAGAAAGATTCATAACAGAAAAAATAAGTTTGTCTCAAATAATTTGTGGCCCTATAAACCCAGCAGAAAATTTTTGCCATACGATTTGTTTGACCATCAATAAGTAAACAGTGAACACTATACATAGATGCCAGCTTTGTACCTAAATTTATTTACATATTTTAAAAAAATAATATTTTTTTGTATTATTCATAATTCAAGAAATAGATGATTTGAGATTAACTTTTCATAATAATCCGATAGCATTTGTCTGAGCCGTCAAACCGTTCCAGGTGAGAATCGCTAATCCGGTATTATCAGCTGATTATTTGAATCCAGCATGTTTCTCGTTAATTACTTCTCAGCGTCTCGAGATTGTGCGAACGAATATCTAGATATCCTCCCTCTGGTTTAGTCAATGATTAATGTAACGGTGTTAAGAGAACGTCGTCCCGTGTGATGGGCTCTCTTCTGTCTTCTCTCTCGTATATCGATTCGTTTTGCGGAATTAAGCCGATCTAATCATCGGCGAGAGCATTAAAATTGATAACAACACAAAGTGCATTAGTAAAACCAGATTAAACAAAAAGCTTCTAAAAAAGGAGCTTCTGGCCGACAACGATCAAAATAAATATTGGAGAGAAACACACACAAAGCCGGCCAGTAATCCGGTCGACCAACAAGCGAGCGTAGTTCATTTCACCATGTAAAACGCAATCGATTATGTACACTTTTGGATTTATTCGTCGGCTGGTTTAATGAGTTTCGCGGTGCTTGCTACTGAACACAGGGGCGGAGATACGGACTCGGACACCCCGCAGACCGGCCCAGACAACACCATAATGACTATCCGCACGACATTCGCACCCTTTCACCTTTATAACCCACAAAGTTAACAAAAATAAAACTACTAGGTACTTTGTTTGCCCCTAAACTACAAAAAATTAAATCCAAAAAAATTAAATCAAAAAGGGTAAAAGCTTCAAACAATTGTATGTAAAAAGGATAATTTTAAAACCGATTTACTGTGGTTTTGAAATTACGCTAGCAACATTGAATAAAATAGAGACCTAAAATATGAGAAGACTAAATACATATCTCGGTATTTTATTCAACATTGCAAAATTAATTTCAAGACCACAAGCCATTTTACTCAAAAATTTAATAAGTGACATGCCTCCAAATTTGCAAAATTGTAAAGTAATCATACTGATTTTGCATATAAAGTTACAAATTAAAAGAAATTGTAACGACGTTTCGATTTATTAATAAATCTTCTTTAGGTGCATCTACTGTCTTCTTATAAATACAGGCTGCTCATTTTACTTTGTGTAAAGTATTATAACTATTTTAAATCGAATAATCATAGTCGGTGCTTGACTATTGACATTGAAAACTTCAAAAAAAATTAAATTCAAAACTCAAATGTATACATCTTCTCACTTCAATTAATTGCTCATAATCTTCCGAAAAACACGATTTAATGGAATTTTTTTTCTGGGTATCTTATACCATAAGGCGAACTGCGGCATTCTCACGAATTAATTATAACTGAAATTGATTTTGCAATAAAAACTGACAAAATTCCACGATCTAAACAGCAGCTGTCTATTCGTTTATTAAAAAAATGACATTTTAAACACAAAGCCCGTCACATTCTTAAGCCAATAAAATCCGTTACCTTGTGTGTATCGTTGAATGTTCTATTTGCTCCTCACTTGTAAATAACTATTATAAACAGTACAAAAAAGGTTCTGACGTTTGAACAAAATATTTCAATATTTGAAAAATTCGTACAGTTAAGGACACGAAATTTTGGACAGGACTGTCAATTTACTGACATCATTTCCAAAATGGGCATTGTTTATTATCTTTATTTTAGGTGTGGTCACAGAGCGATTGTCATTCTGACAGTTCTTTAATGTAATTTGAGATATAAATTAAATTATTTGACTTTTAAATATGTTATGACAATAAAGAATGGTTTAGACTACAAATTTTTCTATTTACACAAAGATGTCTGTCAGAAATTTTGTTCCTTTAGACGTATATTGTCGTATCAACAAGAAATTACTGCCTAGAATTTAGAGATATTTGTGAATAGGTTGGCATAAATTTGGTTAGGTTGGTTTTTGGTGACACACAAAAGATATTGTAACCAGTGTCAAAATTTAGGCTGAATCACCTGTCAGCTTGTATGGATAATTTAATAGATAGTTGACAGCAGGTTGACAGAAAACGTCAAGGGGTAACTAACTTTATGCTTTCAAAATTACTTCTGAAAATTCTAGTTACAATCAACATGAAAATAGTATATTAAAATACAAGTTGCAGAAGGTATCTATTCAAGCACAAATTTGAAATGAATGCTTGAAGAACCTTCTGCAACAAGTGCTTTATACTATTTTATTCTATTTTGCCGCTTTATATCATTTCATAAATTAAAAAACAAAAATTTTAATTTTTTTTCTAGAGAATTTTGCTTTGGTTGGCCACATTTGAAATTAAATAGTGAAGAAAGTCCGTCACTAAAATTAAATTGACGCCGACTTATTAAAGCACTTAAATGACGTCACTTGAGTGCTGGAATAGTCTTATCCTAAACGCAAAATAGAAAAACGTAATTTTTCTAAAAGTTCAAATTCTGGGTGGTAATTTCTTGTTGACAAATCCCATAATCTGGCTAGCCAGTTATGAGACATTTTCAAGATGAATGCATTGACTTTATAAATTGACATTAACTTGTGAAACACAAATAAAAACGATTTTTTTTTGTATTCAAAAAGAAATTATTAGATTCTGAAAAAAAATTAAAAACATATTAATGAAACGATTAATAATATATGTATTCATTCACTTATGTCGTTATAATCTGGAGACTTGAACGCTGGAGCAAAGAAAATTCTCTTAGACGGTTTCGTCTCCGTCGGTGAAAAGTCGTGCGCGCATGCCGAAAAATGGGAAAACCCGCCTCGCGGAAAACCGACTTGTCGCGGAAAAGTGTCAACAGATTATAAAAGTTAATCCGGCGTAAAATGAGCTGTTTGTCTGACGGCACCCTTTTCATTTTCTCGTCACGAAATTAAACCGACAACGCGACTGGATACGATTTCGTTTAAAAATAAAGTTTGAGCTGGGATTATAGAGGGCACAAAACGGACGTTTTTCCGTTATGTTGACACAAACCGGGAGAGTTGACCTAAACGCGAGATTTGTCAATAGGGTTAACCCGAAGGTATTATCGACCCAATTATCTACAAAACAACTCAACTTGTGCCGTTAATGTTAGATAGAGAAGAAGACGGTTGCGACCCCGATCAGAATTGTAAAATTCAAATTGATCCTGAAAATTTAAAAAGGGAGAGCAAAAAACACCGGCATTTGAAGACCTGTTGCTGTATCTCACATTAAAACGTGCTATTTCAACTGTTTTTTTTTATTTTACATAATAGCGAATGCCTAAATGATATTGACAAAAATTTTTACTCTACTTATAAATACGATGTCACAAGAAAAAAAATATTTTGTTTTTCTGAAATGTATAGTTTCTCATTATTTCCGAAATTATTGTTTTTAAAAAAGACATTTTGATTTTAGAAACCTGAAGATGTCAACGAATATTTTTTATTGTGTGTCTACAATATTGCTTCTAAGACACACTCATTTATTGTCCTTTAAGAAATAAATAATTATATTATTAGGAACCGTATGATTTGTTTGTAAGACGAATTCAACCTCAAAATTATAAAAAGTCTTTGTTTCAAACTTATGATTAAATCAATGAAAATGTACAAATTGAAGTTAAATTTTATATTTTAATTTTTTTCTTTAAATTTAAGTTTAAGTTTAAGTTTAAGTTATTCTTGACAATAATTTTTTCAAAAAGGTTATATTGTAAATGTTGATATTTAAATCTATTTGTTACTCTTTATTATTACATTCCAGCGACGTATTTTTCTATAAAAAAAATTAATTTTCGAGGAAAATTGTATGACTCTATCGAAGAACTAAACTGAATTTAGTATTTAATATGATTACCATAGCAATATAAAAAATTTCCAGAATTTTTTTGACTCATTAGCTAAAGTAATAATACAATAATTGCCAATTGACTGTTTACAAACATTTTTCCAGCAAGTAAATAAATAAATAAAACAAATATATATGTAAATTACTAGGTATAGGTAGCTATACTCTTTTTTATATTAATGTGCATCAAGTAGGTTGTAGAAGTCTAAATGAATCTTTAATTTAAAGTCCGATTTACACAAAAAGTGTCATTAATGTCATTCAAAACAAATTTAATCACATCAATATTGCCAAAAATCTTTATGTTTGCTATCCTATGTTGATTACGTTGTTAAGTTTAACTATTTTTTGCTATATGGGATACACATTTATTTGAAAAAATAATTTTTAGAGAAGATTGAGTTTAGGATTGTTTGAATTTTCGCATGGTTGCCACCTTAAAATGAACCTTTTCAACGACTACTTCGAAGCACATTAATATGAAAACGAGTATGCAATAATTCATAAAAAGACTGTTCAAAAAGTAAAGTTAAATGTGTACATTTAAAAAAAAATGACAAAGATGTCATACGAAAAATTTTAATATAAAGAATATTGTTTAATATAAAATATATTTTCCCTTATAATATCCCAAGTGCATTGATTGTTTCCCGAAATTTTTTCGTGTGATTGTCGAAAACGTCATTAATAAGCCCGAATGGAACCAATTACGAGAAAAAATGTCCGGATTCGAGAGGCATTCGGGTGAAAATTGCATGACATCACGAATTCAAGTAAGTACGTCTTAGTTTTTGATGTTTAAAATAAAGTTTTACTAAATATTTGAGCTTAGTTTTCGTGTTAAAATATTTTAGCTAATGAGTCAAAAAAAATTCGCCAAATTTTTGTGTTGCTATGGTAATCATATTAAAAACTCAATTCAGATTGGTTAGAGTAATGCAATTTTCAGTATGAATAAAATGTTTTATTTATTTAAAATTATAAACAAAGGTCTAAATCCTGATTTATTGAGTAAAAATGCAGGAACTATTTAACTCATTTATAAGCGGCTCCCCATGGATTGCTGTTGCAATATGCAGTATTGATCAAACAGAAAATTGCTTATGATTTATTACCGGTACTTATTGCAACTTGAAATTAGTATTAATAATTGAATGATATGAGATCAAACATCAGTAATTGAAAATAAAAATGTGCGAGTGCAAATAAGAGAAAAACATTAATTTAAAATTCCACATGATATTTTAGATTGGCGTCTATTTTAAAAACTAAAAATAAAAGTGCATTTTTGTGAAAAGGAAAACGTTTGGCTTGTTTTTCCATGGCAAAAATAATTCAAATTCCGCAACAAAGCCATTTCGGAAGAGTGTTATGCTTAAATGGGTTACTTCGGCAACAACGGCTATAAGCCATTACCAGATTAAACAGGCAGGTTTTTATGTCAGTCTGAATTGAATTGTGGCTTGTTTAAAAATGTGTAGTGGTTTTTTCATCCGCATTTTTCCATCGGTTGGGGTTGAAAATTAGCGACGGCACCTCCTAACCGACTCACCTCTTCCGCTCCTTCCGACGAACCTGAGATCGTTAAACTTGGCCACTTGGTTCTTCATAACCGCCGTGGAGTTCCTCAATTCGGCACAATAGTTCTCGTCGTTGCCCGCCCTGACGGTGACGACAGTGCCGTCGCCAACGTCCCCAAGAGCCACCACTTTGAACGCCACCGGCAGCGTCTTGTTGGACCTCCAATGGGGCGGGAGCACCGTGCACACAAACAGAGGACTGCCGGTGCGGATCAGCTCCCCCGGGTGCTCTGAGAGGAAGTCGTTGAGGGTCCGCTCGGCGAGGATGTCCGACGTCATCTTAGTGTAGGTGTCGTTGATGACGCTGGAGCCTTCCGGCGAGGCCGCCGTCCCCGTCGCCGTCTGCGAGTTGGCCGTCAAGTGCATCGTGGGATTCCACTCGCCGAACATCAAGTCTCCAGAGGGGCCCCCATGGTCAAAAAAAGGCGCCGCGTGACACGCATCCGTCGGTTGCTAAGCAACACATGACGTAATGTCAACACTTTTTCTGAATGAAAACTTGGTGGGGTGGAAAAATGGGGCGCACTTTTACATGCCGCGGCGTCGGGACACCGTGTGGAACGCGTCGCGGGCGTCGTACAACTGCGGGGTTACCACACACGGAGCGGCACGCACGCACCACACACGAGGAGGCGGCCGACGCGACTACCACCTCGGAGGAACCACCAAGAGGAATTCTTCCAGAGGAGGCTCCGAGACGCCGAACCGCTTCATCTGTTTCGTTCTATCACGAATTTGACCAAACTAAAGGCTTTAACAGTGTGTTGTTGATTAACTACCGAAAACACATGCGAGGACCTACGTCCTCGTCGGCTCCTCCACCAGACCCACCGAAGAACAAAGACAGCCAACCGGAGACACGTCGCGGTTTGCGTCCAAAAGCAGTAGCACTCTTGCGCTTGATAACCCTTTGGTTATCAGGGGAGGACGACAGAGACACCACCATCTGCTCTCTTTGCGTCAGAAAAGGACGACTGAATTCCAGATTAAAACAGAAGCTAACATAAAGGGGTACGTGCTAGAAGAGGATGAATGAACAGAGATTCCAATGTGTAGGAGAAAGAGGATCGTGTTTGCGGTCAAATTGGGCAGGGCTTGGCGGTAATAAAGGAGCGAAGTATATAAATTGGCGTAGGAGTGACAAGAACGCGGTTTATCAGCATGTTGGCGAAGGCGGCGCAGGCGTCACATATGCTGGAACGAGATGGGCGCCAAAAGCGCCGCGACGGGGGCTGTGTTATTGCCACCGCCGCGATTGTCATGTGTTTTGTCTTCGGTGGCGGCTAACCGGAGCACGCCGACATCCACACAGAGCTCCCGGATCAACACGGCGACGAGGTTCACACCGACCGCACAGTTTACGTGCTGTGTGTGGAACGGTGATAACAACGATATGCCAAAGATGAGAGTGGACGAAAAATTAAGGGTAGCTAATGTGCACGTGGTTTATTTTTCTAAAAAAAAAATTACTCAAAAGAGTGTTACCAAAAATGTTTTACATTCCACAATACGCCTGTTTTTTTATAATGTGGTTGAAACTATTGTTCTGGAGTTTATTGTTTATTTAATACTATTGAAATAAACACAATAACAGAATCTATTCAATTTAAATTTATAAATGAATAATTTTAGATAAAATGCATACATACGAATCTACGTTACAAAATGACCAATCATTCATTTAATATTAAAATCTTTTGAAATTATGGGAGATTGGTTTACGCATTTTTTTAAATAAATAATTATACGCAGCATAAATTTAAAATTACAAAAATGCAAAAAAAATATTGAGAAAGTATGAAAAGTGACAAAAAATATTTATGTTTTAAAATTGTAACGGTATGCATGGTGGTTCAAGAAAGTCACATTTATATGTTAATAAAAAAATCGTATTAGCGATGACAAATGGGCAACACTTCACAGCACCTTTTGAACCACCTTATCTAAAAATCTAGAATCCATCATAACAACAAATTTGTAATGTTTCGTTGTCGATCTTACCTCTACAGAAAATGCTAAGATTTGTCACTTTTCTTTACGTCTTATTACGTTGATAATTTTATTTCTTTTCATTGATTATGATTAATAACAGTACATTCAACTAAGTCAAAAGTTCCTATTACAAAGAATTCTTTGAGTATTTTTTCACGAGACATAGCTCTTCTAAAGTTAGATCTTTGGATTGAATTTTTGTCCGTTCAGATCATGTATTCTTAAATTTAGTTAGCAGAAACGGCAGCACTTGCAATATTAAATATATACCTGTTAAAAAAAACACCAATTTTTGTCTTATTGTGTTTAAACTAAAACATTGAACAATAAATTAAATCCGACAATAGCGAAAACAGAAAAACTAAGGTGTCTACATAAGAAGATGGAAATTGTCAGTTGTTTTTTTGTAAAAAACAGCTTGAAAAAAAATCTGCATTTTATTTTTACGCTTAGCTGAAAGTATTCTATCACCATTGGAGGGTTGGTCTGACACTTTTAAATAACCCTGTATGAACAATAAGAGATTAACGTTAACCATTTTAAACGTAACAAAAGCCGACGTAGATGAAACCATCACCATTCTTTTCTTGTAACCCTTATTTTCAAATGCGTTTTTTTTTGGAATCTAATGGGTTTTAGAACTTAGTGTGTTACTAGTGCAGGCTATCAGACCACAGGTCCTGGTAAAATTTCAAATTGGAATAATTAGACCCTCATCGTTTTTGGACTCTTGGATTCTTCAATTGTTTTGCTTATTTCAAATTACTATAGTAAAACTTCCAAAAGTAGTAGAAGCTAGATAAAAAAATAATATCAAATAGCATCTTTAAAGAGCTTTTCTACTTTGCGCTCGTAATAAGGCCAGTACAAATGAACAAAACCAGTGCTATAAAAATTATTTTAGAACGAGGAAAATTTAGTCTTATAATGTTGGCCGTATTTCTAGAGGCGTACATTGCAAACGCCTTCGACAACGTTGGAATTAATTTTTACGAATAAAATAATGACGTCACAAATTAATTTAAAACTGCCGCAAAATTCTCTACATTCCAAATTTTTTTTGTTTAAAAAAGTGTAAAGTAGAAAAAATACTGTATTATATCTCGTTTATAAAGCATTTTCTCGCACTTACCGCTTTATGACACTCCTCGCTGCGCTTGTCGTGTCCTAAACCCGTGCGTGCGACAAAATGCTTCTTATAAAATTTGTATCATAATATACTATTATTATCAATCTTAAAAAAGTTAGTAACAGTTTTGTTTGTACTTATTGTGGTATAAAAACCTCTCGATTGATGATATGGTCCTCTTTAATTATCCTGTATACTACTACCTACGACTCAATTAAAATTTCTGATGAAAGTAGCCTGTAATTCTAAAATTTAGTTCTTAACACTGAAAAAATTAAAGTAGAAAATATGAAATTTGATGACGGCTTACATCCTAGGTTTTTCTATATGTATTCTACAACGTTATCAACTTTATTTGAAAGTTACATCACTCGAATCTCAATTAACACAAATTTAATTCTAGACATTGTACAGTGCGATCAAAAAGTCTTTCTATCCAGTAGACGTCCTAGTTGAGGACGTATGTTGCATGACAGTTCGTATGTTATCTAGATGTCAAAAAAATATTTTATGAAAATTAAAACATTGAGCTAATTAAATTTAATTATTCTATGAAACGTCTCAAAATATCCTAAAATAAGATTTTTTTTGGTGTTTATTCATAAAAATCGTTCACCACGGTTTCCTGTCATAATTTACATAAAAATTATTTTGACATTTCTTATTTGTCATTGTGACATTTTATCTTCCACAGACATACGTTTTAAATTTCTACGCTTGCTTGATAGATAGACTTTTTGATCTCACTGTAGAATCGTAGTATGTTTGAAAACTAAATAATAGTATATTATTCACGAGCATACAGGCTGCGCCAGAACTCGTGCCTCAGAAAAAAATACCATGTAAGGTAAGATGCCAGGAACATAGAAAAAATGTTAAAAAAATTCTATCCATCAAACTTTCAAAGTTATGAGAGTTTAGAATTTGCACTTTGACTCTATTTATTTCTTTTGGAAAAATAATTTTCCAAGTTTTTTTTGCTATAGGCTATTAAAAGAGGAAACAAGGAAACTGTATCCTACACTGTAACTGTTCAATATTATTTGTGGCTTTTATTGGCAAAATTTTTGTACCTTTACTAAATAATTGTAAAAAAAACATATACAAGATCATCAGTATCATTAAATAGACATAAAAACTTTATTTATTTCTGTTGGAAAAATAATAATTAAATAATAATAGTTTTTTTGCTACAAACTATTAGAAGAGGAAACAAGGAAGCTGTGTCCTAAATTGTAACTCTGTTTGATGTTATTTGTGGCTTTTATTGGCAATTTTTTTGAACATT
Source organism: Tribolium madens (assembly GCF_015345945.1). Classification (NCBI taxonomy): domain Eukaryota; kingdom Metazoa; phylum Arthropoda; class Insecta; order Coleoptera; family Tenebrionidae; genus Tribolium; species Tribolium madens. The sequence goes on from NW_025400984.1 coordinate 5,214,015, forward strand.
TCCTAAATAATTATAAAAAACGTAAACAAGATCATGAATATCATTAAATAAACATAAAATACATGTCAAATTTTTTTACAGAGAATTTTTTAAACATTTTTTCCATGTTCCTGGTATTTTCTCGTACTTGAAATTTTTCTCTGACATATCCTGTATAATGACGGCTGTTATTCATTCAGGAAAGTGAAGTTTAAAAACGAGTCGTAGACGAGTTTTTTAATCACTTGAGTAAATAATAGTCATTATATGCGAGTAAAATATTATTTTATGCTGAACGACTATGAAATATTTTCAATTGTTAGTATTGACAAAGTTGACGTTTTAGGTTAATTAATAAAAATGTCAAATTACGTTCAAACAGAGTAAAGTCGTGGAATATGAATTTATATTTTACGAGTGTAATAATCGTACTACATTTATTACCGTTTTCTTTATATTTTTAAGGTCAAAACTCAAATTAGTTCTCGGTCGCCAAACAATAGTTGCATGAGTTAATCTCGTATCAAAGTTCGCACTCGCAGGTCGCTCCACTAAACTTGCTCTTAATTTTGACAGTGAAAATTGAGTGTCAAATCAACCCAAGTTTAATTATCTCGAAACGTAGATTATTTGTAAAAGTTCATGTTAACCGCCCCTTGGCAACAAATCAAATCTGTAAAATACACATAACCTGCAACCCTTGCAATATTAAAGTGTTGCTGAAGTTCCGGACGACCCCTATGCAAATAACACGAATGACGTATGTGCAATTACTGTAGATGTACGACATTCCGCGGCCCACGTCGTATATTAATTCTAAGACCCCGATCGTGCTGACCCCAACCAGCCCTCGCTTTCTCCAACCCCTTCGTTACAATGCAAAGTATTATCTCCAACTGGCCATCTCTACACTGCACAATCCCATTCTGATATTAAGCAAAAAATCATAATTTTCATTCGGAAAAATTAATAGTGAGGTTGTGACGAGGGGTTTGAGTTTGATGAAGGCCATTCCTGCGAAATTTCAAACAGTGTTCCTCACAGAAATTCCTCTAACAAGGTCCGTTTTCGTTAACAGTGTACTTTTCAACCCTTGCTTCATATATTCACCCCTTGGACAGTGGCCGGTTAAATCCACCCTTTACTTTATGTCCGAACCCTTATTGCGACGTTGCGAAAACACCGTCGGGATTTTATTACAAACATAATTTAAGCAGAGATTTTATAATTTGCTGTTAGGTAAATTAACCCGTCCAGAATGGATTCCACGAGATGCCCTTTTGTAAATATTTAATTTTGGCAAGTCGTGTCATCCGAGACAGGACATTTTCAACACACAAACGATGTGTTTAATTCAAATAAATTAAGCGATTTTTTTCCGAATTTTTAATCGTCTACTTGGGTGTTGTCCGCTCTTTTGAAATTGTGGCCGTAAGCATCTCCCGTTTTACCCTAGTAATTAAACTAACAACCGCTAGGGTGGACATGCTGCACAAAAATGCAGCTTTAAAGTCTTATTCAGACTTGATTTAAGATCGGATTTGGCCTGACCGGACTCGGACTTAAAGAACGGATAATGCGGATCGTTTCCGAAATCGCAGATGTTGGCCGACGATTAAGAATTTTTTATTTTGCATGAATCGTGACTTGAAAATTTACAAAGACAGACAAATAAATAGTTGGGAAATTGTGGACTGCGGGGGTGGATGTCAACGGTGAAATGTCACGAGATTAGGTCGTTTAGTGTCTTTCTTGGGTTGACACTTTATTGTCCATAATTTTTGGCAAAGTTAAGCCGAATGTCTTCTTTGGGGGAATCGAGCAAATAGGTATTTGAACGAGCTTACAAATTTAAATAAAATTGTAGTTTTTGGTGTAAACATTTATTTAAAATGGTACAGTTAGCAAACATACAAGGTGATTTTAAAATGCATTTAAATACAGTAAAAGATTCTAAGAGTATCAACACATAAAAAGCTGCGATTAATAGTTCCAGAATTATTGGTAAATATTCATTTCGGGTGTCCAGAATCGATTAAAACATCGAAACAATACTAAATAAAAGCCTAAAAACATCAAAAAGTACATAAAAAAAATGTAAAAAATCCGCACAACTTTATGTCGAAAAATATATAATTTTCTAGACGCAAAATCACGCGCCAAATACGATGCGACCAGTTAAAATACTCAACGACGAGTAGTTTCCAAGGTATTGACCTATTTGATCGTTTTCGGCAGCCATTTGATGATTTTCGGAAAACAGACATTGAAGGCGACGGTATGTTGTACTCTATCTGTAATTTTGATCTAAAATGTGATTATATTTAAGTAATTATAAAATATTTTATACTTATTTAGAAATGTTGATAAAATGGAAACGACTCTCTAGCAGAATTTATAATTGCTATCGAGTCTAAGTTTTTGCTGTTTGATAGGTAATATTGTGGGATTTAAAAGAATACATTTTATTTTTTTTAGTTTTTTTATTAAACTTATACGTAGTTTTTGAGTATAATGAGTATAAAGTATTGGACAACTGGGGTTTTACCTTTTTTCAAGCGGTGTGCCATAAAAAGGTGAATAAATAGTATGGAAGCGTTTTTTTTAATCATGTGCTTTTAGAAGACAATGATTAATAAAAATTAAATTTCTATAAAAAACGTGATGTGATAAATGTGTAAATGTCTTTGAGAATTAGATTTTGTTTTGTTTTTGAGAGCAGCGTTGTTTTTTGTCATAATGACAACTTATATGTACCTACATATAGAGGTGCTTTAAAACTCACGCTTTAGAGGAAAACACTATGTAAGATAAGATATGTTCCAGGAACATGGAAAAAATGTTTAAAAAATGTTATCTTGCAAAAAATTTATTTTTGACATTTGTTATTTTTTATGTGTATTTAATGTTACCGATAATCATATACAGGATGCGCCAGAACTCGCGCCCCAGAGAATTTTTTTAAGTAAGGTAAGATACCAGGAACATGAAAAAAATGCTTTAAAAATTCTATCTGTCAAAAAATTTTGACATTTATTTTTTGACATTTGACATTTTTTTATGTCTATTTAATGATACTGATGATCTTGTATATGTTTTTTTTACAATTATTTAGTAAAGGTACAAAAATTTTGCCAATAAAAGCCACAAATAATATTGAACAGTTACAGTCTAGGATACAGTTTCCTTGTTTCCTCTTTTAATAGCCTATAGCAAAAAAAACTTGGAAAATTATTTTTCCAAAAGAAATAAATAGAGTCAAAGTGCAAACTTTAAACTCTCATAACTTCGAAATTTTTATACATATTTTTTTTTAACATGTTCCTGGTATCTTACCTTATATGGCATTTTTCTCTGGGACGCGAGTTCTGGCGCACCCTGTATAGGTACACTATATTCCCGGATTGAGTTTACAAGAGGAAAAAAAATTTTGTCTTTGATTTTACGCCAAAACTGCAAAGAAAAAATATTTTTCTCTACTTAAAACTTCTGATTCAGTGAGAAGAAAAGTTAATTTTTCTCTTAATTTTCTCTGCTTTTTATGTCCTATCTCATTGGCGGTCTAAAATCAAGAGAAAAATAAACTTTTCTTTCTACTGAGTTATAATAATAAAGTTTTATTACAGATTTGCTCGTTTCTGGTAAAGCAAAAAATGGTTCTTTTGCAGTTTTGGCGTAAAATGAAAGATAAATTTTTTTTTCTCTTGTAAACCCAATCCGGGGACACACTGACTGTTTTTTTCATAACTATTTAGAAAACGTACAATAATTTTGTCAATAAAAGCCACACAATAACGTTAGACATAGTTACAAATCAGAATTCAACTTCTATGTTTCCTGCTCTTCTAATAGTCTGCCGCAAAAGAACATTTAAAATTATTTTTCCAACAGAAACAAATAGGGCCAAAGTGCAAAATTTAAATCACCATAATTTTGAAAGTTTTATAGACATTTTTTTTAACATTAATTCCATGTTCCTGGTAACTTATCTTACTTGGCATTTTTCTCTAGAGCGCGATTTCTAAAACATCCTGTATAGGCTTCGTAGACTGTGTGAGCCCACAAGTGTCTCATGGGTTAGATTTAAGTCAATGATTGATTAAATATAGGTTATTTGCCAATATGACATTTCTGGCAAATCTATCCAACTTACATTGATTTATAATTTAAAAAAAAAATAGATTTAATTAAAAAAAAAATTCAGAAGTACCCTTTTTGTGAATAACACTGTTTTATAAATATTATACTTAGTATTAACAAAATAAACAAATTATATAACAATTTTTTTAACATTTATATGTTTACCTAAAATATTACAAAAATACTTTTTTTAAATATTCAACAATTAAAAAAAAGGTGCTTAATAAAAAAAATGCAAACTTTGAACAAAACCTTCACACAAATGTGAATTAAGATCTTTTACAAGGGTCAATAAAGCAAAACACAGCAATTCGTTAAAACCCAATTTGTCAGGGGTTCAACAGGCGGCAAAGCAAACTTAAGCTAAAAATGACACATTTCACAACTAAAATAAATGGCCCATGAGGCTCCGCACAATTTATCAAAAGTCGGCTAATTTTCCAGTCGTACCAACCCCACTAATCATTAAATCGAAAACGAAACTATCACAATCCCGCCATCTGTTTCAGTTGAGCGAGTCGGAAGCATCACCTTAGAAGTATCACCCTCGACCACCCATCGAAATACCGGAAGTTCCGTGCAAAGTGTAAACGGAACTCGGCATGCTTCGTACTCGCGTTACAAAATAATCAACGCAGGGTGGCCAACATAAAACGATGATTAATGGTCAGTGTGGGCGTGATTTATACTTGACCTGGAATTTATTTATTTTGTTTGATTTCGGGTATCGGCAGATGGTCGATGATAACAATTCCAGGGCCGGATAGGCCCGATCTTGTCTAAACAGAAGGCACGTGTTAAAAATTAACACGTATGTGTCACGTTCCGGTATATTATTCAACGCGAAGTAGGCTGTGCAAACTAGTTTGTCCCTTGGACAGATGTCCATGCGACAATAATGACGACACGTGCTTTATACGAGCGCATTGATTAAATTCGATTAATGTAGAGGTTTCAGCGCGCCGCTGAAATGCGCCTGAAAAGACGCCACCAGAAAAATTCAGTCGATACGTAAACCTGAAAGCATGCATGGCATGTGTGTCTTGTTGCGCTGCCGTTGCACAGATGGCGCACTATACACAGTTTTTTCAGTTTTCAAATGCAAATTATTCAAGTGGTTGGAAAGGGGCGAGAGCCGCGAGCGATTCGGGGCAGCAGTGCTTTACAGGTTTTGAGTTCAGTAGTGTCAAACTGTCATATTAAAGTTTTTTGTTTTACTTGATACTATCAAAAGACAAAAATTGTTTTGAAATAATTTTTAGCAGTTTTCCAGTTTTGTTATCTGTCGAGTCAGTCAAGAAAAAAATATTTCGGGCAATAAATGAAATGATTTAACTTTACACAGAGTGATTCAAAAATGTCGGACCAACTCTCGAATGGTGATAGAAGACTTTCAGCTAAGCATAAATGAATGAATATTTTTGTTTCAAGGTTTAAAAAAAATAGCAGAACTGTCAGTTTTTATATTATCATCTAATCTATTTTTTTTTTGTTTCCGATGTTGGTAGATTTAATTTATTATTGAATTTGCTAGTTTGTTAAAAAATATTACGTCCGGTATGCCTCTTACAGTACTCATTTCGATATTCAGGACTCCTTCGTCTCCTCGTCCTTAAATATCTTATTCGTACTGTAATATTTAACTTACCGGACTTATCACATAAATGACAAAAAATTGTTTGAGCCTTTTTTCACGAAATATAACTCTTCAAAGATTAGACTTTGATTAAGTTTTTGGCCGTTCCGATTATGTAATCTTAAATTTAGTTAGCGGAAATGAAAAATCTTGTAAAACTAAACAGATACCTATTCAAAAAAATCACCAATTTGTGTCTTATGGTGTAAAAAACATTTTTATTTCATACTGTTTCAAGAAAATTTGTCAAAAAAAATGGATTTGACATTTTATTGTGTCAAAAATCACAATCCGGGAAGTGTTAATATTGTTGCTTTTATACACTTACCGGCTCTGATACGTAACAGCTCATTTACCTGATCTTTTATGTACTTAAAGTCTTTCTATATTAGCTTGAATTTTATGGTGCAATAGAAGCAATTAGGTACTAGTTTGGTAAGTCAAAATTCAAGTAAATATAGAGAGACTTTATCGGCTTTGATTGCGTAATAAAACCAAAAAGCCTAATTTCTTGGATAGTAAGAAATAGAGTTTATTACAAATTTTTTCCTGAACTTTAGATCAGGTTTTTGCTCTTTTGGTAGGAAAAAAATGAATTTTTGATTTAACTTTTTTCTCTCTCATTAAAGTTAAAATTAATTGAAAATACATAGGTATATTAACAATTCAAGAAATATCTAAAAACATTTATGATTAGCAATATACATATTTTACTTACGACTTTCAAAAATTGATCTCCCAACCATAGGTTTTAATTATTAGATATCTTTGTGTTTAACTACTTAAATCAAAACACATTTTATTCTACCTACTTTTGTATTCATAGTAACAATAGTAACAATTTTGTGTAAAAGCAAAAATTCCATGAAATTGAAATTCTTCAACTCATCGGTTTTACTGCAATCTCAAATCATCATTATAAACTGTTAAATTCCGAAAAATGCACCAGTGAATGAGAAATTTCTAGGAGGACAAATTGATGACAAGTCAATGCAATGAACGTTAGAAGGTGTCATATTTTTGACAAGAAAAAAGTTAATAATTTGAAATTGACATTAATGTTGACTTCACGTTAATACTTGGTTTACATTATTTTTTTTTGCAACAGAAAAATGACGACCAAAGTATTTTGTCTCCAGTGTTACATACAACGTCTTATGATTCATTTAAAATTTGAAATGTTATAATAAATATGACAAATTATCAAGTGTAGAATCAAGTGCAGTAGCTTATGAATACCCACTATCCTCATGGAAAACAAGTAAAGTATTCTAGCAAATAAATTGTAAAAACCTTAATGAGTGCTATTACCCAAGAACATAATTTGAAAGTCATTATGGGTCAATAATGAACAGGTGAAACATAAATGTTTATGTAATATGTAACTTACATGACCAATCTTGTGTTTAAGTTTTGGATAGATTTATAGCACATAAACTAATTAAACTGAGCTACATAATCATTTTTTCTATTATACGTACTTGGTAAATTTTTTGTATTAAACTGTTCATATTATTTCCTAATAAATCGTTGAATCGTTGGTCAAATTGCAAACAGTGATGCGGATTCCAGTTCGCGAAGATGCTACCAACCGTGCATTAATTAAACGAGACAGTTATAGAATTATATCTCGGTTTGACTGACATCTTCAGTAATGAATGTTAATGTGATGAAATGGAGATGTAAATATTCCACGGTGGCCCCTGCTCCTTCTGTTCTCAGTAAGGGTGCGTTTCTCCAAATGCACAACAGAACCGCCGAAGCAGAAGATTTCAACAATGAATGAACAATAACAACGAAGGGCTACCAAGTGAGAAACATGAAAATGATTGCTAGACATGTAATGTGCATTTTTAATGCCAAGTTGCTCCCATGATCGATTGCCGATTTATTTATTTATTTCTGGCGCTCATAACAGAAATGTAAATTAGTTTTAATAATTAATAGAACGGGCCGATAGTTAAGGCCCACGCGGACGAATATCACGGATGACAAGAGACCGTCAACACAAATTACAGTAAACCGCATGAATATTAAGCAGAGTTAGCTCGGTAAATAAAACCAAAATAACACAAAATCACACTAAAGTTCTCTAAAATATCCAACGCTTTAAAACGCGCCATCCATTATTAACCGGACATGCAATTCCACTAAAAACATCGATAACGACCACCAACCCCAAAAAACGACGACCGTGTCAAAGGAAAAATTGACGCAGGACATGCTCATTTTCAGAGATTTTTTTCGAGTTGCGATTTGAGGGATTTTTATGTCATGCTTACGGAGGATACCGAGACGGAAATTCCACGAGAACGGCTGCTTCCGTACAGCTTATCTCTTCTTTTTAATTCGGAAGCAGAGTGCAAATTCTGACAAGGCGAAAGCAGAGAATACCTTGTTGACAAATATTATCTTCTCAAGCCTATTATACAAAATTTTTTTCCAGAAGCTTTCTTTAATTTTTTCATTCCAAATTTTCCAAAAATAGTTCATTATATTGATGTATAATTCATTTTGTATTTGCATTTATAAGGGTAAAAATCTCCTTTTTTTACTTGTTTCTCTAGTGTTTTTAAAATATGTAACTATTTTTCGAACTTTCTAAAACTATTTTCTCTCTCATATACCTCCTACTTGAAACTGAAATTCGAACACCTAGAAACAAACTTTCTCATAAATAAAATTTTGAATAGAAATTAATGTTACGATTATCCCAACCTATTATCTAGACTATCTATAGCTTGGGGGTGCCAGCGAGATTGGACCGCATAGAATTAAAAAATAAAGGAACAAAAAAATTGTCTATTGTAAAAAATAAGTATAAATTGGTGTCATAAATCTGAAGTCAAAAAGACTATTTTTAATATCAACTCTAAAAATTAACTCAAGATTAGGGACACCGTTAACTACCTACTCCCTAAAAGCACTGACAACCATCGTAAACTTAAGGACAAAATTCAAAAACACTAGAAATGAACATTTGTATCGCAAATTTAGTGTTCACTGTACCAATTTCATCTCTAATTTAACTTTAATTTTTTCTTTACAAATTTTTCAAAAATAGTTCATTATATTGATGTATTTTGTATTTGCATCTAAAGTCCGTTTTTTTTTAAATGGAAATTACTAAGTCAAAATTTTGGTGAAAAAATTGGTAGCAGCTTGTCTCCATAGCCACAAATTTTGTTTGCTCTTTGTTTTTGTCCCTAGAAATTTTGTTAAAAAATTATGGTTATGTGTTTAAATTGAGATGTTGTAAAAAATTTTTACTTTTATGAATCTTGTGTGTCTGTTTCCTCTTTGAAAGCGCTATAATTGAATACCTGAGGACAGACATCATTACCTAAGGTCAAAAGACAGAATTCAGTGCTAATAATTTTTACAGAAACACACCGCAAGTAAGTACAATGTTGTGAACAAAAATGAGATTGTTGCTACAAAAACTTTGAAGAAAAAGGATGTATATACAGAAAAAAGTTATTTAGCAAAAGATACAAGTGGGTATTATGATGATTGGCAATAAATTTTGTGTAATTTATTGAAATGAGCTCAAAGTTGATGCATTTTATAAATTCTCCTTAAGCTTTAGTTTCAAAATTGTTACTCTTTCAACTCGTTCCTGAAAAACATGCACAAGACACTAATTTAATTGCGTTCTTTCCGAGGTTCTTTCTCATTCATGTTTATTTTGTATTCTTGTCAATTTTTTGCTAAAAATTAAGAATGTTTAGCAAACCTGCATTACAATAATTGCGTCTACATTTTAACTGGCCCTTTTTCTAACTTCCTGCTTACGAACTATTCGTTTCCAAATTTCGAAAAACTGTAAGTGTACCAAATTTGTTTCTTTTTTGGTGTTTCCTCTCTAAATTTTCTTAGACGATTTTTTGTGTTGACGTTTAATGACATTGTTTTCAAATTAATTCAAAAAACCGGAACTGCCAACTTCCTTTATTAAAATTACCATGAATGAATTTACTAGTGATGCCAACGTTAAGACTGTTTGGCATTTCCATTTAAAAAAAAAAAAAACTTTATGAGGGTAAAAATCTCTCTAATTTTAAATCGTGATGTTGGCGGTAGTGGAGAATGTGTCCGGAAACGCATGAACGTAACTGTACAAACCCGGAGTTTTCCACGCTAATGAGGGCGCGCTGGCCAGTTACCTACCGCAGGGCGCCCTTTCGCCCCTTCCGGGATGCAATACGCGTCGCGACGCCCACTAGCACGGGCTCAAAAACCCCATCGCATCACACATAAGACTGGAAAGAATCGATCAGAGACCGTCGACGGCGTACGTAAAACGATTTAAACTGCGGAATGGCAAAGACGAATAACGCAATTTGTAGTCCGTGAAACTAATTGCAGCTTGGACAGTGTTTTAATGAGAAGCGGCCGGAGTGGTGTGCCCTGACACCTAGGGGAATATGGATGGCGATTGGTAAACCTGAACTGACATATCGCCCTTTCTGCAGTCTTTCGACTGATAGATTTCCGATTTGGAAACTTGTAAAGTCGGCTCATTAGAAAACTAATGCGAAATTTCGGAAAAAGATCTCTTTTTAAAGCGGATAGAACAGATGGGGAAAAAGGCGAACGTTGAGCCCAATTAAACCCAATTAAATGGTAATAAATGATTTCGGACGTTTACAACCCTTTACCATATGTCCATTGGGCGGACGTGTCTCTTAAATTAATGCCAGGATCCTGGAAATGGGTCAACGGGCTACAACCGGAGACGGAAAGCCGAATAAAAATTACTAATTATTATTTACAACCACGGCGTTTCGTTATTCGGACCATTAAACTGACGAGAATAAGCCATTTGGCGGCTGGCTAACCACCGATTTTATCCAAACTAACAATCTAGGTGCATAATTAAAAGACTTTACGGCCACAGCAAAGAATCGCTAAAAAACATTAACATTAACATTCACACATTAACATTGACATTAAAGAAATCAAAAAAACAATTTTATTAAAGGTTTAATATGAGTGTGCTCAATTGTAGAGTGCAATAAAACCTCTATTGTTATTAAAATCAAATCTAGTAGTCACACATTAAAACTATCTATTTGTTTTAAATTGTTTCCCTAAAGTGTTTTTAAAATATGTAACTATTTTTTGAACTTTACTAAAACTATTTTCAGTTATTCCTTCTCTCTTATAGGTATACCTACTACTTGAAACTGAAATCCAAACACCTAGAAACAAACTTTCTCATAAATAAAATTTTGAATAGAAATTAATGTTACGAGTATCCAGGGTCAGATTACCCAACATATTATCTAGACTCTAGACTATAGCCTAGGGGTGCTAGCGAGATTGGACTGCATTGCATTAAAAATAAAGAAACAAAAAAATTGTCTATTGTAAAAAATATGTATAAATTGGAATGTTCTGGTGTCATAAATCTGAAGTCAAAAAGTCTATTTTTAATATCAACTTCAAAAATTAACTCAAGATAAGGACAAAATTCAAAAACACTAGAAATGGCGATTTCTAATCGCAAATTTAGTGTTCACTGCACCAATTTCATCTCTAAAAACAATGATTAAGAGGAAGTAACGAATGTCTATTATTATACCGGTACGTTTTTGCAACGAAGTGTGGTAACTTTGTTTTTTATTATTTCTCTAACATCCTTGACAACTTAATTATTATAAAAGCAATTTATAAATGTATTATCGAATTCATAAAAAACTAATACAGCAAAATTTTATTGGAGTAAATTGGGCTACGAAAAATGTCAAATATTACCTAACGTCTGTCATTACGACAGTTTGAATTTTTAAGTTTTTAAAGCACTAAATTTTTAAGTATGTTTTGAAAAAGACGCTAAATTGCAAATAATAGGTAGACCAACCATCAGAGACGTATTTAGGTTGTCTAGTTGACCAATTAAAATTAGTAACCATTTAACATAAAGTAAAGTGTTACACTACAAAATTTTTGAAAATTTGAGGTAATTACGACGTTTTGCTGTCCTAGTTTTTTATGAATTCGATAGTAGGTACTTTTCTGGTAATATTCAGAAATGTTTTTCAAAAATCAGTTACCTCCAATAGTTTGCAAAGTGGGGACATCATCAGTCAATAACCACCGTACATAGGTAACCCTACGGTTACCCTACAGTTACCAAGGTAAATGTAATAATCGAATCAGCAGAAAAAATATTAATATGACGTAGTGTCATTTTTATTTTTTCTGCTGATTCGATTATTACATTTATTTAATTGTATGTGGATTTTTCATTTGTAGCAATTTATAGTTTTATTTTCTGCATAAGAAACATTTTTTTCTAGGTGTTTTAAATTCAATAGCGACCAGTAAATTATTCTAGCATTTAGTAACAGCAACTGACATAAATTTTCTCTTTGCTGTAAGTGATACAAAATCAAGTTTTTTATTTTTTGTGAAAATTATAAAAAGATTTTTTTTCTAACTAGTGTACTAACGTTCGGTATTATCATTTATTGTCGAAGTACTACCTCAAAGAGACTACTGTATATTTTTTGTGGATATTTAAACATGTTAAGTAATTAATTTTAAGATTTCTCAGTTGCATCAAAAGCAAAAATCTTCACGTACTTATTTATTTACTTGCTTTTGTATTCTTTGCACCTTGTCTTGGATATGAGTAAACATTTGTTGATTCACGACTCATTTCCAATAGAAAAACGCAAACATCTCCTCTCATCCATCTATTATTCCAATTATTTTCGAGCATCCTTGGAATAAAAGGCACCATAAATCCCATTCTGTGTGCCTCTCGTCCTTGCACCAATAACCCTAAACAAACAGTAAAATCACAAAATCCGTGCAACAATAGTTGTAATAATCGGTCCCAACTTTTGGCTTACGTTGACAATCTTAAAAAATCTGACAATAGATTAAACATCTGAGGACACTCGACTTGAAAAGAATACAGGAAACATCGAAACTCAACCGTTTTGCTTATGACCGAACATCCAAGCGTGAAAACTCTAGGGGCTGTTCTTATTATATTTTTTATTTGAATTGGTCGGCCATGTGCAGAAGTGGACGGTTGTGTATAAACATCGTGTGCGTACTCGACGTGAATAAAACTAATACGGTCCTGAAGAGTCATTACCACCCTTTCGCGCCTCCGGATCGAAGCTTCAATCTCGTGCATTTTCCATTTTTAATGGAAACACAAAACCGGTTGATACTTAAAGAATAAATCAAGTCAAAGTAAATATTGAAACAAGTCTTCCGCTACTCCAGTTTCAAATAGGAATGTTTGCTTACTTTATGTTATTGAATCGGATTTTTATTTGGGTTAGGTCCCTGTCGGGTTGAGACTGTGACCATTCGAAAGCTCTCACGATCAAACGAGACCCATTCTAGCGGTCCACAGTAGCGGAATGTTCATAAAAGAAAATGCCGCAAGCCCTTTAGTTTTGGTAGTAGGTAACTATTGTGTCAATTGTTAACAATCGGGGCTGTATTTGGGGGTACGTAGAGGCGAAAGTGCGGTGGACGCTTGTGTATTGTTAGGATCGTTTGAGTTGTGCCGAAAATAAACCCAAAGCCGTTTTCAGCACTGACCGGTGCCAATATAACTTTATTACATTATAAAACAATATAATTCTACCACAAAAGGGTGCTTTCGAAAAATCCAACATTTATTGAAGATGCGGTTAGAAAGTAAGACCGAGATTTGCATTTATTCGGGGCTGTAAAATACACCACGACTAGAAATTTTGTCCTATTTTTATAACCACAAAGAAACATTTGCAGTTACAACAAAAATTTACAAAAAAAATAAAAAAATTAAAGAAAAAATTAATCATAAGTACAGTGGTTATAAATGATTTTCATCTAGCCAGCTTTGGAATTTTTTGGATGTACTTCTTCATTTGTGTAATAAATTGTTGTTAATTAAACTTTTATTGTTTTAACTAATTTCCAATAATAATTGATAATAATGTATACTTTGGAAAAAAAACAAGTTCATAATTGAAGTCTATTTTCAAAGTGGACGCTTAGTAAACGGCATTTTTTTAATTTTCAGTTAAAACAGGCAGGTACTCCTATTTTCGTAAAGCGGCATTTTGTATTTTACATGGAAAATTCACAGCTGGCTAGATGAAAATCATTTATATCCACTTTGTTTAACAAAAATCCAATACAACAGTTATAGAACAGCCTGAGCATTATGTATTTTTAAAATACCTACACCTTACTTTTTGTTTTCTAAATTTCATTACACTTTCTAAAGTTTGTTTTTTCTTTAAATGGAAATGTCAAACAGTCTTACTTAACGCTACAACTACCAGTAAATTCATTCATGGTAATTTTCATAAAAGAAGTTGGCAGTTTCGGTTTTTGATTTAATTTGAAAACAATGTCATTAAACGTCAACAAAAAAATCGTCTAAGAAAATTTAGTTTAGAAACCAGGAACATGAAAAAAATGTTAAAAAAAATATCTATAAAAATTTATGAAAGTTTAAAGTTTGCACTTTGAATCTATTTATTTCTGTTGGAGAAATAATTTTAAAAGTTTTTGCTACAGGCTATTAATAAAAGAGGAAACAAGGAAGCTATATCCTAAATTGTAACTCTGTTCAATGTTATTTTTGGCTTTTATTGGCAAAATTTTTGTACTTTTATTAAATAATTGTAAAAAAAACCTTTACAGGATCATCAGTATCCATAAATAGACATAAAAAAATGTCAAATGTCAAAAAAAATTGACAGATAGAATTTTTTAAACATTTTTTCCATGATCCTGGTTTCTTATCTTACTTAAAATTTTTCTTTGGGGCGCGAGTTCTGGCGCACCCTGTATACTATTTCAAAGGGCAAATAAGCACACAAGATTAATAAAAGTCAATATTTTTACAACATCTCAACATCATGAAAACATAACCATAATTTTTTAACAAAATTTGTAAGGACAAAAACAAAAAGCAAACAAAAGCAAAAAAAAGTTTGTGGCTATGGAGATAAACTGCTAGTAATTTTTTTACCAAAATTTTGACTTGGTGATTTCCATTTAAATAAAAAACCGACTATATTTTATTTTTCAAAAAAATCATTGCAATTTAAATAAAACAAACCATCATTACCACATTTTTAATGTTTATGAGTTTAGAGCGAATTGTTTGTACAGAAATAATTGGTGGGTGAAACCTGGGGTCAACTTTGTCCCTCGCCCTGTCAATCAGTGACTTTTTCGAAGCTAACATTTCCTTTTTCGCTGTAAAACAGCTCACATTGCGAGTCGTTTAGCAGAGCGCCCCTTCCATAACGAGCTAATAATTGCGCTTAAATAAATTAGGTAAAAATCGTGGGCATGAGTGATACGATGTTAATGATAGTGAACGCACATGGGCGCAGCCGGAAGCGCAGGTTAGCACGAACACCCACACATAAAGGCGCACTTCCGTTTAGGTAATGGTCTGAGAGAGTGATGTCTGTCGAGGACTCGTTCATTTATTATTATCCTTCCTCCCTTCTCCCGTTTTTTTCCCTTCGCGTCTCTCGTTTGCATAACACAAAATCACGTTGTTTGATTACGACGTTTGACAGCCGAGTACTAAGAGCCGGCCACCGGATCCGTTCATTACCGGACCTGTCAATATTTGCACTCGGTCCGGTCGTGTTCCATTGTTTGAAGCACGTGATGTCGCTTCCGGTCAAACGTGAAGGTATTTTGGATATTTTGACCAGATTGAAAGACTTCGGAATCCATTCCGGGCGCGATTTCTGGTAAGCCAAAAGCCAGGATCAAGATTGGCCCGCGATATATGAGCAGATTTCGCAGACTGTGCACTGTTTTACTGAGGTTTTACCGGAATCGAATAAGATAGAGACAGTTTTATGGTGATCGGATATCGTTCACTAAACTACACCAATGAATTCGCGATTTATGGGGCAAAAAAGACGCTTTATTATCACAAAAAGACAATGATACAATAGAGTCTAACTACAATAAAAAACATGCATTAATAGTGCGATCCGCCTCTTGAAGACTCGCATTTTGTGCCTCGGATTGCCGTATCCACGGTCTCCACCCACACTCGGAAGTTCGTCCTGTCATAATCAAGAGTGCCGTAGAGGAATACCGGCATGGTATTGGTCAATACCACGATCTTATCTTCCACAATTTTGACATCACTGGGATATATCATCTTTTCATCACTTCTTTGTACTAGGGAAATATCACTAAGAGGCTTATTGATATTCCAGCAACCCAAAGCGTTTTGATTTACCAAACCCAAGAAAAGGACTCCTTTGGATTGATGCAAATCCGAAGAAGACGTTTGGGAAAGTTCACCTTTGTTTCCAACAATCTGAAAAAAATTATTATTTTAAAATCTGAATATTTGCATACTCAAGGCTGACTCAAGAGGTGTGTAATCGGTGTATAACTTTTTTGGTATTTGATATTTTGACTTGTCGTTTTCAACGTCTGGTAGATCACTATTTAAAAATATGTTTACTATATACAGGGTGTTGTATGCAGGGTGATGAACCAAAATTATATTTTTTAAATAGAACACTTTATATATTTTTACATTAGGTATTCGTTTCTACGTCAAAAAATAATGGCACTTTGTGTAAATTAGTATAGCTCCATCTCTTTTTCTTTCTAATTAAGAAAATATATCTTTGATTCATTCCTCCTGTATACAATATCCTGTATATAGTAAAAATATTTGTAAATGCTGCACTTCAAGTAGATCTATCGGACGTTACGGTATGTCAATATATCAAATACCAAAAAAGTTAAGTAGTTCCTACCGATTACACACCTCTTGGTCAGTCTGTATGTGTGAATGTAGTAGGTAAGTAGAAAAAAATATAGGGGGCATGTTAAAAAATATACATGGCATGTTGTTAGAGACACCTCTCAAAAATGTATTGAAAACTCGATTGTTATACAGGGTGATTCTTAAATAGACCGACAAAATTTTATCCTTGATATCAAATGAGAACATGCTAGAAAAAATATTGAAAAAATTCTTTGTTTAACCGTTCTCCAAATAAAATTTATTAAAGTTATTTTCGAGGTAAAAACACTGATGTGTTCGTAAATAGTATTAGCGCAGGTAGTGGAAACCATGGTATTAATTTGATCAAAATGTACTTGATCATTGCAACAATTCATAAACGCCGTATAAGTGGCACGGATCAAGGGGGTTTTGCCCCTACAAAATAAAAACGTAAGAAGAGTACAGCTGTGATAATATTTTGTTGGTCTATTTAAGAATCACCCTGTACATATTTAACAAAATTATTAGCCCAAAACTGTATGGTGAAATTGGCAACACCGTCAATATATCGGTATATTCGCCGTACCTCTATTTTAATTGTTGTGAAATAAATTTGGTATATCTTACAATTTTTGTAACTATTGGTTAGCTGGCGCTAACTGAGCCTTAGTTAGGAGAATAATCGCAAATCCAAAGCATTTTATTATTACTTACACAATCTCAATATTCCAAAGCATATTCACGGTTAGAATACATATTTTTTAGCACATAATAACCCAAAACTGTTTTTAAACTAACTAGCTATCAATAACATTAACATTATTTAAAAGTTGATTCTTAACTATGTTGTCAGATCAATTTTTCGGCTTTCATGATCAATTTTGCCGATTACTACCAATAATTTTCAGTTTCATTGATGTAAAAGAGTAAAGGATTTTAAGAAATAAACAAAAATAATTGTCAACTTTACTTCTTCATATTGGTAAGGATAGTTGAGAAGGAATGTTTATGCGCCATATTGTATACATTTTGTCAACTTTATATTTTATGGAATGAACAATTTTGCTTGATTTTTGCAGAAAACTGTTTTTTTAATATAATAAAAAAATTAAA
Organism: Tribolium madens; assembly: GCF_015345945.1. NCBI lineage: Eukaryota > Metazoa > Arthropoda > Insecta > Coleoptera > Tenebrionidae > Tribolium > Tribolium madens. Next base: position 5,231,630 of record NW_025400984.1, read on the forward strand.
CGTTGATTAATCGTTTCTTAGACAAAACTTACCTTAAAATCGCTTCCGTGGTACGACCTAGTAGCCAATTCTTCATTTTTCAAAATCCTTGTTGACACTTTGTACAAATTAACTCCTGCCATTGAATGGAAATAAGCATCTCTGAAGCCATCAGATTTTACGTCTGTAATAGCAATACTGAAAATTCCATCATTCCATTGAAACTCATGGCCTCCAATTGAAAATTCTCCAACAGTGTTCTCGAGGTAGAAATAGTTATGATTAACCCTCCACGCTTTATTTTGACTCAAACTATAAACAACCAACCCGTAACCTCCAACATCTGGGATATAAGCAAAAGCGTCTCGACAGTTATTATTAGTCATATCAATAGTCAAACTGGCTAAGTTTGAAGTGTTTCTGAGAAGATTTGCAGGAAATTGGTAATACTGGAGGACTTTGTCGGTTTTTAAGTCCATGATGACTAAAGCAGTTGGTTGGATTTGTTGAGGATTTCCTTAAAAAAAATATTTTTTTATCAAAATTTTCACAAAAAACTAATTTACCAGGAGTCTCAATCAGACCAGTGTCGACAAACCACAACCGGTCGCATAAATCCACAGCCACTCGATAAACAGATACAAATCTATACCCATCATCCCTGTTGGAATCCCTCGAATCTCTTAAAGTGTTAGTCTTCCAATCGGGATAGGGAATTAATGGTACATTATGCCTTTCGCTACTATTGGCCCAGACAAAATTCACCGTCGATGGTACCCCCATCCGCCTTCGAGGAACCGTTATAAACAACTTATCTTTCCAAAGATTAGCCCCCATCGGAATATTATTTTCTGCAATGACCTCGTCTGATAACACCCAAAAAATTATCTCCCGGAAAAACACTCACCATAGATATAGTCCGAATTGGTATCAGGCCTTTGTGTTGTTCTTCTTGTAGTTCGTCCAGGTCTCCTGGTGGTGTGTCTTTCGTTACTGTTGGTACTTCCGGGAAATGCGATGGGATCAGGTTTGGGAATATCAATATGAGAGGAGGAGTCCTGGCCCGGCCACACGTAGTTGATCCTAGTCCAGGAAAACTCCTCGTGGAGTCCTTTGCATGTTATTAGGGGAAAGATGCAAAGGAGGAGAAGTGACGGTTTGAGTAGTATCATGATGCGAACCATACGAGTGATTTTTGAGGACTAAACGAGAGATGTGTGTTGTAGTTGAGGAGGGAAGACTGTGGCGTGCGCGGTAATTAAGAAACACACAAAAATAAACAATATTATTATTGTTATATAAGTCGCTATCTGTTTGAACTCTGTCCTGGTTTAATTTGTTTATCTAAATGTCATTTTATTCTCGTGCCCTACACGTAACTTAATTTAAATTCTTCAGCAACGTCCGTGATTTTAATATAACCTTGTCCTTGTTGACGTCAATTTACACTAAAATATTCTAAGATTTTCTTCAACAGGTGTACAGCTATTACTCTGCTGACCTTGAGTAATTAATGATCTCATATTTGTCATAGCTGGAAGGAAAATTCTGCCAAGTATAGTACAATGCATCGATCCAAACCGTTGCATCAGTATGTATAAAGAACTATACAGCATTACCCCTAGATCAAGTGGCATAGATAAGGAAGCGATTGTTTCCTAGCAGTGGCAACCAAAAGTTCTTATCTCTTGAATTAAAGCGGGTTTTTATTTAATTAATGAGATACGTTATTAAGATTTACACTTATTAAGACGGTTTATTTAGTAGGTATGAATAAATTAGACGTGGAAATTTATAGAATAATTAAAGCACATAAATGGACAGTAAATTATATTTTTTTATATGTAATTAAAAAAATTATTTAAACATCTAACATTATGTAAGCATCCGACTCAGTGGCGTACCAAATGCTTTACCAGAAATTATATAAATATTTATAGGTGCAGTTTTGTTTTAATTTAATTTTTACCTTAATATGTAATATAAACTTACATTTATTTACACATACAGGAAGTATTATCTAAGATTTTTTTGCTCTCTGTTATAATTTACATTTATTTTACATTTTTAGAAAAGTATTTTCTTTTTCAAATTAATTAAAATACAAAGGCAGTTAAAAAAATCTACTATGAAATCTACTTTTGAAACAAAGGACGAACAATACCAGTCTTTTGTTATTAAATACGTGGAACATTTGTGTGTACGGAAACGAAGTTTCGTGTCAATTTTGCTATTTAGCAAAGAGAAATAAAAGAAATAAAAATACAATACAAAGTGTTTCTTCGTTTCGTTTTGTCAAAAGAAGGCAAATTTTTAAAACTATCTACAAACGAATGGTGGCTCTGTTTTGACAAAACACATGTAGTTTCAATAACGATTTTTTTTCTAGAAATACTTACTAAAATTCTCTCATCAGAGAAAAAACTGATGGAAATATTTTTATGAGGTCAAGAATGAATATTACTGACTATTCCATTCACCTCTCTTTTTTAAAATATTAACCAATACATTCTAGCAACAGTAAATCCTAGCAACAGTAAATTCAAGCGAATATTCCACTCGTGGTAAAATATAACTGGATATTCCACCAGAGATCGCAGTGAACTTGATTATTACCTGGTGGCTATGAAAATGAAATTATGTGTAACGCAACTTTGCCATTTGGTTCATTGAATAGTCTGTTGAATACAATTCGTAGTCAAAGATTGTAGAAGATTTATATTCATGGCCATTACGCTTGCGAACACCATTCGTGCTGCGCACTCATGGTGTTTATAAAGCGATGACCATTGAGTATACATATACAAAATGTGGAGATGTATGTAAAGACCATTTAGAAATTATAAAAATACTCCTAGAAGCCCATAATTTTTGTAAACAAAAGACAGAAGTGCTCTAAAGCACAAAAAATTTGGAAAACATTATCAGAGACTGTGACTTTAGTAAATTATTTAACTAATTAATGGTGTCTATTTTAGCATCTAGTGCCTTCTCTTTACATAGGTATAGATATAAAAAAAATCCAAGTGGAAAACAATTACCTACCCTAGTGTTGGTAATTAAAACACCAATTTAAGTTGTATTAGACAGCCGAAAAATATTTCAAGAATTCTAAAATAAAAATAAATATTTAAGGAAAATCTAAAGTCTGAGGTTGAGAAAGTTTATATGTCAGACTTTTCTAAAATTACATTCCAACAAATATCAGAACAGTTTTAAACGAATAAAAAATTTGCAAGTCTGTGAGTTCTACGATTTTTATAGAACCTTTGCGAATCCGATAGTGTGAGTCCTATACGAAGGGCGAGTGAGCCCCCAGCGCCAACATACATTTTTAAAAAACATTTGCAAATTTGAACTGCTTTGGGAAATTAGATAAAAGTTCAAAATAATATTTGTTGTTGAAACATTTTTTGTATCTACGTTTAAAAAATTTGAAAAGATAAAAAGCCGGACTAACCACAAGCCCATAAAACATACTAGTACATAAATTCACTTGAAGGAAAAAGAATTATGTACATAATTTATTATTCCATAAAACACAGTAATCATAATTATAATTTTATTTTTGAAACTTGAGTTATTTATTTGTTTATTAAGGTCTACTGTATCATTAAAAATATACTCCTATGTGTTAAAAAAAATTTCTGTTTTATTTTTATCTGGGTCTCTGATGTAGCCCGTTATACTCTTCAAAACCGTTTTGGTGCTGCTGATCCGTGAGAGTATCCTCAAGGATGTTCGTTGATAAATGCGAAGATAAGGCACCAGTTTAGTGTAACAATGCGGCTGCGGAGGTATCACGGCTGTGTCGTCCCCCATTGATCACGAGATTGCCATCCTCAAGCGGGAATTGATTCATTTTGGTACACCGAGACTTTATTCGATACGTTATTCCCTGGCATTTCCCATAAAAAACCTCACTAATCCAACCCAAGACAATCCATAATATTCCAGCAGCAACAGATCGACGAACAGAAAGGGGATAAACTATAACCACCCTCTTCTCATCTTGCGAATTAGTTGTTTAGTTTGGATGATCGAAAGCCTCTCCAACTTGGGTAGAAACATGAATTAATTATCTGACAGAGCTTGCGATCTCTCCGGAGGCGGAGGCTCCACAAACTTAACAGATCTCCTTCCGGAGACGCATGAAATATTCCGACGGAGTTTTTACGTGTGACGATTTTTTTTTCCGTGCAACCGGAAAAAGCATAGCAATTTTACTAATGTCGGAGGTAAAATGGCGAGTAATTAACGGAACAAGAAATGGAGGGTGAAACAATGAAAAAACAAGGCTTTTTCCAAATTAGGAAGACGGAAAATAAGGGGCGGATGGAAATCCGGAAGTAAAAAGTTGACGAACTTCCTAAAACACAGACACAAACTATACCTACAATTTTTACTGTAAAAATATACACGCTGGATTATAAAAAGCGCCCCGAGCCATAATTTCATTACTTTTATAGTAGTATAGTACAAATTTAACAGTTTTTTGTTATCAGTCGTTTGCTTGTTTTAAATAAAATGTAAAAAAAATGTTCTATTCTTTCTACGCCTACTTAATTTAATTTAATTTTCAAATTACCAAAAAACAAAAATTAGTGATAAATAATAAATAATTATCTTGATGAATGACAATTTAACGAGGAATCCAAAAATAATAAAATGTACAGGGTGTTCTATGTAAAAAACTGAAATTGATTTAGTTCCGGTGAAACAGATTCGATCCCAAACAATAGATGTCAATAAACTGCAAATTTATTATAAGAAGTAGGAATTGTCATATCTTTAACGCCAAATATTAAAAAAAATATATGCCTTTTAATATTTCACCCTGCACAAGAAATGAAACTTCAATTTTATTCTAATATTTAAAAAGATACTATCTCTTTTTTTAGTGGATGAGAAATTCAGGTTTTTGCACACTTTTCTCGTTAATTACCGTTTTAATTTGTCTATTTTAAAGTTTTCAAAACCCTGTTTCACAACTTAATTAAGTAGGTTAAATTTTAATGCCTTAGTCAAATTAATTACACATCATAAACCTGAAATCCAAGGTAAAAACAAACCATTCTGAAAATAACTTTTATTGCCTTCTTAGTTTCCCCTTTTCCTATATCTATACCTAATTTATTTTTACCCATTTCGCACCTCCGTATTTTTCCTCGTTCCTTAAACAGATCCGCACCAAGAATCGAAAAAATTCAATATGAAACGCAATAACACGCGTGTAGAACATTAGCCCCCGTCATGTGCAAGCGTTGCTTTAGATGAGGCATTGATTTATGCCCCGCCGGGTCGGATTGCAGCATGTCGTTTATTAGTAAGCGTGTATTAAGGGTGTTTTACTTCGAAATCTTCCCCATAAAAAACACTCACCCCCCGGTTTATTCAAATAAATCCCCTTTCCCTTTCGATTATCCCTCCCCCACTCATAATTCCGAGCAACCCTACCAAAAAAACAAATTCGCATCAGTGAAAAAATCGACACATTTAGCGTCTTATCCTGAGAAGAAACGCCAAACAATACGCTTACAACGTCGTCTGGAATCTAGTCGCTTTGCCTCTGAAAACAGCTGAAAGTAGCTGAGTGGAGTGGGGATGAGGGGGTGGCTTGGTGTGTGGCATGTCAGGGGAGGGACTAACCACGGCTAGGCCTCAAAAACCACGTCTGGGATTGGCTATATAGCGTCTCACTTCTACCAACGTCGGCCAACGGAAAGTGTCTCTTTTTCGCACGAACAGAAGCGCATCGTCGCCTCTCTTGCACTCTATCCCGGTTACACCTCAACAAAACCCAACTAGCTTTCTTCATCACCTCATTTGCCCACGAACAGGGCCGGAATAACGCCCTTTTCACAAGCAACAATATAAATATTTAAACATATGTAATTTAGGAGATAAAAAATATGTGTTTATATATATCATGTATTTAACATTAAATTTGAAAGAAATAAGCTTTCTAATGATGCCCCATATGAGCAATTTTTTTATTTTAAAAAATCAAGTTGACTTTGTATTTCAAAAAACTTATAAGTAGTTTGTTTTTTTTTTGAGTTTAAGTATTTTTAAAATTCTAAGAGTAGCTAAAACCATTTTAGCAAGTTTAAACCAATTCCATACATCGCAGCAATATATATATTCATTATTTAGCCGATATTATCGATTTTTTTTTTATTTAATTTAATAAATTAAAGCAATTCTTAATAAAAAATAACCC